>NW_025423850.1:2266389-2605031 GCF_020740605.2 Lemur catta | reverse complement strand
TAACCCTAACCCTAACCCTAACCCTAACCCTAACCCTAACCCTAACCCTAACCCTAACCCTAACCCTAACCCTAACCCTAACCCTAACCCTAACCCTAACCCTAACCCTAACCCTAACCCTAACCCTAACCCTAACCCTAACCCTAACCCTAACCCTAACCCTAACCTAACCCTAACCCTAACCCTAACCCTAACCCTAACCCTAACCCTAACCCTAACCCTAACCCTAACCCTAACCCTAACCCTAACCCTAACCCTAACCCTAACCCTAACCCTAACCCTAACCCTAACCCTAACCCTAACCCTAACCCTAACCCTAACCCTAACCCTAACCCTAACCCTAACCCTAACCCTAACCCTAACCCTAACCCTAACCCTAACCCTAACCCTAACCCTAACCCTAACCCTAACCCTAACCCTAACCCTAACCCTAACCCTAACCCTAACCCTAACCCTAACCCTAACCCTAACCCTAACCCTAACCCTAACCCTAACCCTAACCCTAACCCTAACCCTAACCCTAACCCTAACCCTAACCCTAACCCTAACCCTAACCCTAACCCTAACCCTAACCCTAACCCTAACCCTAACCCTAACCCTAACCCTAACCCTAACCCTAACCCTAACCCTAACCCTAACCCTAACCCTAACCCTAACCCTAACCCTAACCCTAACCCTAACCCTAACCCTAACCCTAACCCTAACCCTAACCCTAACCCTAACCCTAACCCTAACCCTAACCCTAACCCTAACCCTAACCCTAACCCTAACCCTAACCCTAACCCTAACCCTAACCCTAACCCTAACCCTAACCCTAACCCTAACCCTAACCCTAACCCTAACCCTAACCCTAACCCTAACCCTAACCCTAACCCTAACCCTAACCCTAACCCTAACCCTAACCCTAACCCTAACCCTAACCCTAACCCTAACCCTAACCCTAACCCTAACCCTAACCCTAACCCTAACCCTAACCCTAACCCTAACCCTAACCCTAACCCTAACCCTAACCCTAACCCTAACCCTAACCCTAACCCTAACCCTAACCCTAACCCTAACCCTAACCCTAACCCCTAAACCCTAACCCTAACCCTAACCCTAACCCTAACCCTAACCCTAACCCCTAACCCTAACCCTAACCCTAACCCCTAACCCAACCCTAACCCTAACCCTAACCCTATCCCTAACCCTAACCCAAATCCTAACCCTAACCCTAACCCTAACCCTAACAACCCTAACCCTAACCCTAACCCTAACCCTAACCCTACCCTAACCCTAACCCTAACCCTAACCCTAACCCTAACAACCCTAACCCTAACCCTAACCCTAACCCTAACCCTACCCTAACCCTAACCCTAACCCTAACCCTAACCCTAACCCTAACCCTACCACCTAATCCCAAATCCCTTACCCTAACACTAACGATTAACACTCACCCTTACCCTTAACGATAACCCTAACCCTAACAACCCTAAGACTAACCGTTAACTCTAACCATAACCCTTAAGCCTAATCCTAACCCTTAATCCTAAACTTAATCCTAACCATTAACCCTAATTCTAATCATAACACTTAACCCTAAATCTAAACCTAGCCGTTAACCCTAACACAATATCTTAACCCTAACTCTGAACACTAATACTATCACTTAACCCTAACCCTACCCTTTAAACCTAATCCTGATCTTTAACCCTAACCACTAACATTAACCCTACCTTTTAACCCTAACCCTAACCATTAACACTCACCCTAAACCTTAACACTAACCCTAACTGTATCACTTAACCATAATCCTTAACCCTCCTACCACTTAACCATAATCCTTAACCCTAACCCTAACACCTACCGTCTAAACATAACACCCTAACCCTTAAACTCTAACTGCTAACCCTAACACTAACCCTAACCTCTAACAGCAAACCCCTAACCCTAACCATAACCATAATTCTCACACTTCTTCCATTCTCAGAGTTAAGCAAACCTACAATCGTCCCATGCCATGCATGAAAGGAGGCTCTGCCACTGTCTCGTGCATGAAACCCACAGGCCCATACCCAGTGTACGATAGATGGGGTTCCCAGCGACAATCCCAGCTCCCTAACCCACCACCCTACTGCAGCCAGGACATGTGCCCTAAGTATACACAATACCCATAAACCATAACCCTACCCCTAAGCATAACACCTAACCCTAAATCTATTGCTCACCGTAACATATAAACCTAAACCTAACCCTAATTTAATCCCGTAAACATACCTTAATGCATGATTTACCCTGACAATGACCCCTATTCCATAACTCTAACCCTAACTCCTACCCATGAACGTAACAACTAAATGCTAACCCTTACCCTAAAGCCTAGTACTAACCCTAAACCTAACCATAACCCATAACCCTAACCCCTTACCCTAACACTAATCTGGAACCCTGATCCTAACCCTAACCCTTAACCCTAACCATAACCCTTAACTCCAACACTAACCCTTACCTAAACTCTTAAGCTAAAATTAAACCACATACCCTAACCATATCCCTCAACCCTAAATTTAACCCTAACCATTACCCTATCCCCATCTCTAACCCTTAACACTAAACCTAACCCTTAACGCCAACCCCTAACCCTTACCCTAACACTTAACCCTAGCCCTAACAGTTAACCCTCACCCTAACCCTTAACCCTGACCATAACCCTAACCCTTAACCCTAACCCTACCCCTTACACATAACCCTAACCCTAACCTTTAACCCTAATTCTAACCCTTAACCCTAACCCTAAAACTAACCCCTAGTCCTAACCCTAACACTAACTCCTAACCCTAAACCCAACCATAAAACCTAACCCCTAACCCTCAAACTAACCCTAACCCCTAATCCCAAACCCCGACCCCTAACCTTAACCCTAATTCTCACCACTTCTTCCATTCTCAGAGTTAAGCAAGGCTATACTGCAGTCATGCCATGTGTGAGATGAGGCTCTGTCTGAGTCCTGCGTGGCAGGCAGGGGCCCATGCCCATGGAAAGATGGAGTGGGGTCCATGGGTTTGTAGGCTTGCTAAACTCCAGTTTGGAGGAATTGTGATAGTCACATATAGGGTTGCTTACATTCACTTATAGAAGCAACTATTTGGGTGTGCTTTCTAGG
Organism: Lemur catta; assembly: GCF_020740605.2. Classification (NCBI taxonomy): domain Eukaryota; kingdom Metazoa; phylum Chordata; class Mammalia; order Primates; family Lemuridae; genus Lemur; species Lemur catta. The sequence continues at coordinate 2,601,889 of NW_025423850.1, read as the reverse complement.
CTTGCCTTACTCTAGTTTGGATGAAGTGGGTGAGTCCTATATAGGATCGTTAGCATTGAGTTAGAGGGAGTATCTATGGGGGGTTGCTTTTTAGGCTTGCTAAACTGTAGTTTGGAAGAAGTTCAAGAGTCATATATAGGAATGATTTCATTCATTCAGAGAAACCAATTATACGGAGTTTATTTGTAGGCTTGCTAAGCTCTACTTGGAGGAAGTCGAGACTCATATAGGAATGCTTATATTCACATAAAGCATCTATGGGGGGTGGTTTCTAGGCTTCCTAAACTCTAGTTTGGAAAAAGGGGAAAGTCATGTATAGGAATTCTTACATTCACTTAGAGAAAGGAAGTATCTGCGGGGATTTGCAATATTGCTAAAATCTTAGATTGGAAAAATCGCCAGAGTCATATGTAGGAATGTTAACATTCACTTAATGAAAGCAACTATCAGGGGGGGTTTCCAGGGTTGCTATACTCTAGTTTGGATGAAGTGTGACAGTCATATATAGGAAGGCTTACATTCACTCAGAGAAAGCAATTATGGATGGGTGCATTGTAGGCATGCTAAACTCTAGTTTGAAAAAATTTCGAGAGCCATGTATATGAAAGCTTACAGTCACATAGAGAAAACAACTACTGGGGGTGGTGTGTAGGCTTGTTAAACTCTAGTTTGGAAGAAGTGCCATAGTCATATATAGAAACGCTTAAATTCATTCAGAGAAAGCAGCTGTTGGGGATTGTTTTGTAGGCTTACTCAACTGTAGTTTGGAAGCAGTATGAGAGTCATATATAGGAAGGTTTACATTCACTCAGAGAAAGCAATTCTGGGGGTGCTTTGTAAGCATATGAAACTAGCTTGTAATGCTTGCAACAGTCATACATAGGAATGCTTAAATTCACTCAGAAAAAGCAACTATGGGAGGGGTGTTTCTAGGCATGCTAATCTCTACTTTGGAAGAAGTTCGAGAGTCACATATACGAAGGCTTATATTCACTCAGAGAAAGCAGCTATGGGGGGTGTTATTTTGGCATGCTAAACTCTTGTTTGGAAGAAGTACGAGAGTCATATATAGGAAAGCTTACATTCACGCAGAGAAAGCAACTACAGGGTGGTGTTAGGTAAGCATGCTAAACTCTAGATTGGGAGATGAACCAGAGTCCTATTTAGGAAAAGTAACAGCCACTTAAAAAAAGGAACTGTCAGTGGGTGGTTTGTAGGTCTGAGAAACTCTACTCTGGAAGAAGTGTGAGAGTCATATATGGGAATGCTTACATTCACTCAGAGAAAGCAACGACGGGGTGGTGGTTTGTAAGCACACTAAACTATAGTTTGGAACAAGTACTAGTCATATATAGTAACGCTTACATTAACGCAGAGAAAGCAACTATGGGGTAGTGTTTGTATGCATGCTAAACTTTAGTTTGGAGAATTTCGAGAGTCATATCTAGGGAAGCCTATGGTGACAGAGAAAGCAACACTCGGGGTGTGGTTTGTAGGCCTGCTAAACTCTATTTTCAATGAAGTGTAAGTGTCATGTACGGGAACGCTTGTATTCACTCAGAGAAAGTAACAATGGGGTGGTGGTTTGTAGGCATAATGAACAGTAGTTTGGAAGAAGTACGAGAGTCATATATATGAATGCTTACATTCACACAGAGAAAGCAACTATGGGGTGGTGTTAGGTAGGCATGCTAAACTCCACTTTGGGAGAAGATTCAGAGTCCTATTTAGGAAAGGTAACATCCACTTAGAAAAAACCAAGTGTTGGCGGGTGGTTTGTAGGCCTGCAAAACTCTATGTTGGTTGAAGCATGAGTCATATATGGGATCGTGTCCATTCACTCAGACAAAGCAACGATGGGATGGTGGTTTGTGGCCATAGTAAACTCTAGTTTGGAAGACGTACAAGTCATATACAGGAACGCTTACATTCACTCATAGAAAGCAACTGTGGGGTGCTGTTTTTTAAGTATGCTAATTGCTATTTTGGACGAAGCTCAAGAGTAACATATAGGAAAGGTTACAGTCACTTAGAGAAAGTAACTCTCGGGGGGTGGTTTGTAGGCCTACTAAACTCTAGTTTGGAAGAAGTACAAAAGTCATATATGGGAATGCTTACATTCACTCAGAGAAAGCAATGATAGGGTGGTGGTTTGTAGGCACTGTAGTTTGGAAGCAGTACGAGAGTCAAACATAGGAACGCTTACATTCACGCAGAGAAAGCAACTGTGGGGGGGTGTTTTCTATTTATTCTAAACTCCAGTTTGAATGAAGTGTGGGCGTCATATATAGGAAAGCTTAGAGTTACTTAGAGAAAGCAACTCTCGGGCTGTGGAATGCAGGCCTCCTAAACTCTATTTTGGATTAAGGGTGAGACTCATATATGGGAATGCTTACATTCACTCAGAGAAAGCAATGATGGGGTGGTGGTTTGTAGGCAAACTGAACTGTAGTTTGGAAGAAGTACAAGAGTCATATATAGGAACGCTTACATTCACACAGAGAAAGCAACTATGGGGTAGTGTTTGTACGCATGCTAAACTACAGTTTGGAGGAATTATGAGAGTCATATGTAGGGAAGCTTACAGTGACTTAGAGAAAGGAACTCTTGGGGAATGTTTTGTAGGCCTGCTAATCTCTACTTTCAATGAAGTGTAAGAGTCATATATGGGAACGCTTACATTCACTCAGATAAAGCAATGTTAGAGTGGTGGTTTTTAGGCATACTTAACTGTAGTTTGGACAAAGTAGGAGAATCATATATAAGAATGCTTACATTCACGCAGAGAATTCAACTATGGGGTGGTGTTTTGTAGGCATGCTATACTGTAGTTTGGAAGAAGTTCGAGAGTCTTATATAGGAAAGATTACAGTCACCTAAAGAAAGGAACTCTATGGAGGTGGTTTGTAGGCCTGCTAAACTCTAATTTGGATGAAGTGTGAGAGTCATACATGGGAACGCTTATATTCACTCAGAGAAAGCAATGTCAAGGTGGTGGTTTGTAGGCATACTAAACTCTCGTTTGGATGAAGGGTGAGAGTCATACATGGAAATGCTTACATTCACTCTGAGAAAGCAACTATGGGGTGGTGTTCGCTAGGCATGCAAATCTCTAGTTTGGAAGAAGTTCAAGAGTAATATATAGGAAAACTTGAATTACTTAGAGAAAGCAACTCTCGAGGGGTGCTTGCTAGGTCTTCTCAATTCTATTTTGGAAAAAGTATGAGAGTGCTTTATGGGAATGCTTACATTCATGCAGAGAAAGCAACTATGGGGTGGTGTTTTGTAAGCATGCTAATCTCTAGTTTGGAAGAATTTCAAGAGTAATATATAGGAAAGCTTACAGTCACTTAGAGAAAGCAACTCTCCGGGGGTGGTTTGTAGGCTTGCTAAACTACTTTGGAAGAAGTGTAAGAGTCATATTATGGGAACACTTACATTCACTCAGAGAAAGCAACGATGCGGTGGTGCTTTGTAGGCATCCTAAACTCTAGTTTGGAAGAAGTATGAGTCGTATATAGGAATGCTTACATTCACGCAGAGAAAGCAACTTTCTCTGAGTGAATATAAGCGTTGTCATATATGACTCTTACACTTCATTGAAAATAGAGTTTAGAAGGCCTACAAACCACTGCCCGAGAGTTGCTTTCTCTAAGTGACTGTAAGCTTTCCTATATATTACTCTTGAACTTCTTCCAAACTACAGAGTAGCATGCCTACAATACATCACCCCATAATTGCTTTCTCTGCGTGAATGTAAGCATTCCTATATATGACTCTTGTACTTCTTCCAAACCAGAGTTTAGTATGCCTACAAACCACCACCCCATCATTGCTTTCTCTGAGTGAACGTAGGTGTTCCCATATATGACTATCGCAATTCTTCCAAACTGGAGTTTAGCAAGCCTACAAACCCACGGACCCCACTCCATCTTACCATGGGCATGGGCCCCTGCCTGTCACGCAGGACTCAGGCGGGCCTCATCTCACACATGGCATTGCTGGAGTGTGGGCTTGCTTAACTCTGAGAATGGAAGAAGTGGTGAGAATTAGTGTTAGGGTTAGGGGTCAGGTTTTGGGGTTAGGGTTTAGGGTTAGTGTGAGGGTTAGAGGTTAGGTGTTAGGGTTGTGTTTAGGGTTAGGAGTTAGTGTTAGTGTTAGGAGTAGGGGTTAGTGTTAGGGTTAAGGGTTAGAATTAGGGTTAAAGGTTAGGGTTAGGGTTACGTGTAAGGGTTAGGGTTAGGGTTATGGTCAGGGTTAAGGGTTAGGGTGAGAGTTTATGGTTAGTGTTATGGTTAAGGGCTAGGGTTAGGGTTAGAGGTTAGTGTTAAGCGTTAGGTTTAGTGTTAAGGGTTAGTGATAGGGTTAGGGTTAACTGTTTAGGTTAGGTTTAGGTTTGAGGGATAGGATTAGGGTTTTTGGTTTAGTTTTAAGGTAAGGGTTAAGTGTTCTGGTAAGGGTTAGTGTTAGAGTTAAAGGTTATGGTTAGGGTTAGGGGTTAGGGTTAGGATCGGGGTTCCAGGTTAGTGTTAGAGTAAGGGATTAGGGTTAGCGTTATGGGTTAGGGTTAGGTTTAGGGTTAGGTCTAGGCTTTAGGGTAATGGTTAGGGTTTCAGTGTTACGTTTACGGGTAGTAGTTAGGGTTAAAATTATGAAATAGGGGTTGTTGTCAGGGTAAGTCATGCATTAAGGTATGTTTATCGGATTAAATTTTGGATGAGGGCTAGTTTTACGTGTATGGTGAGTAATAGATTTTGGGTTAGGTGTTATGTTTCAGGGTAGCGTTATGGGTTAGGGGTAGTGTTTACGCTTAGGACACAGGTCCTGGCTGCACTAGGGTGGTGGGTTAAGGGGCTGGGATTGTTAATGGGAACCCCCTCTATTGTACGCTGGTTATAGGCCCGCGGTTTTCATGCAGGACACAGTGGCAGAGCCTCCTTTCATGCATGGCATGGGAGGATTGTAGGCTTGCTTAACTCTGAGAATGTTAGAAGTGTGAGAATTATGGTTATGGTTAGGGTTAGGGGATTGCAGTTAGGGGTTAGGGTTAGTGTTAGGGTTAGGGGTTAGAGGTTAAGGGTTAGGGTTAGTGTTATGTTTAGGCGGTAGGTGTTAGGGTTAGGGTTAAGTATTAGGGTTAAGTGATAGGGTTAGTGTTAGCATTAAGGTTTAGGGTGAATGTTAACAGTTAGTATTAGGGTTAAGGGTTTGTATTAGGATTAGTGTTTAGGGTTAGGTTTAGGCTTAAGGGTCTGGGTTAGGTTTAGGGTTAATGGTTAGGTTTAAGTTTAGGGTTAAGAGTTAGGGTTAGGGTTAGGGTTAAGTTTAGGGTTAAGTGTTAGGGTTAGGGTTAGGGTTAACGGTTAGGGTTAAGGGTTAGGGTTAGGCCTAATGATTAGGGTTTGGGTTAACTGTTAGTCTTAGGGTTAAGTGTTAGTGTTAGGTTTAGGGTTAAGGGTAAGAGTGAGTGTTAACAGCTGGGTTAGGGTTATGGGTTTGGGATTAGAGGTTAGGGTTATTGTTAGGGTTAGGTGTTATGGATTAGGGTTTGGGGTAAGTGTAAGGGTTAGGAGTTAAGTGTTAGGTTTAGGGCATAGGGTTAGTGTTAGGATTAGTGTTAGGTTTTAGTGTTAGTGTTAAGGGTTAGGGTTAGGGTTAAGGTTTAAGATTAGATTTAATGGTTAAGGTTAAAATTAGGTTTAAAGTTTAGTGTTAGGGTTAACATTTACAGTTAGGTTTAGTGTTAAGGGTGAGGTTTAGGGTTAAGGTTAGGGGTTTGGTTTAGGAGTAGGTTAAAGTGTTAGAGTTAGGACTAGGGTTAGTGTTAAGGGTTAGTGTGCGGCTTAACGGTTAGGGTTAGAGTTAAGGGTTATGGTTAGATTGTAGGGTTAGGGGTAAGTTTTCGGTTAGTGTTAGGGTTAACGTTAAATGTTATTTTTAAGGTTAGGTGTTAGAGTTAGGTTTTGAGTTCACGGTTAGGGTTAGGGTTAAGTGTTAGTGTTAGGGTTAGGGGTTTGGGATAGGGTTAAGGGGCAAGGTTAGATTTAATGGTTAGTATTAGGGTTAAGATTAGGGTTAAGGGTTAAGCTAAGGTTTAATGGTTAGTTTTAGGGTTAAGTGTTAGGGTTAGGGTTAGGGCTTTGCGGATAGTGGTTAGTGTTTGTGTGAGGGTTAGGGGTTATTTGTTAGGGTTAGCGTTAGGGTTTAGGTTTAGGTTTAGGGCTAGGGGTTAGTGTTAGTGTTAGGACTAGGGGTGAGAATTAGGGTTAGGTGTAAGTGTTAGGATTAGGGTTAAGGGTTAGTGTTAGAGTTACAGTTAATTGTTAGGGTTAGGGTTAAGTGTTAGGGTTAGTGTGAGTGTTAAGGGCTAGGGTGAGTGTTGACGGGTAGGGTTGGGATAAGGTTTACGGTTAGGGTTAGGTGTTAAGTTAAGGTTTAGGATTAGGGTTAAGGGTAACTTTAATACGGTTAAGGGTTAGTACTGGGGTTAACTGTTTGTGTTAGGGTTAGGCTTAATGGTTAGGGTTACATTTATGGTTAAGTGTTAGGCTCAGGGCTTGTGGTTAGGGTTAAGGGTTAGGTTTAGGGTTAAGTTTTAGTGTTAGTGTTAGGGTTAAAAGTTAGGGTTAGGTTTAACAGTTAGAGTAGGGTTTAGGGTCAAGCAATAGGGTTAGGTTAGGGTTAGGGTTAACAATTAGGGTTAAGTTTAGGGTTAAGTGTTAGGTTTAAGAGTTAAGGTGAAGTTTAACAGTTAGTCTTAGGGTTAATTGTTAGGGTTAGGGTTAGAGCTTTGGTGATACGGGATGAGGTTCGTGTTAAGGGTGGGTGTTAGGCATTAGTATTTTGGGTTAGTTTTAGGATTAGGGGTTAAGTGTTAGGTTTAGGGGTTAGGGTTGGTTAGGTTTACAATTAGGTGTTAGTGTTAGAGTTACGGATTAGGGTTAGTGTAAAGGGTTAAGATTAGGGTTAAGGGTTAGGTTTAAATGTTAGGGTTTGGGTTACGGTTAGGGTTAGATTTAGGGTTAGGGCTTGGGCTAGCCCTAGGGCTAGGGATAGTGTTAGGGTTAGGGCTAGGGCTAGGGCTGGGTTAGGGCTAGGTTTAGGGTTAGGTCTAGGGGTATGGCTAGGGTTAGTGTTTGGGCTAGGGCTAAGGCTAGGGTTAGGGTTAGGGTTAGGGTCAGGGTTAGGGCTAGAGTTAGTTTTAGGGTTAGTGTTAAGGCAGGGACTAGTGCTAGGGCTACAGCTAGGGTTAGGGTGAGGGTTAGGGCTAGGGTTAGGGTTAGGGTTAGTGCTACGGTCAGCCTTAGGGTTAGGGTTAGGGGTTGGTGTTAGGGTTAGGGTTAGAGTTAGGGTTATGGTTTAGGGTTAGGGTTAGGGTTAGTGTTAGTGTTAAGAGTTAGGGTTAGCTTCAGGGTTAGGGGTTAGGGTTAGGCTTAGTGTTAGCATTAATGCTAGGGCTAGGCTTAGGGTTAGGGCTAGGTTTAGGGTTAGGGTTGCCGATTAGTGGTTATGGTTAGTGTTAGGGTTAGTCTTAGCATTAGGATTAGGGTTAGGGTTACGGTATAGGGCTAGCATTAGGGTTATGGTTAGCGTTAGGTGTTAGATGTTATGCTTAGGGTTAGTGTTAGGGTTAGGATTAGGGGTTAGGATTAGGGATAAAGATTAGGGTGAGGTTTAATTTCAGGGTTAGGATTAGAATTAGTGTTAGGGCTAGGGGTTAGGTTTAGGATTAGGGTTAGGGTTAGGAGTTAGGATTAGGTTTAAGGTTAGCATTAGGAGTAGGGTTAGCAGTTAGGGTTTGGGTTTTGGGTTAGGGTTAGGGTTATTGTTTGGAGTTAGGGTTTGGTTTAGGAGTCGGGGCTGTTAGGGTTAGTTTTAATTTTTGGGTTAGGTTTGACTTTAGTGTTAGGTTTTAGGGTTGTTATGTTTAGGGTTTGCGATAGTGTTAGGGTTAGGACAAGGGCTAGAGTTAGGGCAAGTGCTAAGGTTAGGGCTAGGGCTAGGGCTAGGTTTAGGGTTAGTTTTAGGGTCAGGGCTAGGGCTAGGACTACGTTTGGGGCTAGATCTAGGGCTAAGGCTAGGGTTAGCTCTAGGGCTAGGCATAGACATAAGGCTAGGGTTAGCCCTACAGCTAGGTTTGACCTAGGGTTAGGGTTAGCATTAGGGCTAGAGCTAGGGTTAGGGCTATGAGAATCATTAGTGCTAGGGCTAGAGCTAGGGCTATGGCTAGGGCAAGAGCTAGTGTTAGGTTTAGGATTAGGATTAGGGTTATTGCTAGGCCTATGTCTAGGGCTAGGGTTAGGGATTACTGTTAGGGTAAGGATTAGGATTAGGGTTATTGCTAGGCCTATGTCTAGGTCTAGGAGTAGGGGTAAGGTTAGGGTTAGGGTTAAGGTTAGGGGTTAGGGTTAGGGTTTATGGGTAGGGTTTGGGTTAGGGTTACGATTAGGTTTCGGGGTTAGGTTTAGGGGTAGGGTTAGGGTTACGGGTTAGGGTTAGGGTTAAGGGTTAGGGTCAGGATTAGGGTTAGTGGTTAGGGTTAGGTTTAGGGGTTAGGGATACGGTTACAGTTAGGTTTGGGGTTGGGGTTGGGGTTAGGGTTAGGTTTAGGGTTAGAGGTTAGGGTTAGGGTTAGGGGTTAAGGTTAGGGTTAGGGTTAGGGGTTAGGATTAGAGATAGGGGGTTAGGGTTAAGTTTCATGTTAGGAGTTTAGAGTAAGGTTTTGGGTTAGTGGTTTAGGGTTAGCATTAGCGTTAGGGTTAGGGTTCGGTGTTAGTCTTAGCAGTTAGAGGTTAGGGATATGGTTAGGAGGTTATGGTTAGTTTTAGGGGTTTATGGGGTTAGGAGTAAGGTTAGGGTTACAGTTAAGGTTAGGGGTTACGATTAGGGTTAGCGTTTGGTTTAGGGGGTTAGGCTTAGGGGGTTAGTGATAGGGGGTTAGGGTTATGGTTAGGCTTAGGGGTTAGGGTTAGGGTTAGTGTTAGGGGATAGGGTGGTTAGGTTTATGGTTAGGGTTAGTAATATTATTAGGGTTAATGTTAGGTATAGTGTTAGGGTTAGTGTTAGGGCTAGGGTTAGGGCTAGGGCTAGGGCTAGGGTTAGGTTTAGGGTTAGGCTTAGGGTTAGGTGTTACTGTTGGGTTAGGGTTAGGGGTAGGTTTTAGTGTTAGGGTTAAGCTTTAGAGTTTGACTTAGGGTTAAGGGTTAGTGTGAAGTTTGGGAGTTAGTCTTATGGTTAATTTTTAGGATTAGGGTTAATTGTTTGGGCTTAGAGTTATTGTAAGCATTAGGTGTTAGGGGTTAGGTTTTGGGGTTAGTGCTAGGGTTACAGGTTAATTGTTATGTTTATGGGTTAAGGTTAAAGTTAAATTTAGGGTTAAAGGTTAGTGTTAATGTTAAGTGTTAGGGTTAGGGTTAAGAGTTAAAATTAGACTTAAGTTTTATTGTTAGGGTTAGGTTTAAATATTAGTGATAGGGTTAATTTTTACTCTTAGGTTTAGGGTTAAAGTTGAGCTTTAGGGGTAAGATTAGGGGTTAGAGTTAGGGTTAAGTGTTGGGGTCAGGATTATGATTAGGGTTAAGTTTTAGGGTGAGGGTTAATGCTTAGGGTTAGGGTAAGGGTTAGGTTTAGGGTTTAGGGTTAGGGTTAAGGTTTCATGTTAGCGTTAGGTTTACAGTTAAGGGTTATGTTTACAGTTAAGTTTTAGGGTTAGGTTTACGGTTCATGGTTACAGTTAGAGTTAGTGGTTAGGGTTAGGAATAGACTTAGGTCTAACCCCCCTAGGTTAAGGATTAATGTTAGGGTTAGGTGTTGGTGTTGGGATTGTGGTTGGGTTTGGGTTTGGGTTGGGGTTATAGTTAGGATTAGGGTTAGGGTTTGGGGTTGGGGATGGGGTTGGGTTAAGGGTTGGGGTTAAGGTTAGGGTTAGGGGTTAGGATTAGGGTTGGAGTTAGGGTTGGGGGTTAGGGTTAGGGTTAGTGTTAGGGTATGGTTAAGGTTAGGGTTAGTCATTAGGGTTAGAACTGAGGTTTAGGGTTTAGAGTTAGTGTTAGGGTTAGTGTTAGCGTTAGGGTTTAGGGTTGGGGATGGGGTTGGGTTAAGGGTTGAGGTTAAGGTTAGGGTTAGGGGTTAGGATTAGGGTTGGAGTTAGGGTTGGGGGTTAGGGTTAGGGTTAGTGTTAGGGTATGGTTAGGGTTAGGGTTAGCCATTAGGTTTAGAACTGAGGTTTAGGGTTTAGAGTTAGGGTTAGGGTTAGTGTTAGGGTTAGGGTTAGGTTTTAGGGGTTAGGGATGCGGTTAGTGATTAGGGGTTAGGGTTAGGTTTAGGATTTGGCTTAGATGTTAAGGTTTGGGGTAGGGTTAGGTTTAGGGGCTAGGTTTAGTATTAGGGTTAGGGTTAGGATTAGGGTTAGGGTTCGTATTAGCTGTTAGGGTTTAGGGTTAGGGGTTAGGGGTTAGGGTTAGGGTTAAGGTTAGGGTTAGGTTTAGGCTTTAGTGTTAGAATTAGGGTTAGATTTAGGGGTTAGGTTTAGGGTTACGGTTAAGTGTTAGGTTTAGTGTTTGGGGTTAGATTTGTGGTTATTTTTAGGATTTGTAGTTAGAGTTAGGTTTAGGTGTTAGGATTAACGTTAGGGTTAGGGATTAGGGATTCTGGTTGCGGTAACAGTTAGGGGTAAATTTAGGGTTAGGATTACGGTTAGAGGTTAGGATTAGGGTCAGGTTTAGAGTTTAGTGATAGGGTTAGTGTTTGGGGTTAGGGTTAAGGTTACAGTTAGAGGTTAGGGTTGGGGTTAAAGATTAGGATTAGGATTAGGATCAAGGGATATGGTGAGGTTTATCAGTTTTTAGGGGTAAGGATTAGGGTTAGGGGTTATTTTTAGGGTTCATTTTTTGGCTTAGGGTTAGGTTTAGAGTAAGTGTTAAGGTTCTTGTTAGGGGGTTATGGTTAGGTTTAAGGTTCAGGGTTAATGTTAGGGTTAGGGGTTAAGTTTAGGGTTAGGGTTAGGGAAAAGTGTTAGCCTTACAGTTAGGGCTTAGTGTTAGTGTTAGCGGTTAGGTTTAGGGTTAGGTTTAGGGATAGGCATGAGGTAAGTGTCAGAGGTAGTGTTAAGTGTTAAGGTTAGGTTTAATTGTTAGGGTTAGGATTAGTATTAAGTGTTTTGGTTAGGGTTAGGGTGTAGTGTTAGGGTTAAGGATTAAGAGTTAGGGTTAGGTTTAGACATTAGGGTTAGCATTAGCTTTTAGTGTTAAGTTTTGTGTTTAGAGTTAGTATTGGGCGTTAGTGTCAGTGGTTAATTTTAGGGTTTGGGGTTAGGGTTAGTGTTAGGGCTTAGATTTAGCAGTTAGTTTAAGGGCACAGGACCAGTATAATCTATGGTGTGAGGGGTCCGGACAGGGTCACCGTGACACTACACCATCGTACACTGGGCCTTGGGCCCTGACTGTCATGCAGCACTCAGGTGGAGCCTCATCTCACGCATGGTATGGCTGGATTGTAGGCATGCTTAACTCTGAAAATGGAATAATTGTGAGAAATAGGTTTAGGGGTTAGGAGGTAGGGTTAGTGTTAGGGTTAGGGGTTAGGGCTTACATTTAGCATTAGTGTTAGTGTTTAGGGTTTGGGTTAGGGTTAGGGTAAGGTGTTAGGGTTAGTATTAGGTTTTACGGTTAACATTAGGTTTATTTTAGGTGTTATTTTTAGGGTTGGGGTGAGGGATTAGGGTTTCAGATTCAGATTAAGACATGGGCCCTGTATGATCTATCAGGGTTGGGGAACTGGGAAGATAGCCTGGGCCCCACTCCATTGTACACAGGGCATGGGCCCCAGCCTTTCATGTAGGACACAGGGGCATAACCTCATCTCATGCATAGCATGGGTGGATTGTAGGCTTCTTTAACTTTTCAAATTGAAGAAGTCTGAGAATTAGATTTGGGGTTAGAGTAAGGGGTTAGGATTAAGGTTAGGGTTAGCTGTTAGGGACTAGGATTAGGTTTAGGGGTTATGGTTGAGGTTAGAATTAGGGCTAGGGTTACTGTTATAGTTAGGGATGAGGACTATGTTTAGTGGTTAGGTTTAGGTTTAGGGTGAGGGGTTAGGGTTAGGGTTAGGGATTAGGGTTAATGTTAGCAGTTAGTTTCATGGGTTACGGTTAGGGCTAGGGGTTCGGATTAGTGTTAGGGTCAGGGCTTAGGTTTACTGATTAGTGTTAGTGCAAGGGCCCTGTCTAATCTATGGGGCACTAGGGGTGTGGAGCATGGCTGCATCCCCACTTCATTGTACCCTAGGCCTTTAGGCTCTGACTGAGTGTCACGCAGGTCTCAGGCAGAGCCTCATCTCACGCATGGCATGGCTAGATTGTAGGTTTGCTTAACTCCTAGAATGGAAGAAGTGTGAGCATTAGATTTAGGGTTACGATTAGGGTTAGGGTTTAGGATTAGGTTTAGTGTTAGTATAAAGGGTTAGGGTTCTGAATATGGTTAGAGTTTGGGGCTAACGTTAGTGCTAGTGCTAGGGTATAGGGTTATGGGTTAGGGTTAGGGTCATTGTTTGGTTAGGGTTCGGGCTAGGTTCATTGTAAGGGGTAGGGTTCAGGTCAGGGTTGTAGTTAGGGTTAGGGTGAGGGTTAGAATTTTAGGGTTAGTGTTAGTGGTTAGGTATTAAGTTTTTGGTTACACGTTCATGTTAGAGTTAGGGCTTCAGGGTTGGGATTAGGGTTAGCGTTAGGGATGAGGGTTAGTTTGAGAGGTTAACATTAAGCTTAGGGTTAGGTTTAGGGGTTAGGTTTAGCCTTAGGGTTAGAGTTAGGGGTTAGAGTTAGGGATTACAGTTAAGGCATGGGCCCTATCTGCTCTAGGCAGGGTCGGGACTGTGAGCATGGCCGGTAACCCACTCTGTTGTTCCCAGGTCAGGGGACCCTGACTCTCATGTGTGACACAGGAACACAGCATCATCTCATGAATCGCATGTGTTGTTTGTAGGCTTGCTTATTTCTGTGAATGGAAGAAGTGTTAGAATTAAATTTAGGGTTAGGGTAATGGGTTAAAATTATGGTTAGGGATAGGCTCTGTGGTTAGGGTTTAGAGTTAGTGTTGGGTGTTAGGGTCAGGGGTTAAGTTTAGGGTTAGGGGTTAGGGGTAGTGTTAGGGCTTAGATATAGCGGTTAGTGTAATGGCAGAGGACCTGTCTAATTTATGGTGACAGGGATGTGGACAGGATAACTGCAACACCACATCATCATACCTTGAGCCTTTGGCCCTGACCCTCATGCATGATTTAGGCAGAATTGATTCTCATGCATGGCATGGCTGAGTTGTAGGCTTGCTTAACTCTGAGAATGGAAGAAGTGTGAGAATTAGGGTTAGGGTTATGGTTAGGGTTTTGGGGTTAGGAGTTAGGGTTAGTGTTAAGGTTAGGGGATAGGGGTTAGGGGTTGGGGTTAGTGTTAGGGTTAGGGGTCAGGTGTTAGGTTTAGGGGATAGGGTTAGGGTTATGTTTAGGGTCAGGGGGTTAGTGTTAGGGTTAGGGTTTGGGTTAGGTTTAAGGGTTAGGATTAGGGGTAATGGTTAGTGTTAAGGTTAGGTTTAAAGGTTAGGGTTAGGGTTAACGGTTACGGTGAGTTTTAGGGTTAAGTGTTATGGATAGGGTTAAGGTTCAGGTTAAGAGTTATGGTTAGGGTTAGTTTTTAGTGTAAAGGCTTAGGATTAGGGTTAAGGGTTAGGGTTAGTGTTAGGGTTAATCGCTAGTATTAGGGTTAAGCCTTAATGTTAGGGCTAGGGTTAAGGGTTAGGGTTAGGTTTAACAGTAAGTGTTAGGTTTAAGTTTGTGGGTTTGGGTTAGGGTTAATGGTTAGGGTTAAGTTTAGGGTCAAGTGTTAGGGTTAGGGTTAGGATTAACAGTCTTAGGGTTAAGTTTTAGGTTTATGAGTTTGGGGTTAGGGGTTAGGGTTATTGTTAGGCTTAGGGGTTAGAGGTTAGGCTTTGGGGTTAGTGTTAGATTTAGGGGTTAGGTGGTAAGTTTACAGGTTAGGGTTAGGGTTACGTTTAGGTTTAGGGGTTAGCGTTAGGGTTAGGTGTTAGGGGTAGGTTTAACAGTTAATATTATGGTTAAGTGTTAGGGTTGGGGTTAGGTTTAAAGTTTAGTGTTAGGGTTAAAGTTTACCGTTAGGTTTAGGGTTAAGGGTGAGTTTTAGGGTTAAGATTAGAGGTTAGGGTTAGGTGTAGGGTTAATTGTTAGGGTTAGGATTAGGGCTAGGCTTAAGGCTTAGGTTGAGTGTTAACGGTTAGGTTTAAGGTTAAGGGTTAGGTTTAGGGTTTAGGGTTAGGGTTAAGGTTTTTGGTTAGAGTTAAGGTTGGCATTAAGGGTTATTTTTAGGGTTATATATTAGGGTTAGGTTTAAGATTCATGGTTAGGGTTAGGGTTTTGGGTTAGGGTTAGGGTTAGGGCTTAGGGTTAGGGTTAGGGTTAAGGGTCAGGGTTAGGTATAATGGTTTGGGTTAGGGTTAGGGTTAAGGGTTAGAGTCAGGTTTAACAGTTAGTCTTAGGGTTAAGTGTCAGGGTTAGGGTAAGGAATTTGATGTTAGGAATTAGGGTTAGTGTCAGGGTTAGGGTTATGTCTTAGGGTTATGTTTAGGGTTCGTGTTAAGTGTTAGGGTTAGGACTAGAGGTTAATTTTACGGTTAGGTGTTAGAGTTAGGATTAGGGTAAAGAGGTAGTGTTAGGGTTACAGTTAAGTGTAGTGTTAGGTTTAAGGTTTAGGGTTAGGGTGAGTGATAAGGTTTAGGGTGAGTGTTAACGGTTAGGGTTAGGGGTAAGCATTAGTGTTACGGTTAGTGGTTAGGGTTAAGGGTTAGGATTAGTGTTAAGGGTTAAGGTTAGGGTTAGGGTTAAGGGTTAGTATTAGGGTTAAGGGTTTGTGTTAGGGTTAGGGTTAGGGTTTGTGGTTTAGTTTTAGGGTTAGGTTTAAGGTTTCAGCTTAGTCTTAGTGTTAGAGTTAAGTGTTATGTTTAGGCTTAGCGGTTAGGTTTAGGATTAGGGTTCAGGGTTAGTGTTAGGGTAAGAGGTTAGGGTTAGGGTTAGGGTTTAGTGTTAGGGTTAGGGTTAGGTCTAGGTTTTAGGGTAAGGTTTAGAGTTTAGTTGTTATAATTAGGAGTTAGGGTTAGAATCATGGGATAGGGGTTGTTGTCAGTGTAAGTGTTATGCATTACAGTTAGGTTAAGGTGTTAACGTTAGGGTTACTGTTACGTTTACATGTTAAGGTGAGCAATAGTGTTAGATTAGGTGTTATATTTAGGGTTAGGGTTATGGGTTAGGGGTAGTGATTTTGCTTAGGGCATGGGCTTTGTCTACACTGGGGGTGGTTAGGGTGCTGGGATTCTCGCCAGGAACCCACTCCAGCATACCCTGGGTATGAGTCCCTGGGTTTCATGCAGGACACAGTGGCAGAGCGTCCTTTCATGCATGGTATGGGAGGATTGTAGGCTTTCTTAACTCTGAGAAAGCAAGAAGTCTGAGAATTATATTTAGGGATAGGATTATGGTTAGGGTTAGGGATTAATGTTAGTGTTAGAGTGAGGGCTTAGGATTACTGGTTAGGGTTAGGGTTAGGGTGCTTGTTTGGTTAAGGTTAGGACTAGAGATGTTGTAAGTAGTAGTGTTATGCTTAGGGCTGTCATTAGTGTTAGGGTTAGGTTTAGTGTTTTACAGTTAGTGCTATGGTTTAGGTACTACTGTTATAGTTACAGGTTAGGGTTAGATTTAGTGGTTAGAGGTTGGGTTTAGCGTTAGGGTTAAGGTTAGGGTTAGCAATAGGATTAGGGTTAGGTGTTATGGTTAGAGTTAGAGGTAGCGGTTAAGATTAGGGATTAGGATTGATGCATGGGCCCTATCTGCTTTATGCTGGCTTGGGAACAGGGAGCATCACCGGACGCCACTCCATTGTATGCAGGGCATGGGACCCTGCCTCTCACTTGGGGTAGTGGAACGGAGCCTCATCTGACGCATGGCTTGGGTTGGTTGTAGTCTTCCTTATCTCTCTGAATGGAAGAAGTGTGAGAATTACATTTAGGATAAGGATAAGGGGTTAGGATTATGGTTAGGGTTAGAGATTAGAAGTAGGTTTAGGGTTTAAGGTTAGGGTTAGGGGTTAGGGTTAAGTTTAGGGTTTAGTGTTAGGTTGAAGGTTAGGGTCCGGGGTTAGGTTTAGGGTTAGGTGTTAAAGTTAGTGTTAGGGCTTAGATTTAGTGGTGAGTTTAAGGGCACAGGACCTGTCTATCTATTGTGACGGGGAGTGGGCAGGGTCGCTGTGACACCACTCCATTGTACCCTGGGCCTAGGGCCCTGACGGTCATGCAGCACTCAGGCAGAGCCTCATCTCATGCATGGCATGGCTGGATTGTAGGCTTGCTTAGCTCTGAGAATAGAAGAAGTGTGAGAAACAGGGTTACAGTTAGGGTTAGGGATTAGGAGTTAGGGGTTAGGGTTAGTATGAGGGTTAGGGGTTAGGGGTTAGGGTTAGTGTTAGGGTTATCGGTTAGTGTTAGGATTGGGACTAGGCATTACCATTAGGGTTAGGTGTAAGGGTTAGGATTAGGGTTAAGAGTTAGGGTTAAGGTTACAGTTAAGTGTTATGGTTAGGGTTAAGGTTTAGGGTTAGGGTCACGGTTAACGGTTAGGGTCAGTGTTAACAGTTAGAGTTGGGGTAAGCATTAGAGTTAGGGTTTAGGGTTAAGGGTTTGGATTAAGGGTAAGGGTTAGGGTTATGGTTAGGGTTAAAGGTTAGTATTAGTGTTAAGTGTTTGTGTTAGGCTTAGGTTTAAGGGTTAAATTGAGGGTTAATGGTTAAGTTTAGGGTTAACAGTTAGGGTTAGGTTTAGGGTTAAGGGGTAGGGTTAGGGTTTGTGGTTTAGTGTAGGGTTAGGTTTAAGGGTTCAGGTTAGGGTTAGTGTTAGAGTTAAGGGTTATGGTCAGACTTAGCGGTTAGGGTTAGGATCAGGGTTCAGGGTTAGTGTAAGAGGTTAGGGTTAGGGTTAGGGGTTAGGGTTAGGTTTACATTTAGGTCTAGGCTTTAGGGTAAGGTTTAGGGTTTAGGTGTTACGTTTATGGGTAGGAGTGAGGGTTAGAGTTATGGGATAGAGGTTGATTTCCGGGAAAGTCTTATGCATTAAAGTTTAGTTTACGGGATTAATGTTAGGGTTAGTGTTACATTTATGTGTTATGGTGAGCAATAGCTATAGGGTTAGGTGTTATGTTTAAGGGTAGGGTTATGGGGTAGGGGTAGTGTTTATACTTAGGGCATGAGCCCTTGCTGCACTAGGGTGGTGCGTGGAGGGGCTGGGATTGTCGCCAGGAATGCACTCTATCATACACTGGATACGGGCCCATGGGTTTCATGCAGGATACAGTGGGAGAGCCTCCTTTCACGGCTGAAATGGGAGGATTGTAAGCTTGCTTAACTCTGAGAATGGAAGAAGTCTGAGAATTATATTTAGGGTTAGGATTATGGTTAGGGTTAGGGATTAACGTTAGTGTTAGGGTGAGGGCTTAGTGTTAGGGGTTAGTGTTAGGGATAGGGTGGTTGTTTGATTAGGGTTAGGGCTAGAGATGTTGTAAGTGGTAGTGTTAGGCTTAGGGTTGTCATTAGGGTTAGGTTTAGGGTTAGTGTTTTACAATTAGTGTTATGATTTGGGTACTACGGTTATGGTTATGGGTTAGGGTTAGAGTTAGGGATTAGAGGTTTGGTTTAGTGTTAGAGTTAGGGTTTGTGTTAGCAGTAGGGTTAGGTTTAGGTGTTAGGGTTAGGGTTAGGGGTAGTGGTTAGGCTTAGGGATTAGGGTTATCGCATATGCCCTATCTGCTCTATGCTGGGTTGGGAACAGGGATATCACCGGGACCCCAATCCATTGTACCCAGGGCATGGGACCCTGACTAACTTGGCATACTGGGGTGGAGCTCATCTCATGCATGTCTTCTGTTGTTTGTAGGCTTGCTTATCTCTGCGAATGGAAGAAGTGTGAGAATTATATTTAGGATAAGCATAAGGGATTAAGAATATGGTTAGGGTTAGGGATTAGGAGTAGGTTTAGGTGTTAGGGTTAGGGTTAGGGGTCAGTGTTAAGGTTAGGCTTTAGGGTTAGTGTTGGGGGTTAGGGTCAGGGCTTTGCTTTAGGATTAGGTGTTATGGCTCATGTTAGGGCTTAGATTTAGCGGTTAGTTTAAGGGCACATGACCTGTCTATCTATGGTTAGAGGAGTGGTGGGCACGGTCACTGCAACACCACTCCATCGTACACTGGGCCTAAGGCCCTGACAGTCATGCAGCCCTCAGTTGGATCCTCATCTCATGCATGGCATGACTGGATTGCAGGTTTGTCTAACTCTGAGAATGGAAGAAGTGTGAGAATTAGATACAGGGTTAGGTTTAGGAGTAGGGTTAGGGTTTAGGATTGGGGATAGAGTTAGGGTCAGGGTTAAGATTAGTATTATGTGTTAGTGTTAGCATTAGTGTTATGGATGGGTGTTATGTTTAGGATTAGGGTCAGGATTTAGTGTTATGGGTTTGGGTTAGGACATTGGCCCTATCTGATCTATCAGTCATGGGGAACTGGGAAGATCGCCAGGGACCCACTCCATTGTACACAGGGCATGGGCCCCTGCCTTTCATGTAGGACACAGGGGCAGAGCCTCATCTCATGCATGGCATGGGTGGATTGTAGGCTTCCTTAACTTTTCAAATTGAAGAAGTCTCAGAATTAGATTTGTGGTTAGGGTAAAGGGTTAGGATTAAGGTTAGGGTTAGGTGTTCGGGACTAGGATTAGGTTTAGGGGTTATGGTTAGAGGTTAGAATTAGGGTTAAGGTTACAGTTACGGTCAGAGATTAGAATTATTTTTAGTAGTTAGGTTTAGGTTTAGGGTGAGGTGTTATGGTTAGGGTTAGGGATTAGGGTTACTGTTAGGATTCACGTTCATTGGCTTCGATTAGGGCTAGGAGTTTGTGTTAGTGTTAGCTTAGGTTTAATGATTAGTGTCAGGACATGGGCCCTGTCTAATCTATGGGGCACAGGGGGTGTGGAGCGTGCATGCATCCCCCCTCCATCATACTATGGGCTTTGGGCTCTGACTGTCACGCAGGACTCAGGCAGGGCCTCAGCTCACGCATGGCATGGCTAGATTGTAGACTTGCTTAACTCCTAGAATGGAAGAAGTGTGAGAATTAGATTTAGGGTTAGGATTAGGGTTAGGGTTTATGTTTAGGTTTAGGGTAAAGGGTTAAGGTTAGGAATGTCATTAGGGTTAGGGACTAACATTAGTGTTAGTGCTAGGGTTTAGGGTTAGGGGTTAGGGTCCGGGTCGTTGTTTGGTTAGGGTTAGGGCTAGGTTCATTGTAAGGGGTAGGGTTAAGGTTAGGGATGTGATTTTAGGGTTAGTGTTAGTGTTTACGTATTACGGTTTTGGTTAAGGTTTCGAGTCAGAGTTAGGGGTCAGGGATTGGGGTTAATGTTAAGGTTAGGGATGAGGGTTAGTTTGAGAGGTTAGGGTTAAGCTTCATTAGGCTTAAGGTTAGGGGTTAGAGTTAGGGATTAGGATGAAGGCATGGGCCCTATATATTCTATGCGGGATCGGGACTGGGAGCATCGCCAGGACTGCACTCCATAGTACCCAGTTCATGGGACCCTGGCTCTCATGTGGGACACAGGGGCAGAGTGTCATCTCACACATTGCATGTGTTGGTGGTAGGCTTGATTATTTCTGCTAATGGAAGAAGTGTGACAATTACATTTAGGGTTAGGGTAACCAGTTAGGATTATGGTTAGGGATGGGGTTTGTGGTTAGGGTTAAGGTTAGGGTTTAGAGTTAGGGCTGGGAGTTAGGGTCAGCGGTTAAGTTTAGGGTTAGGGGTTAAGGTTAGTGTTAAGGCTTAGATTTAGTGGTTAGTTTAAGGCCACAGGACCTGTCTAATCTATGGTGAGAAGAATGCAGAGAGGATCGCCACGACACCACCCTATTTTACCCCTGCGTTAGGCCCAGACCTACATGCAGGACTCAGGTGGAGCCTCATCTCACATATGTGATGGCTGGATTTTAGACTTGCTTAACTCTGAGAATGGAAGAAGTGTGAGAATTAGGCTTAGGGTTAGGGTTAGGCGTTTGGGGTTAGGGATTAGCGTTAGTGGTAGAGTTAGGGGTTAGGGGTAAGGGTTAGGGTTAATGTTAAGGTTAGGGTTAGTGTTAGGGTGAGGGTTAAGTTTGGGGTTACGTTTAGGGTTCGGGTTAGTGTTAGGGTTAGGCGTTAGGGTTAGGGTTAGGGTTCTTTGTAGGTTTATGGTTAGGGTTAGTGGCTTAGGGTTAGGGTTTGGGATTAGGTGTTGAGGTTATGACTAGGAGGTAGGGTTACAGTTAGGATTAGTGTTAAGGGTTTAGAGTTAGGTTTAGCATTAGGATTGGGGTTGGGGTTGGGGTTAGGGGTTAGCGTTAAAGTTAGGGTTGTGGTTGGGGTTAGGGTTGGGGTTGGGGTTGGATTAGGATTAGGGTTAGGGTTAGGGATTGGGTTCGGGTGTAGGTTGGGATTGGGGTTAGGGTTCAAAATAGGGGTTAGGGTTTATGTTAGGCATTAGGTCAGTCCTACAATCCACCCCTTTATAGTGGCTTTCTCTCAGTGAATGTAAGTGTTCCTGTTCATGCCTCCTCTCTGGCTAAGAGTTATCCTCTTCCTATGAAATGACTTTCTTAATTGTGTTTGACAGAACTTCTCACACTTCTTCCACTCTCAGAGTTAAGCAAGACTACAATCCAGCCATGCTATTTGTGAGATGAAGCTCTGCCCGTGTCCTGCGTGACATTAAGGTCTCATGCCCAGGGTACGCTGGAGTGGGGTCCCTGTGATGCTCTCCATCCCTGAGCACTCATAGAGTAGACAGGGCCCAAGCCTAAACCTAACCGTTAACCCTAAACACCAAGCATAAACCTAATCCTCACAAAACCGCTGACCCTAACCCCTAACACTAAACCTAAGCACTAATCTTAATGTTAACTGCTCACCCTAACCCTAACTCCTAAAACTAATCCTAATTCCTAACCCTAACCCCTAACGCTATTCCTAACCCAATTCCTAACCCCTAATACTAACTCTAACCCTAAATCTAAATCTCATACTTCTTCAATTATCAGAGTTAAGCAAGCCTACAATACACCCATGCCAAGCATGAGATGAAGCTGCACCCTTGTGTCCCACGTGAAAGGCAGGGCCCCCTGCCCTCCATACGATGGAGTCGGGTCCTGGAAATGCTCCCAGTTCCTGACCCCCCCCCTTAGAGCAAATAGCGTCCATTCCCTAACCCTAAACCCTAGCTCTCACCCATCACTCTAATCCTACCCATATCACCTAATCCTTACCCTAATGCTAACATCAAACCCTAAACCTAACCCTTAAAATAACCCTAACCCTAACCCCACACCCTACCCCTTAACAATAACACTAACCCCTATTTATAACCATAACACCTAAACCCTAACACTAACTCAAAAACTCTCACCCGAACCCTAACACTATCAAAAACCCTAACCTTATATCTAAACCTAACAACAACCCTAAGCCTAACAAAGACCCTAACACTAACCCTAAACCATAACCCTAACCTTAATCCTCCCCCTAACCCTAACCCCTACCCCTAACAGTTAACCCTAATGCTAAACCTAATACTAACCCCTAACCCTAACACTAACCCTAACCCTAACCCCAATCCCAAACTCAACCCCAACCCCAACCCCTAATCTTAACCCTAACCATAATTCTCACACTTATCCATTCTCAGGGTTAAGCATCCTTACAATCCAGCCATGCCATGCGTGAGACGAGGCTCACCTGAGCCCTGATAGTAGGTCTGGGCCCAAGGCAAGGGTACAGTGGTGTGGTGTCAAACCTCTCCGCACCCCTCTCATCATAGATTAGACTCGTCCTCTGCCTTAAATTAACCACTAAATCTAAGCCCTAACATTAACTCTAACCCATAAAACTAAACCTAACGCCTAACCCTAACCCCCAACACCAACTCTGAGCCCTAACCTTAACCGTAACCACAGACCCTAACCATAATCCTAACTCAATATCCTAACCCTAAATGTAATTCTCACACTTCTTCCATTCGCAGAAATAAGCAAGCCTACAACCAATGCATGCCATATGTCAGATGACACTCCATCCCTGTGTCCCACATGAGAGCCAGGGTCCCATGACCTGGGTACAACAGAATGGAAACTCAGTGATGCTCCCAGTCCTGACCCCGAATAGAGCAGATTGGGCCAATTCCTTAACGCTAATCCCTAACTCTAACCCATAACCCAACCCTAATGCTAAACCAACCCCCTAAAACTAACAGTAAGCTGAACCCTAACCTCTCCAACTAACCGTCATCCCTAACCCTAACCTTAACCCTAACCACAACCCCTCACTCTAACATGAACCCGTAATCAAAATCATAACACCTAACTACTAACACTAACCCCAAAATGCTATCCCTAACCCTTACCCTAAACACAACCGTAACCCTAACCCTACCCCTAACAATGAACTTAGCCCTATCCCTAATCAAACAATGACCCTAACCCTAAACCTTAGCCCTAACACTAACATTAGCCATAACCCTAATGATATTCCTAACCGTAACCATTTACCCTACACCTAAACCTAAACCCTAACCCTAATCTTAACCCTAAATCTAATTCTCACACTTCTTCCATTCTAGGAGTTAAGGAAGCCTACAATCTAGCCATGCCATGTGTGAGATGAGGTTCTGCTTGAGTCCTGCGTGACAGTCAGAGCCAAGGCCCAGGGTATGATGGAGTGGGTACGCAACCACGCTCCACACATGCCCTAACACTAATAATTAAACCCAAGCTAATACTAACCTGAACACCTAGCCCTAACAGTAACCCAGGAATCTAACTACTAACAGTAACCCTTATCCCAAAACCTAAACATAACCCCTCACCCTAAACATAAACCTAACTACTAAACATATTCCGAATCTCTAACCATAATAGTAAATCTAACCCTAATTCTAACCTTTAATCATAACCCTTAAACCTAATCCTAGTGCCTAACACCTAAAGCTAATCTTAATCCTAACCCCTTACCCTAACCTCAAATGTAATTCCCAGACTTCTTCAGTTTTAAAAGTTAAGGAAGCCTACAATCCACCTATGCCATGCGTGAGATGAGGCTCTGCCCCATGTCCTGCATGAAAGGCAGGGGCTCATGCCCTGTGTATGATGGAGTGGGGCGCCGGCTATCTTCCCTTTTCCCCACCCCTGATGGATCAGATAGGACCCATGTACTAACCCAAATCCATAAACGTAACCTCTGACTCTAACCCTAAACATAACACCTAACCCTAACCCTAATCCTAACCCTAACACATAATGCTAACCCTAACCCCTGACACTAACCCTAACCCAAACCTTATACCCTACCTTTAGCCCTATCCTTAACCCTAACCCTAAATCTAATTCTCACACTTCTTCCATTCTCAGAGTTAAGCAAGCCTACAATCTTCCCATACCATGCATGAAAGGAGGCTCTGCCACTGTGTCCTGCATGAAACCCACAGGCCCATACCCAGCATACGATAGAGGGGCTTCCTGGCGACAATCCCAGCCCCCCTAACTCACCCTCCTACTGTACACTGGGCCTGTGTCATAAGCATAAACAGTACCCCTAACCCATAATTCTAACCTTAAACATAAAACCTAACCGTAACAGTACTGCTCACCTTAACACGTAAACCTAACCGTTACCCTAATCCTAACCCCTTAACCTTAATCCATAACCCTTACCCTAAAAACCCTATCCCATATCTTTAACCTTACCTCCTAGCTGTAACCATAACACCTAAAGCCTAACTCTAACCCTAAACCAGTAACCTGAATCTTAACCCTATGAAAAACCCTAAACCTAACCCTAACACTAACCCCTAACCCTAATTATTAACCTAATAATGAAACCTAAGCTAACACTAACCTGAACCCCTGTACAAACCGTAACCCAGGAACCTACATCCTAACAGTAACCCTAATCCCAAAACCTAAACATAACCCCTCACCCTAAACCTAAACTGAACTACTAAACATAGTCCTAATCCCTAACCATAACAGTAACCCTAACCCTATTTGTAACCTCTAGCCGTAACCCCTAAACCTAATCTTAGTCCTTAACACCCAATGCAAACCTTAATCCTAACCCCTTACCTTAACCCCAAATGTAATTCTCAGATTTCTTCAGTTTGAAAAGTTAACAGAGTCTACACTCCACCCGTGTCATGCGTGAGATCAGGCTTTGCCCCTGTGTCCTACATGAAACTCAGGGGACCATTCCCTGGGTATGACGGAGTGGGGCCCCAGCGATCTTCTCATTCCCCCAACCCTGATAGATCAGATAGGCCCCATGTCCTAACCTGAATCCACTAACCCTAACACCTAATGCTAACCCTAACCCCTGACCCTAACCCTAACCCAAACCCTAAACCCTAACCCTAACCCTACACTTAACCCTAAACCTAACCCTAATCTTAAGTCTAATTCTCACACTTCTTCTATTCTCAGAGTTAAGCAAACCTACAATCCAGCCATGCCATACATGAGATGAGGCTCCGCCTGAGGGGAGCGTGATACTCAGGGCCTTAAGTACAGGGTAAGATGGAGTGGTGTTGCAGTGACCCTATCTGCCCTGCTCTCACAATAGATAGACAGGTCTTGTGCCCTTAAACTAACCGCTAAATCTACGCCTTAACACTAACCTTAACACCTAACCCAAAACCTAACCCCAGACCCTAACCCCCAACACTAACACTAAACCCTAACCTTAACCCTAACCCCTAAGCCTAACACTAACCCCTAAAGGTACTCCTCATCCCTAACCCTAACAATAATCATAACCCTTTACCATTTTCCTAAATGTAATTCTCACACTTCTTCCATTTGCAGAGATAAGCAAGCCTACAACCAACCCGAGCCATGCGTGAGATGAGGCAGTCCCAGTATCCCAAGTGAGAGGCAGGGTCCCATGCTCTGGGTGCAATGGAGTGGGGTCTCAGTGATGCTCCCTGTTCCTGACCCCACATATCGCAGATAGGACCCATGCATTAACCCTAATTCCTAAGCCTCACCACTACCCCTGACCCTAAGAATAACACCTAACGCTAACCCTGTTACTAACCCTAAACCTAACACTGAACCCAAGCTCTAACCCTTAACTCTAACCCTAAACTGTAACCATAACGGTACTACCTAAACCATAACACTAACTGTAAAACACTAACCCTAACCCTAACCCTAATGATAACCCTAAGCCTAACCATACCACTTATAACATCTCTAGCCCTAACCCTAACCAAACAACCACCCTAACCCTAACCCTAACACCTAAACATAAACCCTCAGGGTAACACTAACGTTAATCCCTAACACTATCCATAATCCTAACCCTAAATCTAATTCTCAGACTTCTTCCATTCTTAGAGTTAAGAAAGCGTACAATCCTCCCATGCCATGTGTGAAAGGATGATCTGCCACGATCCTACATGAAACCCAAGGGCCCATACCCAGCATACGATAGAGTGGGTTCCTGGCGACAATCCCAGCACCCTAACCCATGCCACTAGTGCAGACAGGGCCTGTGCCCTAAGCATAGACACACTACATTTAACCCATAAACAGAACCTTAAACATAACACCTAACCCTAACCGTATTCCTCACCTTAACACGTAAACATAACCCTAACCCTAACCCTAACTGTTAACCTAACTTTAATGCATAACCCTAACCCTAACAACAACCCCTATCCCATAAGTCTAATCTTACCTCCTAGCCATAACCGTAACACCTAAACCCTAACCCTAACCCTAAACCGCTAACCCTAACCCTAACCCTACAAACAACCCTAAACCTAACCCTAAACCATAACCCTAAAAACCTAAGCCTAACTCTAACCCTTTAACCCTAACGCTAACACCTAACCCTATCCGTAAACCTTAACCCTAACCCTTACCCTAATGCATAGACTTATCCCGGACCCTAACCCTAACCAATAACCCTAACCCTGACCCGTATCCCTAACCATAACCATAAACCCAAAACTTAACCCTAGTCATAACGGTAACCCTTAACACTAAGCACTCACCCTAACACTAAGCTTAATCTCTAACCTCAACCATAATCATAACCCTAAATCTAATTCTGAGACTTCTTGTTTTTCTCAGAGTTAAGAAAGCCTATAATCCTCCCATGCCATGCGTGAAAGAAGGCTCTGTCACTGTGTCCTGCATGAAACCCATGGGCCCATACCCAGCGTAAGATAGAGTGGGTTCCCAGTGACTATCCCAGCCTCTTAACGCACCCCCCTAGTGCAGACAGAGCCCATGTCCTAAGTATGAACACTACCCCTAACCCGTATCCCTAACCTTAAATATAACACCTAACCCTAAATCTGTTGCTCACTGTAACATGTAAACCTAACCGTAACCTTAACTTTAACCTCTTAAACTAACCTTACTGCATAACACTTACCCTGACAAGAATCCTTATCCCATAATTCTAACCCTACCTCCTAGCCATAACCGTAACACCTAAACCCTAACCCTTACCCTAAAGCCTAGACCTAACCCTAAACCTAACCCTAACCCTTAACCCTAAACCTAAACCCTTACCCTAACACTAACGCTGAACCCTGATCCTAACCCTAACCTCTAACCCTAACCATAAACCTTAACTCTAACACTAACCCTAACCCCTAACCTTAACCTTAACACCTAACCCCCTAACCCTAATGCTAACCTTAACTCTTAACCCCTAACCCCTAACACTAACATTAACCCTAACCCCTAACCCCAAACCCCTAACCCAAACCGTAACCCTAATTCTCACAGTTCTTCCATTCTGAGAGTTAAGCAAGCCTACAATCGTCCCATGCCATGCATGAAAAGAGGCCCTGCCACTGTGTACTGCATGATACCTACAGGCCTATACCCAGCATACAATAGAAGGGGTTGCCGATGGCAATCCCAGCCCCTTAACTCACCAACCTAGTGTAGACAGGGCCTGTGCCATGAGTATAAACACTAGGCCTAACTCATAACCCTCACTCTAAACATAACACCTAACCCTAACCCTATTGCTCGCTGTAAAACATAAACCAAACCATATCCCCTAACCCTAACCCCTTAATCAAACATTAATGCATAACCCTTACCCTAACAACAATCCCATCCCAAACTCTAACCCTACATCCTAACCATAACCGTAACTCCTAAACCCTAAACCTAACCCAAAACTGCTAACCCTAATCATAACCCTAAGAAAAACCCTAAACCTAACCCTAACTTTAACCCCTAACACTAACGCTAAACTCTACCCTAACTCTAACTCTTAACTCTAGCCCTAAAGCCTAAACCCTAACCGTAACCCTCACACTTAACCCTAATCCTAACCCTAACCCTTAAACCTAACCCAAACCCTTAACCCTAAACCTAACCCTTACCTTCACACCTAGACCTAACACTAGCTCTAAACCTAACCCTAACACCTAACCCTAACCTTAACCATGAACTGTAAACCTAACACCCTAACTGTAACCATAACCCTTAACTCTAACCCTAAAGCTAACCTCAACCCTTAACCCTAACCCTAAAACTTAACCCTAACTGGTATCCCTAACCCTGACTGTTAACCCTCACCATAACCCTTATCCCTAACCCTAATCCTAACCTTTAACCCTAACCGTACCACTTAACCCTAACCCTGACCCCTAAACTAAGCTTAACACTCACCCTTCACCCTAAACCTAACCTTAACAGTTAACCCTAACACTAACCTTTAAACCTAGCCCTAACCGTAACACTTAACCCTAATCCTAACCCTTAACTCTACGTTAACCCTAACCCCTAACACTAACCCTAACATTAACCACTAACCCTAAACCTAACCCTAACCCTAACCCCTAAACCTAACACCTAACCCAGCCCTAACACTAACCCCAATCCCTAACCCCTAAACCTAAACCTAACCCTAATTCTTCTTCCATTCTCAGAGTTGAGCAAGCCTACAATCCAGCCATGCCATGCATGATATTAGACTCCGCCTGAGGGCTGCATGAAGGTCAAGGCCTAAGACACAGTGTACAATGGTGTGCTGTCATAGTGACCCTTCCCTCGCCTCTCTAACCATAGATTATACAGGTTTTCTGCCCTTGAAATAACTGCTAAATCTAAGCGCTAACACTAACCCTAACACCTAACACTAAACCTAACCCCTGACCCTAACCCCTAACAGTAACTCTAAACCCTAACCTTAACGCTAACCACAGACCCTATCCCTAATGATAATCGTAACCCATTACCCTAACCCTAAATGTAATTCTCACACTTCTTCCATTTGCAGAAATAAGCAAGCCTACAACCAACACAAGCCATGCATGAGATGACGCTCCGCTCCTGTGTCCCACATGAGAGCCAGGGTCCCATGACCTGGGTACAATGGAGTGGGTTACTGGCCATGCTCCCTGTCCCAACCCTGCATAGAGCAGATAGGGCCCATGCCTTAACTGTAATCTCTAACTCTAACCACTAACTCTAATCCTAAGGCTAACCCTAACCCCTAAACCTAACCCTAAGCTTAACCCTAACTTCTCAAACTAATCCTCATCCCTAACCCTAACCCTAATCCCAACCCCGAGGCCCTAACTCTAACAAGAACCCATAAGCAAAAGTGGAATACCTAACCACTAACACTAATATTCACAGGTATAATAATAATTCACAGGAATAAGCAAGCTTACAACCAACCAATGCCATGCGTGACATGATGCTCCGTCCTTGTGTCCCACATGAGAGTCAGGGTCCCATGACCTGGGTACAATGGAGGGGATTCCCATCGAGGCTCCCAGTCCCAAAGCCACATAGAGCAGATAGGGCCCATGCCTTAACCCTAATGCCTAACTCTAACCCCTAAACCTAACGCCTAACCTACCCCCTAAACCTAACACTAAGCTTAACACTAACCTCTCAATCTAACCCTCATCCCTAACGCTAACCATAACCCCATTCACTAACCCATAACCCTAACACGAACCAGTAACTAAAACTGTAATACCTAACCACTAACACTAACCATGAAAAGCTAAACCCCACCATAACCCTAACCACAACCCTAACCCTAACCCTAACTCTTACAATGAACCTAGCCCTAACCCTAACCAAACACCGACCCTAACCCTAATCCCTAACCCTAAATCCTAGCCCTAACACGAACCTTAGCCCAAAACCCTAACCATGTTCCTAATCTTAATAGCACCAATCCTAAAACTAATCCTAAACTCTAACCCTAATCCTAACCCTAAATCTAATTCTCACACTTCTTTCATACTAGTAGTCAAGCAAGCCTACAATCTAGCCATGCCATGCGTAAGATGAGGCTCTGCTTGAGTCCTGCGAGACAGTCAGAGCCCAAGGCCCAGGGTACGATAGAGTGGGGATGCAATCAAGCTCCCCACACCCAGAGCCTGATAGATTAGACAGGGCCTGTGCCCTGACACTAATCAGTAAACCTAAGCTAACACTAACCCAAACTCCTAACCCTAACTGAAACCCATGAATCTAACTCCAAACAGTAACACTAATCCCTAAATCTAACCGTAACCCCTCACCCTAAACCTAAACCTAACTACAAAACATAATCCTAATTCCTAACTGTAACTGTAACCCTAACACTAATTCTACCTCTAACCATAACCCCTAAACCTAATCCTAGTTCTGAACACCTAACCCTAACCTTAATCCTGACCCCTTACTCTAATTGCAAATCCAATTCTCAGACTTCTTCAGTTTGAAATGATAAGAAAGCCTACAATCCACCCGTACCATGCGTGAGATGAGGCTCTGCCCCTGTGTCCTACATGAAAGGCAGGGGCCCATACTCTGGCTACAATGGAGTGGGACCCTGGCGATTTCCCAGTTCCCCACAACTGATAGATCAGATAGGGCCCATGTCCTAACCCGAATTCGTAACCCTAAACCCTGACCCTGACCCTAAACATAACACCTAACCATAACCCTAATGCTAACATTAACACCTAATGTTACCCCTAACCCCTGACCCTAACCTTACCCCAAACCCTAAACCCTAAACCTAATCCAACCCCTAACCCTAACCCTAACCCTAAATCTAATTCTCACACTTCTACCATTCTCAGAGTTAGACAAGCCTGCAATCCAGCCATGCCATGCATGACATGAGGAACTGCCTGAGTGCTGCATGACAGTCAGGGCCTTAGGCCCAGTGTACGATGGAGTGGTGTTGCAGTGTCCCTGCCCGCCCCACTCTCACCATAGATATATAGGTCCTGTACCCTTAAATTAACTGCTAAATCTAAGCCCTAACACTAACACTAACACCTAACACTAAACCTAACCCCTGACCCTAACCCCCAACCCTAACTCTTAACACTAACATTAACCATAGCCTCTAACCCTAATCCTAACCCCTAAACCTCTTCCTAATCCCTAGTCCTAACCATAATTCATACCCCTTACCCTTATCGTAAATGTAATTTTAACATTTCTTCCATTCGCAGAGATAACCAAGCCTCCAACCAACCCAAGCCATGCGTGAGATGAGGCTCCACCCCGGTATCCCAAATTAGAGTCAGGGACCCATTCCCTGGGTACAATGGAGTCCCAGTGATGCTCTCTGTTCCCGACCCAGCATAGAGTAGATAGGGCACATGTGTTAACCCTAATCCCTAACCCTAACCGCTGCTGCAAACCCTAACCATAACACCTAAATCTAACCCTATTGCTAACCCTAACACTAGCACTAACACTAAACCAAACCTCTAATCCTTAACTCTAACCCTAACATATAACCATAACCGTAGTACCTAAACCATAACACTAACTGTAAAGCACCAACCCTAACCCTAACACTAATGACAACCCTAAGCCTAACCATACCACTTATAGCATCTCTAGCCATAACCTTAACCAAAAACCACCCTAACCTTAACACTAACCCCAAACACTAAGCCCTAACACTAACGTTAATCCCTAACCCAATCCATAATCCTAATCCTAAATGTAATCTCAGATTTCTTCCATTCTCAGAGTTAAGCAAGACTACAATCCTCATATGTCATGCGTGAAAGGAGGCTCTGCCACTGTGTCCTGCATGAAACCCATGGGCCCATACCGAGTGTATGATAGAGTACGTTTCTTGTGAGAATCCCAGAACGCTAACCCACAGCCTTAGTGCTGACAGGGACCCTGTCCTAAGCATAAACACTACTCCTAACCCATAGCACCAACCCCACATGTAACACCTAACCATATTGCTCACCCTAACACATAAGCCTAACCCTAACCCTAACCCTAACCCCTTAACTTAACCTTAATGCATAACCCTTACCTTAATGCAACAACCCCTATCCCATAAAACTAACCCTACCTCTTAACCATAATAGTAACAACTAAAACCTAACCATAACTCTAAACCGCTAACCCTAACCTTAACCCTACCAACAACCCTAAACCTAACATTAGCCCTAACTCCTAACCCAAACGCTTAACATTAACCCTAATCCTAACCCTAACCCATAAACCTTACCCTAACCCTTAACCGTAACCCTAAACCTAACACTTACGTAAACACCTATACCTAACCCTAAACCTAACACTAACGCTTAACCCTAATACTAACACCTAACCCGAACTCTTAACCCTAAATGCTACCCTAACCATAAACTCTAAATCTAACACTTAACACTAACCCTAACATTATACCAAATGCTAAACATAACCTTAAATCTAACCCTAACCCTAAACCTAACCCTATCCCTAACCATAACACTGACCAGAACACTAACACTAACCCTAAGCCCTAACCCTAATCCTAACACTAACCCCTTAAAACTAACCCTACCTATAATCCCTAAGCCTAACCCTAAACCTAACACTACCCATACACTAACCCTAACCCTAACCCTAAACTTAACCTACAATAACCCTAAACCCTAACCCTAACTGTAACCCTAACCCCTAACCCTAATCCTAATTCTAACCCTAACCCTAAACATAAATCTAACCCTAAACCCTAACCCTAACCCGTAATCATAACTCTAACACTAACCCTAGCCTTAATGCTAAACCCTAACCCTAACACTAACCACTAACCCTAACGCTAATGCTAATCTCTAACCCTAACCCCTAACACTAACATAACTGTATCCATAAACCCTAACACAAACACTTAAAACTCTAAACCCTAAACCTAACCATAACAATAACCCAGAACCCTAACCTAGACCTTAACCCTAAAGCCTAAACCTAAACCTAATCCCAGCCCTAATGCTAAGCCTGGCTCTAATCCGAGACCTAGACCTAAGCCTAGCTCTACCCATAGCCCTAATCATAGCCCTAGCCCTAGCCCTAACCCTAACCTTAACCCTAGCCCTAGCCCTGGCCCTAGCCCTAGCACTAGCCCTAACACTAGCCCTAAAACTATCCCTAAACATAACTGTAACCCTAACAACCATAAACTCTAACACTAAACCTAACCATAACCCTAACCATAACCCTAACGCTAACAGCCCTAACCCCTAACCATAGCAATAAACCTAACCACAAACACTAACACTAAACCTAACCATAACCGCTAACACTAACCCTAACCCTAACCCTAACATTAACCTTAACCCTAACTTCTAACCCTAAGGCTAACACTAACCACTAACCCTAACCCTAATTCTTACACTAATCCTAAACATAAAGCTAACCTTAACCCCTACTCCAAACCCTAAACCCTAATCCTAATCTGAACCCTAAGGCTAAGCCTAACCCTAAACCCTATCCTCTAACCTTAACCCTAACACTAACACTAACCCCTAAAATTAACCCTAACCCTAATGCTAAGAATAACCCTAACACTACCTCTAACACCTAACCCCTAACAATAAACCTAACGCTCACTCTAACCCTAATCCTAACTCCTAACGATAACCCTAACCCTAACCCATATCCATAACCCTAATTCTAACCCTAAGCCTAAACCTAACCAAAACCCTAACCCTTAACCCTAATCCTAACCCCTATTCCTAACTCTAACCCTAACCCTAACCCTAACCACTAACCCTAACCCTATCTCTAACTTTAGCCCCTAACCCTAAACCGAACCCTAACCCTAACCTTTAACCCTAAAGTTAACCATAAACCTATCCCTAATACTAATCCCTAAACCTAAACATAACCCTATCCCTTACCCCTAAACCTAACACTGAACCACTAAACCTAACAGTAACACCAAACACTAACCCCTAACCTTAACACTTACCCTAACCCTTAAACCCAAACCTCACATCCTAACCCTAACAGTTAACCTTAAGACTAATCGTGAAACCTTACACTAACAGTAACTCTAGCCATAAAACCAAACTGAAACCTTAATTCTAACCTTAAGCCTAAAACTAAACCTAACACTATCCCCTAACGCTAACCGCTAATCCTAACCCTAATGCTAACGCTCACCCTAACCATAAACCCTAACCATAACCCTAAACCCTAACCCTAATCCTAAACCTAACAGCTAACCTTAAATGTAACCCCTGTGCCTACCCCCAATCCTAACACCAAACCCTAACCCTTACCCTTATGCTAACCCCTAACACTAAATCTAACCCTAAGTCCTAACCCTAACTCCAAACCTACCCCTAAGTTCAAACCTAGCTCTAACCCTAGCCCTAGCCCTATCCCTAGACCTAGACTTTACTCTAGACCTAGCACTAGCCCTACGCCTGACACTGACCATAACCCTAAACCTAACCTTAGCCCCAGCCAAAGCTCTAACTGTAAAATTATCCCTAATCCTGACCCTAACCCTAACAGCCCTAACCACTAACCATAACCCCAAACCCTAAATCTATCACTAAAGCTAACCCTAACTGCTAACACTAACCCTAACACTAACCCTAATACTAACCCTAACCCCTAACGCTAATCATAACCCTAACTCTAACCATTAACCCTAACCCTAATTCTAACACTAACCCTAAACCTAAAGCTAACCCTAACCCCTAACTGTAACCCTAATCCTAACCCTAACCCTAAACCTAAACCTAAAACCTAACTGTATCGCCAGCCCTAACACTAATGCATAACCCTAACCGTAACCATAAACCTAAACCCTAACCGTTACCTTATCCACTAACCGTAACCCTAAAGCCTAACCCAAACACTAGTCCTAACCCTAAACCTAACCCCAAACCCTAACCCTAAACCTAACCCGAACCCTAACAACCCTAACCCCTAAACCCTAATCCTAACCCTAACCCGAACACTAACCCCTAACTCTAATCCTAAACCTAACACCTATTCTAACACCCTAACCCTACTTCTAACCCTAA
Organism: Lemur catta; assembly: GCF_020740605.2. NCBI lineage: Eukaryota > Metazoa > Chordata > Mammalia > Primates > Lemuridae > Lemur > Lemur catta. The sequence continues at coordinate 2,567,456 of NW_025423850.1, read as the reverse complement.
CCCTAAACATAAACCTAACCCTTACTCTTAAACTTAACCCTAACCCATAACCTTAAAACAAACACGAACCATAACAATAACTCCGAACTCTAAATCTAACCCCATCCCTTAGCCCTAAACGTGAAACTAAAGCCACAACCCTAACACTAACCACAAACCCTAACCCTTAACTCCTAACCTTAACAATATCCACAACCACGAACCTCAAACTGCTAATCCTAAATGTAAGAGTTAACGCTAAGACTAACCACTAAACGTTACCATAACCCTTAACCCTAAATGCTACCCTAACCATTACCCTAAACCTAACACTTAACATTGACCCTAAGCCTAACCCTAACCCTAACACCTAACCCTAAACCTAACCGTACCCCTAACCATAACAATAACCAGAACACTAACCCTAACCCTAACCCCTAACCCTAACCCTAACCCCTAACCCTAATCCTAACTCTAACCCACAAAAGCAAACCCCAGCCCAATCCCTAAGCCTAACCCTAACCCTGAACCTAACACAGCCCTTACACTAACCCTAACCCTAACCCTCACCTAAACCTACCGTAACCCTACACACTAACCCTAACCGTAACACTAACCCCTAACCCTAATGCTAATTCTAACCCTAAACCTAAACATAAACCTAACACTAAACTCTAAACCTAAACCCTAATTCTAACCCTAACACTAACCCTAGCCCTAACGCTAAACCCTAACCCTAACACTAACCATTACCCTAAAGATAACTCTAACCCTAAGCTCTAGCTCTAACCTTAATCCCTAACACTAACATAACACTATCCATAGCCCCTAACCCTAATGCTTAACCTAATCCTAACCCCTAACCCTAAACCTACCCTAACACTGAAAATTAACCTTATGTCTAAGCCTATGCTTAACCCTAACCCTAACCCCAGCCCTAACACTAACCCTAGCTCTAACCCTAGATCTAGACCTAACCCTAGCTCTAGACATAGCCCTAGCCCTAATGATAGCCCTAGGCTTAGCCCTAATCCTAACCCTAACTCTAAACCTAAACCTAACCCTAATCCTAACGCTAAACCTAACCCTAGTACCAGACCTAGCCCTAGCCCTAGCCCTAGACATAAACCTAGTCCTAACACTAACCCTAACTCTATACCTAAACCTAACTATAACCGTAACAACACTAATCCCTAATACTAAATCTAACACTAACCCTAACCATAACCATAACCCTAACTGCCCTAACCCCTAACACTAACAATAAACCTAACCTCAAACCCTAAACCTAACCCTAACCACTAACCCTACCTCTAAACCTAACCCTAAACCTAACCCTAACAACTAACCCTACCTCTAAAGCTAACCCTACACCTAACCCTAACTTCTAACCCTAATCCTAACACTAACCCCTAACCCTAACCCTATTTCTAACCCTAATACTAAACATAAAGCTAACCTTAACCTCTAAACCAAACCCTAAACCCTAATCCTAATCCTAACCCTAACACGAAACCTAACCCTAACCCTAACTTGAATCCTTAACCTTAACCCTAACCTTAACCATTAACCCTAACCCTAAACCCTAAGCTCTAACCCTAACCCTAACACTGACACTAATCCATAAACCTAACCCTAACCCTAACACTAAGAATAACCCTAACACTAACTCTAACCCCTAACCCCTAACCGTAACCCTAACGCTAACGCTAACCCTAACCCTAACCCCTAACCATTACCCTAACCATAACCCCTATCCATAACCCTAATTCTAATACTAAGCCTAAACCTAAACCAAACCCTAACCCTTAACCCTAACCCTAAAACCTTTTCCTAACACTAACCCTAACCCTAACCATTAACCCTAACCCTAACAATAACTTTAGCCCCTAACCCTGACCCAAACCCTAACCCTAACCCTTAACCCTTATTTTAACGATAAACCTAACCCTAACCCCTAACCTAACACTAACCCCTAAACCTAAACCTAACCATATACCTTACCCTAAACTAACCCCAAAACCCTAAACCTAACTGTAACACCAAACCCTAAACCCTAACCTTAACACAAACCCTACCCCCTAAACCAAACCTCACATCCTAACCCTAACAGTTATCCCTAAAATTAACGATTAAACCTTACCCTAATTGAAACCCTAGCCCTAACAACTAACCCTAAATTTAATTCTAACCCTCAGCCTAAACCTAAACGTAACACTATCCCCTACCCTTAACCCTAACCGCTAATCCTAACTTTAACACCAATGCTCACCCTAACCATAAACCCTACCCCTAAAACTAACCACTATCCCTGACCCTAACCCTAACCCGACACTCACCCTTACCCTAACCATAACCTAATCCTAACTCCTAACACTAATTCTAAACCTAGCCCTAAGTTCAACCCTAGCTCTAACCCTAGCCCTAGGCCTAGACCTAGACAAAGACCTAACCCTAGCCCTAGCCCTAGCCCTTGCCTAGACACTAACACTAACTCTAAAACTAACCCTAGCACTAGGCCTGGCTCTAGCCCTAGCCCTAGGCCTAAACCTAACCCTAGACCTAGCCCTAACCCTAACATTATCCCTAACCCTGACCCTAAGCCAAAAACCATTAACCCCTAACCATAAACCCAAACCCTAACTCTATCACTAAACCTAACCCTAACTGCTAACCCTAACACTAATGCTAACCATAACCCTAACCCTAACCCCTGACCCTAACCATAATCCTAACTCTAACTGCTAACCCTAACCCTAATTCTAACACTAACGCAAAACCTAAACCTAACCTTAACCCCTAACCCCTAACCCTAACACTAACACTAACCCCTAAACCTAACCCTGACTCTAACGCTAAGGGTAATCCTAACACTAACTCTAAGCCCTATCCCCTAACTGTAACCCCAACGATAGCTCTAACCATAACCCTAACCCCTAACCATAACTCTAAACCTAACCTCTATCTGTAACCCTAATTCTAACCCTAAGCCTAAACCTAAACCAAACCCTAACCCTTAACTGTAACCCTAAAACCTATACCTAACCCTAACCCTAACACTAACCACTAACCCTAGACCTACACTAAATTTAGCCCCTAAACCTAACCTGAACCCTAACTCTAACCCTTAACCCTAATCTTAAACATAAACCTAACCATAACCCCTAACCCTAACACTAACCCCTAAACCTAAACCTAAGCCTATCCCTTATCCCTAAATCTAACACTAAACCATCCCCAGCCCAAAACCCAAACTGCTAACCCTAAACCAAACACTTAACCCCAAGACTAACCGTTGAACCCTACTCTAACTCTTTACACTAAACGCTACCCTAACCATTAACCCTAAACCTAACACTTAACACTAACCCTAACCCTAACTCTAATCCAAAAACTAACCCTAACACCTAACCTTAATCCTAAACTTAACCCTATCACTAACCATAACACTAACCAGAACACTAACACTAACCCTAACCCCGAACCTAACCTTAACCCTAAACCCCTAAAAGTAACCCTACCCCTAATCTCTAAGCCTAACCCTCATGCTAAACCTAACACAACCCTTACACTAACCCTAACCCTAACCCTAACCCTAAATTAAACCTACCATAACACTAGCCTTAACACTAACCCCTAACCATAATCCTAATTCTAACCTAACCCTAAACATAAACCTAACCCTAAACCGTAACCCTAAACCCTAATATTAACCTTAACACTAACCCTAGCCTTAGTGCTAAACCCTAACCCTGACCCTAACAATAACACCTAACGCTAACTGTAACACTAATCCTAACCTCTAACCCTAACCCTAATCCCTAACACTAACATAACCCTATCCATAACCCCTAACCCTAACGCTTAACATAAACCTAACTGCTGAAACTAAACCAAATCCTAACCCCGAACGCTAACCTTATCCCTAACCCTAACGCCTAACCTAACCCTAAATCCGGCCATAACCCTAACCCTAGCTCTAACCCTAGACCTAGACCTAACCCTAGCCCAAACCATAGCCCTAGCCTTAGCCCTAATCATAGCCCTAGCTCAAGCCCTAACACTAAACCTAACCCTAAACCTCACTATAGCCCAAGCCCTAGGCCAAGTCCTAGCCCTACCCATAACCCTAGCACTAAAACTAAGCTTAACACTATCCTTAAACCTAACCATAAATCTAACAACCTTAATACCTAACACTAAACCAAACCATAACCCTAACCATACCCCTAACACTAACAGCCTTAACAACTAACCCTAATAATAAACCTAACCCCAAACCCTTATCCTAACCGCAAACCCTAACCCTAATGCTATCCCTAACCCTAACCCTAACTTCTAACCCTAACCCTAACACTAATCTCTAACGCTAACCCTAATTCTAACCCTAAACCTAAACATAAAGATAACCTTAACCTCTAAACCAAACCCTAAACCCGAATCTTAATCCTAACCTTAACACTAAACCTAATCTAAAACCCTAACCCTAATCCCTAAACTTAATGCTAACCATAACCCCTAACCATAACCCTAATCCATAACCTCTAACCCTAAAGATAACTCTAACACTAACACTAACCCCTAAACCTATCCCTAACCTTAACGCTAAGAATAACCCTAACACTAACTCTAACCCCTAACTCTTAACTGTAACCCTAACACTAACTCTAACCCTAATCCTAACCCCTAACCATAACCCAACCCTAACCCCTATCCATAACCCTAATTCTAACCCTAAGCCTAAACCTAAACCAAACCCTAACCCTTAACCCTAACCGTAAAACCTATTCCTAACCCTAACCCTAACCATTAACCCTAACCCTAACACTAAATTTATCCCCTAATCCTAACCTGAACCCTAACCCTAACCCTTAAACCGAATCTTAACCATAAACCTAACCCTAACCACTAACCCTAACAATAACCCCTAAACCTAAACCTAACCATATACCTTATCCTAAAACTAACACTAAACCCCTAACCCTAATAGTAACACCAAAACCTAAGCCCTAACCTTAACAGTAACCCTACCCCTAAACCCAAAACTCACACGCTAAACCTAACAGTTAACCCTAACACTAACCATTAAACCTTACCCTAACCATAACACTAGCCCTAACACCTAACCCTAACCTTAATTCTAAACTTCAGCCTAAACTTAAACCTAACACTATACCCTAATCCTAACCCTAACCTCTAATACTAACCCTAACCCTAATGTTCACACTAACCAAAAACCCGAACCGTAATCCCTAAACCTAACCTTAATCCTAACTCTAACACCTTACCCTAAACCTAACCCCTATTCCTAACCCTAACCCTAACCCCAAACCCTAACAGTTACCCTAACCCTAACCACTAACCCTAAAACTATCCCTAACTCCTAACCCTAACCATAAACCAAGCCCAAAGTTCACACCTAGCTCTAACCCTAGCCCCAGCCCTAGACCTAGACCTAACCCTAGACCTAGCCCTGCCCTAGCCATAGCCCTAGCCCGGACACTAACACTAATGCTAAATTTAACCCTAGCCCTAGCCCTAGCCCTAGTCCTATCCCTACCCATAACCTTAGCCCAAAGCAGAGCCTAACACTATCCCTAACACTGACCCTAAGCCTAGGAGCCCTAACCTCTAACCATAGCCCCAAACCCTAACTCTATCAGTAAAACTAACAGTAACCTCTAATACTAACACAAACGCTAATACTAACCCTAATCCCTAACCCTAACCATAACCCTAACTCTAACCGCTAACCCTAAACCGAACCCTAATTCTAACACTAACCCTAAACCTCAACCTAACACTAACCCTAACACCTAATCCTAAACCTAACCCTAACGTCAACACTAAACGTAAAACGTAACCTATTGCTAACCCTAACCCTAATGCCTAACTATAACCCTAACCATAACCCTAAACCCTAACCCTACCCCTAACCCCTAACAGTAACCCTAATGCCTAACCCAAACCCTAACCCTAAACCTAACCCAAACCCTAACCATAACCTAACCCATACCCTAACAACCCTAACCCCTAGTCATTAATCCTAACCCTAACACGAACACTAACCCTAAACCTAACACCTATCCCTAACCCTTCTTCTAACCCTATTCCTAAACATAAACCTAACCCTTACCCTTAACCTTAACTGTAACCCATAACCCTAAACCTAACCCATAACCCTAACCCAAAACCTAATCCCAACATTAACCCCTAACCCTAAATTTAACCCTATGCCTTACCCCTAAATGTAAAACTAAACCCCCAACCCTAACACTAACCACAAACCCTAACCCTTAACAGATCACATTAACACTATCCACAACCCTGAACCCCAAACCATTAATCCTAAAACTAACAGATAATGATAAGACTAACTGCTAAACCTTACCCTAACCCTTAACCCTAAACGGTACCCTAATCACTAACCCTAAACCTAACATTTAACACTAATCGTAAGCATAACCATAACTCTAAACCAAACCCTAACACCTAAACCTAACCCTAAACCTAACCCTATCCCTTACCATAATCCTAACCAGAACACTAAACCTATCCCTAATCCCTAACCCTAACCCTAACCCTAACCCCCTAAAACTAACCATACCATTAATCCCTAACCCTAATCCTAACACAACCCTTACACTAACCCTAAGGCTAACGCTAACCTAAACACACCATAACACAATACCCTAACCCTAACCCTAACCCCTAACCCTAATCCTAATTCTAAACCTAACCCTAAATATAAACCTAACCCTAAACCCTAACGCTAAACCCTAAGCCTAACCCCAACACTAACCTTAGCCCTAACACTAAACCCTAACCCTAAACCTAACACTAACGATAACCCTAACCATAAAACTAACCCTAATCTCTAACCCTAACCCCTAATGCCTAACACTAACATAACCCTAATCATAAGCCCTAACCATAATGCTTAACCCAATCCTAACCCCTAACCCTAACCCTAACCCTAAACCTAACCCTGAATCCTAACCTTATTCCTAACCATAACACCTAACCGTAAAGCTAACCCCAGCCCTAACCCTAACCCAGCTCTAACTCTAGTCCAGGACCTAACCCTAGTCCTAGCCATAGTCCTAGCCCTAGCCCTAATCATAGCCCTAGCCCTAGCCCTACCCCTAACCCTACCCCTAACCGTAAACCTAACCTTGCCCGAGCCCTAGCCCTAGACCTAGCCATAACCCTAGCCCTAACACTAACCCTAACAGTATCCATAAACCTAACCATAACCCTAAATACCCTAAACCCTAACACTAAACCTAAACCTAACCCTAACCCTAACCCTAACAGTCCTAAACCCTAACCCTAACCCTAACTGCTAACCATAACCTTAATGCTAACCCTAATGCTAACCCTAACCCTAACCTTAACCCTAATTTCTAACACTAACCCTAACACTAACACCTAACCCTAACCATAATTCTAACCCGAACCCTAAACATAAAGCTAACCTTAACCTCTAAACCAAACCCTAATCCCTAATCCTAAACCTAACCCTAACACTAAACCTAACCCTAATCCCTAAACTTAACACTAACCCTAACCCCTAACCACTAACCCTAACCGTAACCCTGACACTAACACTAAACCCTAATCCTAACCCTAACTCTAAAGCTAAGAATAACTCTTACACTAACACTAACACCTAACCCCTTTCCGTAACTCTAATGCTAACTCTAACTCTAACCCTATCGCCTAACCATAACCATAACCCTAAACCCTGTCCCTAACCCTAATACTAACTCTAAGCCTAAACCTAAACCATACCCTAACTCTAACCCTAAAATCTATTACTAACCCTAACCCAAACCCTAACCCTAACCACTAATCCTAAACCTAACACTAACTTTAGCCCCAAACCTAACCCAAACCCTAAACATAATCCTTAATCCTAATCTTAACCTTAAACCTAACCCTAAACACTAACCCTAACCCTAACCCCTAAACCTAAACCTAACCATATACCTTAACCTAAAACTAACACTAAACCCCTAACCCTAACAGTAACACCAAACCTTAACCCCTAACCTTAACACTAACCCTAGCTTCTAAACCCAAACCTCACATTCTAACCCTAACATTTAACCCTAAGACTAACTGTTAATCCTTAACCTAACTGTAACGCTAGCCCTAACACCTAACGGTAACCTTAATTCTAACCTTCAGCTTAAATCTAAACCTAACACTTTACCCTAACCCTAACTCTAACACCTAATCCTAACCCTAACCTTAACGCCACCCTAACCATAAACCTTAACCCTAATCCTAACCCCTCACTGTAACCTTAATGCAAACTCTAAACCTAACTCTAACCCCTAACCATAACCCTAACCCTAACCACTATCCCTAACGGTAATCCTAACCCTAAGCCTAAACCTAAACCAAACCCTAACCTGAAACACTAACCCTAACACTAACTCTAGCCCCTAACCCTACCCCGAACCCTAACCCTAACCCTTAACCCTAATCTTAACCATAAATGTAACCCTAACCCATAATCCTAACACTAACCCCTAACTCTAACCCTAACCCTATCCCTTACCCCAAAACCTAATACTAAACACCTAATTCTAACAGTAACACCGAACCTTTACCTCTAACCTTAACACTAACCCTATACCCTAAAACCAAACCTCATTTCTTAACCGTAACTGTTAACCATAAGACTAACCATTAAACCTTACCCTTACCATAACTCTAGCCCTAACACCTAAGCCTAAACTTAATTCTAAACTTCAGCCTAAACTTAAACCTAACCCTATTCTTTAACTCTAACCTTAACCCCTAATCCTAACCTTAACCCTGATGCTCACTTAACCAAAAACCTTAACACTAACCCTAACCCTAACTCTAACCCCTAACCCTAAACCTATCCCCTAACCCTAAACCTAAACCTAACCCCAAAGCCTAACACTTACCCTAAACCTAACACCTAACCCTAACCTTAATATTAACCCTAACTCTTAACCCTAACCCTAAACCTAGCCCTAAGTCTAACCCTATCTCTATCACTAGCCCTAGCCCTAGACCTAGACCTAACCCTAGCCCTAGCCTTGGCCCGCATACTAACCCTGACCCTCAAATTAACTCTAGCACTAGCCCTAGCCTTAGCCCTAGCCTGAACCCTAGCCCTGGCCCTAACGCTAACACTAACCTAACCTGGACACTAACCCTAAAGCCCTACCCTCTAAACATAACCCTAAACCCTAACTTTATCAATAAAACTAACCCTAAACACTAACCCTAACCCTAATGCTAACCCGAACCCTAACCCTAACCCCTAACCGTAACCATAACCCTAACTCTAACCTCTAACCCTAACACTAATTCTAACACTAACCCTAAACATAAACATAACCCTAACCCTTAACCATAACCCCTAATCCTAACCCTAATGCTAACCCTAAACCTAAAACCTAACCCTATCACTAACCCTAACACTAACGCCTAATGCTAACACTAACCATAACCCAAAACCCTAACCCTAACCGGAACCCCTTACTGTAACCCTAACGCCTAACCCAAAACATAACCCTAACTCTAACCACTAACCCTAACCCCAAACCCTAACCCTAAACCTAACACAACCTGTAATAACTTTAATGCCTAACCCCTAATCCTAACCATAACACCAACACTAACCCCTAACCCTAACTCTAAACATAACACCTATCCTTAACCCTACTTCTAACCCTAACCCTAAACATAAACCTAACACTTCCCCTTAACCTTAACCCTAACCCATAACCCTAACCTAAACCCTAATCCTAACATTAACACCTAGCACTAAATATAACCCTATCTCTTAGCCTTAAACCTAAAACAAAAGCCCCAACCCTAACACTAAGCACAATCTCTAACCCTTTACCCCTAACCTTAACACTATTCCCAACCCTGGACTCCAAACTGCTAACCCTAACCCTATCCCTAACCTTAAACCTAACCCTAAACCTAACAAAACACTTACACTAACCCTACCCCTAACATAATACACCATAACCCTAAACCATAACCCTAATGCAAACACTAAACCTAACCCCTATCCCTAATCTTAATTATAACCTTAACCCTAAACATGAACCTAACCCTAAATACCAAAGCTAACCGCTCATCCTACACCTAACACTAACCCTAGCCCTAAAATCTAAACCTAACCCTACACCCTAACACTAAATTAACCCTATCCATAACCCCAAACAATAACCATTAACCTAACCCTAACCTCTAACCCCAACACTAACCCCTAACCCTAGCCCTAACCCTAATGCTTAACCCTAACCTAACCCCAGGCCTAACCCTAACCCTAGCTCTAACCCTAGACCAAGACCTAACCCTAGCCCTAGCCATAGCCCTAGCCCTAGCCCTAATCATAAACCTAGCCCTAGGCCTACCCTTAACACTCACCCTAATTGTATACCTAACCCTAGCCCTAGCCCTGGCCCTAGCCCTAACCTTAGCCCTAACCCTAACCCTAACACTATCCCTAACCCCAACCATACCCTATCAACCATAACCGCTAACACTAAACCTAACCATAACCCTAACAATAACCCTAACCCTAACAGCTCTAACCCCTAACCCTAACCGTAAACCTAACCCCAAACACTAACCCTAACCCTAACCCTAACTGCTAACACTAACCCTAATGCTAACCCTAACACTAATCCTAAACCCTACCTGTAACCCTAACACTAACCCCTAACCCTAACCCTAATTCTAACCCCAACCCTAAAAGTAAACCTAACCCTAACCCCTAATACAAACCCTAGCCCCAAATAATAATCCAAACCCTAACGCTAAACCTAACCGTAAACCTAAACCTTAACCCTAATCCCTAACCCTAACCCATAGCTCTAACCCTAACCCTATCCCCTAACCCGTAACCCTAAGCCTAAAACTAACACTAAATCCTAAAGCAAACCCTCACCCTCACGCTAAGAATAACCAAAACACTAACTCTAACCCCTAACCCCTAAGCATAACCCTAATGCTATCCACTATCCCTAACCCTAATTCTAACCCTAAGCCTAAACCTAAAAAAAGCCCTAACCCTTAAGCCTAACCCTAAGCACGATTCCTAACCCTAACACTAACACTAGCCACTAACCCTAACCAGAACCCTAACCCTAGCCCTTAAATATAATCGTGAGCATAAAAATAACCATAACCCATAACCTTAACACTAACCCATAACCCTGAACTTAACCTTCTCCCTTACTCCTAAAACTAACAATAAACCCCTAACCCTAAGAGTAACACCAAACCCTAACCCCTAACCTTAAGACTAACCTGAACCCCTAAACTCAAAACTCACATCCTAACCCTAACAGTTAACCCTGACTAACCTTTAAACCTTACTCTAACCGTAAGCCTGGCCCTAGCACCTATAACCTTAATTCTAACCTTCTGCCTAAACTAAAACCTAACTGTATTCCCTAAACTTAACCTTAACCCCTAATCCTAACCCTAGCTCTCACCCAAACAATAAACCCTAACCATAACCCTAACCCCTAACCCTAACCCTAAACCTAACCCTTAACCCTAAACCTAACCCCTAACCCTAATCCCAAATCCTAACCCTTACCCTAAGCCTAACCCCTAACCCTAACCCTAACCGTAACCCTAACCCCTAAACCTAACCCTAACCCTAACCATAACCCTAATGCCTAACCCAAACCATTACCCTAAACCTACCCCCTAACCCTAACACTAACCGTAAACCTAATCCCAAACACTAACCCTAACCCTAAACCTAACACCTACTCCTAACACTACTTTTAACTCTATCCCTAAACATAAACCTAACCCTTGCCCTTAAACTTAACCCTAATCCATAACCCTAACCCAAACCCAAAGACTAACATTTACCCCTAACACTAAGCCTAGCCCTATCCCTTACCCCTAAATCTAAAACTAAACCCCTAACCCTAACACTAACCCCAAACTCTAACCCCTAACCCATAACTTTACAGTATCCCTAACCCTGAACCCCAAACTGCTAACCCTAACCCTAACAGTTAACCCTAAGACTAAACGTTAAACCTTAAGCTAACCCTTAACCCTAAAAGCTACCCTAACCATTAATGCTAAACCTAACACTTAACTCTAACCCTAACCCTAAACCTAACCCTAACACCTAACCCTAACCCTAAACCTAACCCAATCCCTAACCATAACACTTACCTAACATAACCTAACCTTATCCCCTAACTCTAACTCTAACACTAACCCCCTAACAATAAACGTACCCCTAATCCCTAACCCTAATACTAACCCTAAATCTAACAAAACTCTTACACTAACCCTAACCCTAACCCTAACCCTAACGCAAACCCTTATCCTTCACCCTAACACGAACTTTAGGACCTAACCCTAACCCAAAACCTAACACTAACCCTTAACCCTAATCTTAACCAAAAACCTAACCATAACACCTAACCCTAACACTAACCCCTAACCCTAACTTAACCCTATCCCTTACCCCTAAACCTAACATTAACCCCTAATCCTGACAGTAACACCAAATCCTAACCCCTAACCATAGCAGTAACCCTAACCCCTCACCCCAAACCTCACATCCTAACCCTAACAGTTAACCCTAAAACTAACTGTTAAGCCTTACCCTAACACTAACCCTAGCCATAACACCTAACCCCAACCTTAATTCTAACCCTAAGCCTAAACCTAAACCTCACCCTATCCCTAAACCTAACCCTAACCCCTAATCCTAACTCTTACCCTAATGCTCACCCTAACCCTAAACCCTTAACCTAACCCCTAACACTAAACCTAACCCCTAACCCTATCCCAAAACCCTAACACTTACTCTAACCCTAAAACCTAACCCTAACCATAAACCTAACCCTAACACCTAACCATGACCATAACCCTACCCCTAACTCTAACCCTAGCAATAACCCTACCCTTGCTGTAGCCCTAAACCCAGACATAACTGTAGCCCTAGCCATAGTCCTACACCTAACCATAGCCCTGGCACTAGCCCTGACAATAACCTTAACCCTAAATCTAACCTTAGCCCTGGCCCTATTGCTTGCCCTAGCACTAACTCTAACACTAAACCTAATCATAACCCCTAACACTAACCCTAACCCTAACCCCAACCCTAAACCATAAACCTAACCCTAACCCTAAACCCAAAATCTAACACTAACCCTAACCCTAATCCTACACCAGGCCCTAGCCCTAACCCTAAACCAATCCTAGCCCTAACGCTCACCCCTATGCTTCCCGTAGCCCTAGCACTATTCCTAGCCCTAACACTAACCCTAAACCTAACCCTAGCCCTAAACCTAACCCTAACCCTAACACTAGCACTAACACTAACCCTAACCCTAAACCTAGCCCTAGCCCAAACCCTAGCCCTAGCCCTAGCCTGACAATAACCCTAGCCCTAACCCTAGCCCAAGCCCTAGCCCTACCTCTAGCCCTAACTCTAACTCTAACCCTACCTCTAACCCTACCTTTTAAACCTATCCCTAACCCTTAACCATAATCTTAACCATAAATCTAACCCTAACCCCTAACCCTAACCCTAACCCCTAACCCTAAACCTAACACTAACTCTAATCCCTAAACCTAACACTTAACCCCTAACCCTAAAACTAACCTGACACTCTAACCCCTAACCCCTAACACTAACCCTGTCCCCTATCACCAAACCCCTACCCTAACCTTAACAATTAACAATAAGACTAACTGTTAAACTTCACCCTAACCCTTAAACCTAACACTAACCGTAAACTGAACCCTAACCATTAATCCTAACTGTAAAATTAACCCTAAAACTTAACCCTGAACCCTACCCTAACCGTTAAACCTAACCCTAACCCTTAACCCTAAATCTAACCCTAAACCTGAACCCTAATACTAACCCTTAACCCTAACCCTAACCCTAACCCTTAACCCTAATCCTCACCCTTAACCCTAACCACAAACCCTAACCCTAACACTTAACCATAAACCTATCCCTAACCGTTAAGCCTACCCCTAACACAAATACTTAACGGTAATACAAACGCTTAACCCTAACTCTAACCTTACCTTTAACCCTAATCCTAAACTTTAACTGAACCCCTAACCCTAACCGTAAACCTTACGCCTAACCTTAACCGTCAACATTCACCCTAGCCATTAACACTCACCCCAACCCTCACACGTAACCCTACCCCAACACTTAACCGTAACCCTAACCTTACCCTTAACACTAATCCTAACACTTACCCCTAACAATAACACTAACCCCTAGGCCTAACCCTAACACTAACCCCTAGCTCTAAACCTAACCCTAAATGCTAGCCCTAACCCTTACAGCTAAGCCCTAACCCTCACATTAACCTTAACCCCTAACCGCAAACTCCTAACCCTAAACCCAACTCTTAACCCTAAGACTAACCATTAACTCTCACAATAACCCTTAACCCTAAACCTAGTCCTAACTCTAACTCTTTACCCTACCCCTAAACCAAACCCCTAACATCAATCCTAAACCTCACCCTTAACCCTAAACCTAACAGTAAATGGTAACACTAACACTAACATTTAAACCTGATGTTAACCCTAACCCTTAAATCTAATCTTAACCCTTAATCCTACCCCAACCACTAACACTAACACTAAACCCTAAACGTAATCCTAACCCTAACCCTATGACCTAAACCTAACAGTTAACCCCTAACCCTAACACTTACCCCAAACACTAAACCTTAACCGCTAACCCCTAACCCTAACAATAACCCAACCTTTCTTCCCCAACCCCTAACCCTAACCCTAACCGTTAACACTCACCCTTACACTTAAGCCTAACCCTAACCCTAACACTTAAGCCTCAGTCTAACCTTTAACCCTAACCCTAACCCTTAAGCCTAACCCTGACCCTTAACCCTAAACTAAACCTTAACCGTTAACCCTAGTCCTAACCCTAACACTTAATGCTAAACCTAATCCTAACCATTAATCCTAACCCTAAACCTTAACCCTAACACTAACCTTAAAACTTAACCCTAATACTATCCCTTAACTCTAACCCTACTCTTTCACTCTAATCCAACCCTTAACACTAACAACTAACTCTAACCCCAACACTTAACCCTAACCGTAACCGTTAACACTCACCCTAAACCTTAACCCTAATACTAAACCTATCACTTAACCCTAATCCTTAACCCTAACCCTAACACCTACCGCCTAAAACTAACACTAAACCTAACCCTTAACCTCTAACCCTTAACCCTAACACTGAGCCTAACTGTAAACCCCCAGTCCTAACCCTAACCATAATTATCACACTTTTTCCATTCTCAGGGTTAAGCACACCTGCAATCATCCCATGCCATGCGTGAAGGGAGGCTCTACCGCTGTGTCCTGCATGAAACCCACTGGCGCATACGCAGTGTACAATAGACGGGGTTCCCGGAGACAACCCCAGCCCCATAACCCACCACCCTAGTGCAGGCAGGACCCTTGTCCTTAGCATAAACACTACCCCTAACCCATAACCTTACCCATAAACATAAGAACTAACCCTAAATCTATTGCTCACCGTAACACATAAACCCAACCCTAACTTTCATCCTGTAAATTTACCTTAATGCATGACTTACCCTGACAACAGCCCCTAACCCATAATTGTAACCCAAACTCCTACCCATAAACGTAACACCTAAACCCTAACCCTTACCCTAAAGCCTAGACCTAAACCTAAACTTAAGCCTAACTCATAACCCTAACCCTAACTCCTTACCCTAACACTAACCTGGAACTCTCATCCTAACCCTAACCCCTAACACTAACCATAACCCTTAGGTCTAACACTAACCTAAACTGAACTCTTAGCCCTAACCCTAAAACTAAACCACAAAACCTAACCCTATCCCTTAACCCTAAACCGAACCCTAACCGTTAACCCTAACCCTACCACTAACCCTTAAACCTAATCCTAACCCTTAACCTTAACCCTAACTGATAATCCTCACCCTAACACTTAACCCTGACCCTAACTCTAACACTAACCCTTACCCATAATCCTAACACCAACTTTTAACCCTAATCCTAACCCTTAACCCTAACACTAACATTACCCCTAACCATAAACCCAACCCTAACACCTAACACCTAACGCTCACACTAACCAAGACTCCTAACACCAAACCCCGACCCCTAACCCTAACCCTAATTCTCACTTTTCTTCCATTCTCAGAGATAAGCAAGCCTACACTGCAGCCATGCCATGTGTGAGATGAGGCTCCCCCTGAGTCCTGCGTGACAGGCAGGGGCACATGCCCATGGTACAATGGAGTGGGGTGCGTGGCTATGTAGGCTTGCTAAACTCCAGTTTTGAAGAATTGTGAAAGTCATATATAGGGTGGCTTACATTTACTTATAGGAAGCAACTATTGGGGTGTGCTTTGTAGGCTTGCCTTACTCTAGTTTGGATGAAGTGGGTGAGTCCTATATAGGAATGTTAGCATTGAGTTAGAAGGAGCATCTATGGGGGGTGTTTTCTAGGCTTGCTAAACACTAGTTTGGAAGAAGTTCGAGAGTCATACATAGGAACGATTTCATTCAGAGAAAGCAATTATAGGGAGTTTATTTGTAGGCTTGCTAAGCTACTTTGGAGGAAGTTGAGAGTCATATATAGGAATGCTTACATTCACAGAAAGTAACTATGTGGGGTGGTTTCTAGGCTTCCTAAACTCTAGTTTGGAAAAAGGGGAAAGTCATGTATAGGAATTCTTACATTCATTTACAGGAAGGAACTATCTGCGGGGAAATGCAGTATTGCTAAAATCTTAGATTGGAAAAATCGCAGGAGTCATATATAGGAATGTTACCATTCACTTAATGAAAGCAACTATCAGGACATGGTTTCCAGGTATGCTATACTCTAGTTTGGAAGAAGTGCTACAGTCATATATAGGAAAGCTTACATTCTCTGAGAGAAAGCAATTATAGGTGGGTGCATTGTAGGAATGCTAAAATCTAGTTTGAAAAAATTACAAGAGCCTAAAGGCCATAGTCATACATAGAAACGCTTAAATTCATTCAGAGAAAGCAGCTGTCGGGGATTGGTTTGTAGGCTTACTCAACCCTAGTCTGGAAGAAGTGCGAGAGTCATACATAGGAAGGTTTCAATTCACTCAGAGAAAGCAACAATGGGGGTGAATTGTAAGCATGCAAAACTCTATCTTGTAAAGCGTGAGTCAGTCATACATAGGAATGCTTAAATTCACTCAGAAAAAGCAACTATGGGAGGAATGTTTGTAGGCATACTAATCTCTACTTTGGTAGAATTTCGAGACACATATAGGAAAGCTCATATTCACTCATAGAAAGTAACTATGGGGGGTGTAATTTTTGCACGCTAAAGTCTAGTTTGGAAGGAGTACGAGAGTCATATATAGGAAGGCTTACATTCACGCTAAAGTCTTGTTTGGGAGGTAACAGCCACTTAGAAAAAGCAATTGTCGGCAGGTGGTGTGTAGGCCTGCGAAACTATTTTCAATGAAGTGTATGTGTCAGATATGGGAAAGTTTACATTCACTCAGAGAACACAACGTTGGGGTAGTGGTTTGCAGGCATACTAAACTCTAGTTTGGAAAAAGTACAAGTCGTATATAGAAACGCCTACATTCACGCAGAGAAAGCAACTATGGGGTGGTGTTTTTACACATGTTAAACAATAGTTTGGTGGAATTTCGGGAGTCATATCTAGGGAAGCTTACAGTGACAGAGAAACCAACTCTCTTGGTGGTTTGTAGGACTGCTAAACTCTATCTTCAATGAAGTGTAAGAGTTATATATGGGAAGGCTTACATTCACTCAGACAAAGCAATGATGGGGTGGTGGTGTGTAGGCATACTAAACTGTAGCTTGGAACAAGGAGAATCATCTATAGGAACGCTTACTTTCACGCAGAGAATTCAACTATGGGGTGGTGTTTTGTAGGCATGCTAAAGTGCAGTTTGGAAGAAGTTCGAGAGTCCTATATTAAAGGAAAGATTATGGTCACCTAGAGAAAGCAACTCTCTGGAGGTGGTTGGTAGGCCTGCTAAACTCTAATTTGGATGAAGTGTGAGAGTCATATATGGGACCGCTTATATTCAATCAGAGAAAGGACCGACGTAGTGGTGGTTTGTAGGCATACAAAAGTCTAGTTTGGATGAATTGTGGCTGCCACACATGAGAAGGCTTATATTCAGTCAGGGAAAGCAAATATGGGGTGGTGTTTCATAGGCATGCAAATCTCTATTTTGAAAGAAATTCAAGAGTAATATATAGGAAAGCTTCAGTCACTCAGAGAAAGCAAATCTCGGGGGGTGCTTGGTAGGTCTTCTCAATTCTATCTTTGGAAGAAGTGTGAAAGTCACATATGGGAATGCTTACATTCACGCACAGAAAGCAACTGTGGGGTGGTGTATTCTAGGTATTCTAAATTCTACTTTGGATGAAGTGTGAGAGTCATACATGGGAAAGCTTACAGGCACTTAGAAAAAGCAACTCTTGGGGAGTGGTTTGTAGGCCTGCTAAACTCTACTTTGGAGGAAGTACGAGAGTCATATATGGTAACGCTTACATTCACTCAGAGAAAGCAACGTTGTTCTGGTGGTTTGAAGGCACACTGAACTGTTGTTTGGAGGAAGTACGAGAGTCATATATAGGAACACTTACATTCACCCAAAGCAATTATGGGGTGGTGTATGGTAGGCATGTTAATTTCTAGTTTGGAAGAATTTCAAGAGTAATATAGAGGAACGATTACAGTCACGTAGAGAAAGCAACTCTCAGGTGGTTGTTTGTAGGCCCCCAAAGCCCTATATTCAATGAAGTGTAGGAGTCATATATGACTAGGCTTATATTCACTCACAGAAAGTTGCTTTTTCTGCAGGAATGTAAGCGTTCCTATATACGACTTGTACTTCTTCCAAACTAGAGTTTAGGATGCCTACAAACTACCACTCCCATCGCTTTCTCTGAGTGAATGTAAGCGTTCCCATATATGACTCTTACAGTTCATTGAAAATAGAGTTTAGCAGGCCTAGAAACCACTCCAAGAGAGTTCCTTTCTCTAGGTCTCTGTAAGATTCCTTATATATGAATCTCGAAATTCTCCAAACTATAGTTCAGCATGCGTACAAACAATACCACATACTTGCTTTCTCTGCGTCAATGTAAGCATTCCTACCTTTGATTCTCGTACTTCTTTCAAGCTTCAGTTCAGTATGCCTAAAAACCACCACCCCATCATTGCTTTCTCCAAGTGAATGAAAGCTTTCCAATATATGACTCCCGCTTCTACCAAAATAGAGTTTTGCAGGCCTACAAACCTCCCGCCGAAACTTCCTTTTTCTAAGTCACTGTTATCTTTCCTGAATACCACAACCCCATCATTGCTTTGTCTACCTGAATGTAACCGTTCCCATATATGACTTTCACACTTAAACCAAAATAGAGTTTAGCAGGCCTGCATTCCACACCCCGAGAGTTGCTTTCTCTAAGTAACTCTAAGCTTTCTTATATGTGACTCTCATCCATACTGGAGTTTACATGCCTAGAAAACACCACCCCACAGTTGCTTTCTCTGCATGAATGTAAGCGTTCCTATATATGACTCTCGTACTTCCGAACTACAGTTTAAGGTGCCTACAAACCACCACCCCATCATTGCCTTTTCTGAGTTAATGTAAGCGTTCCCATATATGATTCCCGCACTTCCTGCAAAGTAGAGTTTAGCAGGCCTACAAACCACCCCCCCGAGAGTTGCTTTCTCTAAGTGACGGTAAGCTTTCCTATATATTACTCTTGAACTTCTTCCAAACTAGAGATTAGCATTCTTACAAAAAAGCCACCCCATAGATGCTTTCTCTCCATGAATGTAAGCGTTTCTATGTTTCACTCGTACTTCTTCCCAACTACAATTTAATCTGCCTACAAACCACGACTCCAACGTTGCTTTCTCTGAGTGAATGTAAGCATTCCCATATACGACATATGCAATTCATTGAAAATAGAGTTTAGCAGGCCTGCAAACCAGCTGACGACATTTGGTTTTTCTAAGTGGCTGTTACCCTTCCTAGGTAGGACTCTGGAACTTCTCCCAAACTAGAGTTTAGCATGCTTACCTAACACCACCCTTTAGTTGCTTTCTCTGCGTGAATGTAAACGTTCGTGTATATGACTCTCGTGCTTCTCCCAAACTACAGTTCATTATGCCTACAAATCACCAACCTAATATTGCTTTCTCTTATTCAACATGAAAGTGTCCATATATGTCACTTACACTTCATTGAAAATAGAGTGTCGTAGACCTACATATCACCCCCGGAGAGTCACTCTCTCTGTCACTGTAGGCTTCCCTATATATGAATCCCTAAATTCTACAAACTATAGTTTCGGATGCGTACAAACTTTACCCCATAGTTGCTTTCTCTGTGCGAAAGCCCTATATGACTAGTACTTCTTCCAAAGTACAGTTTAGTGTGACTACATATCACCACCCCATCATTGCTTTCTCTAAGTGAATGTAAGCGTTCCCAAATATGAGTCTCACACTTATACCAAAACAGAGTTTAGCAGACTTGCATTCCAAACCCGAGAGTTGCTCTCTCTAAGTAACGCTAAGGTTTCTTATATATGACTCTCACACTTCATCCAAACTAGAGTTTAGAATGCCTAGAAAACACCAGTCAAATTTGCTTTCTGTGCGTGAATGTAAGCGTTCCTATATATGACTAGTACTTCTTCCAAACTACAGTTTAGTGTGCTTACAAACGACCACAACATCATTGCTTTCCCTGAGTGAAAGCAAGCGTTCCCATTATGTGAATCTGGCACTTCTTCCAAAGCAGAGTTTAGCAGGCCTGCAAACCACCCCCCGAGAGTTGCTTTCTCTAAGTGACTGTAATTTTCCCTATATATTACTCTTGAACTTCTTCCAAACTAGAGATTAGCATTCTTACAAAAAAGCCACATCATAGATGCTTTCTCTGCGTGAATGTAAGTGTTTCTATGTATCACTCTCGTACTTTTACCCAACTACAATTTAGTCTGCCTACAAACCACGACTCCAACATTGTTTTCTCTGAGTGAATATAAGAGTTCCCATCTATGACACATACACTTCATTGAAAATAGAGTTTATCAGATGTACAAACCACCTGCTGACACGTGCTTTTTCTGAGTGGCCTTTACCTTTCTTACATAGGCCACTGGAATTTCTCCCAAAGTTGAATTTAGCCTGCAAACCATGCCCCGAGTTTTGCTTTCTGTAAGTGACCATGAACTTTCCTATATATTACTATGAAACTTCTTCACAACTGGAGATTAGCATGCTTCCAAAACACCACCCCATAATTCCTTTCTCTGCATGAATGTGAGCCTTCCTATATTTGATTTGTACGTCTTCCAAACTAGAGTTTAGTATGCCTACAAACCAGCACCCCATCGTTGCTTCCTCTGAAAGAATGTAAGCATTCCCTTATATGAGCTCACATTTCATCGTAATTAGAGTTTAGCTGGCCTACAAACCACCTCCAGAGAGTTGCTTTCTTCACGTGACTGTAATCTTTCCTATATGAGATTCTCGAATTCTTCCAAACTACATTTTAGTATGCCTACAAAACAACACCTCTTAGTCGACTTCTTTATGTGACTGTAAGCGTTCCTATATATGATTCTCCTACTTTTTCCAAACTACGGGTCAGTATGCCTAAAAACCACCACTCCAACCTTACTTTATCTGAGAGAATTTAAGCGTTCCCATATATGACTCTTACATTTCATTGAAAATAGTGTTTAGCAGGCCTAGAAACCACTCTCTGAGGATATCTTTCTCTAAGTCACTGTAAGCATCCCTAGCTATGACTCTCGAAATTTCTCAAAACTATAGTTTAGCATGCATACAAACACTGCCACAAAGTTGCTTTCTCTGTGTGAATGTAAGCATTCCAAATATGACGCTCGTTTTTCTTCCAAACTACAGTTCAGTATGCCTACAAACCACCACCTCAACATTGCTTTCTCAAAGTGAATGTAAGCGTTCCCATATATGAGTTTCACACTTAAACCGAAATAGAGTTTAGCAGGCCTGCATTCCAAATCCGAGAGTTGCTTTCTCTAAGTAACTCTAAGCTTTCTTACATATAACTCACACACTTCATGCAAACTGGAGTTTAGAATCTCTAGAAAACACCACCCTACAGCTGCTTTCTCTGCCTGAATGTGTTTCTATATATGACTCTCGTACTTCTTCCGAACTACAGTTTAGTGTGCCTACCAACCACCACCCCATAATTGTTTTCTCTAAGTGAAAGTAAGCGTTCCGATGTATGACTCTCGCACTTCTTGCAAGTAGAGTTTAGTTGGCCTACAAACCACACGCCGAAAGTTGCTTTCTCTAAGCGACTGTAATCTTTCCTATATAAGACTCTCGAACTTCTTCCATACTACACTTTAGCATGCCTACAACACACCATCGCATAGTTGAATTCTCTGCGTGAATGTGTTCCTGTATATAACTCGTACATCTTCCAAACCAGAGTTTAGTATGCCTACAAACCACCATTCCATCGTTGCATTCTGAGTGAATGTAAGCGTTCCCATATATGGCTCCCAGTTCAACCAAAGTAGAGTTTTGCAGTCCTACAAACCACCAGCCAACACTTCCTTTTTCTAAGTGGCTGTTACCTTTTCTAAACAACACCACACTCTATTGCTTTCTCTAAGTGAATGTAAGCGTTCCCATACATGGGTCTCACACAAACCAAAATAGAGTTTAGCAGGCCTGCATTCCACACCCGGAGAGTTGCTTTCTCTAAGTAACAATAAGCTTTCTTAAATATGACTCTCATCCATACTGGAGTTTAGATGCCTAGAAACACCACCCCACAGTTGCTTTCTCTGCGTGAATATAAGCGTTCCTATATACTCGTAATTCTTCCCAACAACTACAGTTTAGTGGGCCTACCAACCAACCACCCCATCATTTCTTTCTCTAAGTTAATATAAGCGTTCCCATATATGATTCTTGCGCTTCTTGCAAAGTAGAGTTTAGCAGGCCTAAAAACCACCCCCTAGAGTTGCTTTCTCTAAGTGACTCAAATCATTCCTATATAAGACTCTGGAAATTATTGCAAACTACACTTTAGCATGCTTCAAAAACACCACACCTTAATTGAATTCTCTGCCTGAGTATAAGCATTCCTATATATTACTCATACGTCTTCCAAACTAGAGTTTTTATGCTTACATAGCACCACCGCATCGTTGCTTTCTCTGAGTGAATGTAAGCGTTCCCCTATATGACTCCCACTTCAAGCAAAATAGAGTTTTGCAGGTCTACAAACCACCTGCCAACACTTACTTTTTCTACGTGGCTGTTACCTTTCCTAAAAAACCACCAGCCCATAATTTCTTTCTCTCAGTGAATGTAAGCGTTCTCATATACGACTCTCACACTTCATTCAAAGTAGTTTAGCTGGCCTACAAACCACCTCCAGAGAGCTTTCTCCTTGTGATTGTAATCCTACCTATATGAGACTCTCGAATTCTTCCAAACTACTCTTTTAGCATGCCTTCAAAACACCACCCTTTAGTTGAATTCTATCTGTGACTGTAAGCATTCCTATATATGATTCTCCTACGTTTTCCAAACTACGGTGCAGTAGGCGTATAACCACCACTCCAACGTTACTTTATCTGAGTGAATGTAAGCGTTCCCATCTATAACTCTTACATTTCATTGAAAATAGTGTTTAGCAGGCCTAGAAAACACTCTCCGAGGGGTTCTTTCTCTAAGTCACTGTAAGCAACTTAGATATGACTCTCCAAATTTCCAAAACAATAGTTTAGCATGCACACAAACACTACCAAATAGTTGCTTTCTCCGCCTGAATGTCAGCGTTCCTATATATCATTCTCATACTTCCAAACTACAGTTCAGTATGCCTACAAAAAGCAACCTCATCATTGCTTTCTCTAAGTGAAAGTAAGCGTTCCCATAAATGTCTCAAACTTAAACCAAAATAGAGTTTAGCAGGCTTGCATTCCAAACCTGAGAGTTGCTTTCTCTAAGTAACTGTAAGCTATCTTATATATGACTCTCACACTTCATCCAAACTAGAGTTTAGAATGCCTAGAAAACACCATCCCACAGATGCTTTCTCTGCGTGAATGTAAGCATTACTATGTATCACTCTCGAACTTCTTAACAGCTATTATTTAGTCTGCCTACAAACCGCGACCCCTAGCTTGCTTTCTCTGAACATAAGCGTTCCCATGTATGACACACTTCATTAAAAATAGAGTTTAGCAGGCCTGCAAACAATCCGCTGACACTTTCTTTTTCTAAGTGGCTGTTACCTTTCCTACACAGGACTCTGGAACTTTTTCCAAACTAGAATTTACCATGCTTACCTAACGCCATGCCATAGTTGCTTTCCCTACATAAATTTAAGCGTTCCTACATATGACTCTCGTACTTCTTCCAAACTACTGTTCATTATGTCTACAAACCACCACCCCAATGTTGCTTTCTCTGAATAAATATAAGTGCTCCCATATGACACTTACACTTCATTGAAAATAGAGTGTCATAAGCCTATAAACCACCCCCCCCCGGGAGTTGTTTTCTCTAAGTGACGGTGAGCGTTCCTATATATTACTATGGAACTTCTTCCAAACTAGAGATTAGCATGCTGGCAAAACACCACCCCATAGATGCTTTCTCTGCGTGAATGTAAGCGTTCCTGTATATGACTCGTACGTCTTCCAAACTACAGTTCAGTATGCCTACAAAACACGACCCTATCATTGCTTTCTCTAAGTGAATGTAAGCCTTCCCATATATGAGTCTCACACTTAAACCATAATAGAGTTTAGCAGGCCTGCATTCCACACCCCAAGAGCTGCTTTCTCTAAGTAACTCTGAGCTTTCTTATATATGCCTCTCACACTTCATCCAAACTAGACTTTAGAATGTCTAGGAAAGAGCACCCCAAAGTTGCTTTCTCTGCGGGAATATGAGTTCCCATATATGACTCCCCTACTTCTTCCCAACTACAGTTTAGTGTGCCTACAAACAACCACCCCATCATTGCTTTCTCTGAATGACTGTAATCGTTCCCATATATGACTCTCGCACTTCTTCCAAAGCAGAATTTGCTTTCTCTAAGTGACTGTGAGCTTTGCTATATATTACTGTCATTCCTCTTCCAAACTAGAGATTAACATGCTTGCAAAACACCCATAGTTGCTTTCTCTATGTGAATGTAATCATTCTTATATATGACTCTTACGCCTTCCAAACTAGTTTAGTATGCTTACAAACCAACAACCCATCGTTGCTTTGTCTAAGTGCAAGCGTTGGCATATATGACTCTCACACTTCACCCAAATTAGAGTTTAGCAGGCCTACCAACCACCTCCAGAGAGATGCTTTCTCTACATGACTGTAATCTTTCCTATAGGAGACTTTCGAATTCTTCCAAACTGCACTTTAGCATGCCTACAAAACACCACCCCATAGTTGAAGTCTCTGTGTGACTGTAAGAATTCCTATATATGATTCTCCTACGTTTCCAAAACTACAGTTCAGTATGCCTAAAAAACCACCCCTGCAACGTTGCTTTATCTGAGTGAATGTAAGCGTTCCCATATAGGAACTACACTTTTTAGCATGCCTACAAACATCACCCCATAGTTGATTCTCTGCGTGAATGTAAGCGTTCCTATATATGATTCTCCTACTTTTTCTAAACTACCGTTCAGTATGCCTAAAAACCAGCACTCTGACGTTACTTTCTCTAAGTGAATGTAAGCGTTCCCATATATTACTCTCGCACTTCTTCCAAAGAAGAGTTTAGCAGGCCCACAAACCACCCCCAGAGAGTTGCTTTCTCTAAGTGACTGTAAGTTTTCCTATATATTACTCTTGAACATCTTCCAAACTAGAGACTAGCATGTGTACAAAACACCACTCCATAGTTACTTTCTGTGCATGAATGTAAGCGTTCCTGTATATGACTTGTACGTGTTCCAAACTAGAATTTAGTATCCCTACAAACCACCACCCCATCGTTGCTTTCTTTGAGTGAATGTAAGCGTTCCACTATGTGTCTTGCACTTCAACCAAAATAGAGTTTTAGAGACCTGCAAACCACCCGCTGACTCTTCCTTTTTTTCTAAGTGGCTGTAACCTTTCCTAAATGCCACCACCCCATCATTTCTTTCTCGAAGGTAATGTAGTCGTTCCTATATATGAGTCTCACACAAACCAAAATAGAGTTTAGCAGGCCTGCATTCCACACCCCGAGAGTTGCTTTCTCTAAGTAACTCTAAGCTTTCTTATATATCACTCTCACCCTTCATCCAAACTAGAGACTAGAATGCCTAGAAAACTCCACCCCCCCCAGTTCCTTTCCCTGCCTGAATGTAAGCGTTCCTATATATGACCTGTACGTCTTCGAAACCAGAGTTTAGTATGCCTACAAACCACCACTTCATCATTGCTTTCTCTGAGTGAATGTAAGCGTTCCCACATATGACTCTCCAACTTCTCCCAAAGTAGAGTTTAGCAGGCCTAGAAACCACCCCCGGAGAGTTGCTTTCTCTAAGTGACTCTAAGTTTTCCTATATATTACTCTTGAATTTCTTCCATACTAGAGATTAGCATTCTTACAAAGAAACCACCCCATAGATGATTTCTCTGTGTGAATGCAGGCGTTTCTATGTATCACTCTCATACTTCTTCTCAACTACCATTTAGTATGCCTGCAAACCACGACCCCAACGTTGCTTTCTCTGAGTGAATATAAGCGTTCCCATATATGACACATACACTTCATTGAAAATATAGATTAGCAGGCCTACAAACCACTCGTCAACACTTGCTTTTTCTAAGTGGCTGTTACCTTTCCTACATAGGACTCTGGAACTTCTCCCAAACTAGAGTTTAACATGCGTACCTAACACCACCCCGTAGTTGCTTTCTCTGCGTGAATGTAAGTGTTCCTATATATGACTCTCGTTCTCCTTTCAAACTAGACTTTAGCATGCCAAAATAACCCCCTCAATAGTTGCTTTCTCTGAGTGAATATAAGCTTTTGTGTACGTGACTCCCGAACGTCTTCCAAAGTAGAGATTAACATGCCTATAAATACCATTCTCGTACTTGCTTTTTCTGAGTGAATTTAAGCATTCCTATGCATGACTGTCGCATGCATTACAAGCTAGAGTTTGGCATGTTTACAAAGCACCCCCACAGTAGCTTTCTCTCAGTGAATGTAAACCTTCCTATATGTGACTCTCGCTCTTCCAACAAACTAGATTTGAGTAAGCCTACAAACCAATCCCCGACAGCTGCTTTTTCTGAATGAATTTAAGCCTCCCTATATATATGACTATGGCCCTTCTTCCAAACTAGAGTTTAGCAAGCCTACACACCACCCCTGGTAGTTGCTTTCTCTACGTGACTGTAAGCTTTCCTATACATGGCTCTCAAAATTTTTCCAAACTAGAGTTTAGCATGTCTATAATGCACTCACCCATAATTGCTCTCTCTGAGTGAATGTACGCCTTCCTATATAGGACTGTCGCACTTCTTCCAAACTAGAGTATAGCAAACCTGGAAAATACCCCCTGATAGTTGCTTTCCTTAAGTGAATGTTAACACTCCTATATATGACTCCCGCAATTTTTCCAGTGTAAGATTTTAGCAATACTGCAAATCCGCGCAAATGGTTCCTTCTTCCAAGTGAATGTAAGCGTTCCTACACATGACTTTCTCCTTTTTCCAAACTAGAGTTTAGGAACCCTAGAAACCACCCTCCATATATGCTTTCTGTGAATGTAAGCGTTGCTTTATATGACTCTCGACTTCCTCCAAAGGAGAGCTTAGCAAGCCTACAAATAAACTCCTTATAATTGCTTTCTCTGAATGAATGAAATTGTTCCTATATATGACTCTTGAACTTCTTCCAAACTACAGTTTAGCAAGCCAGAAAGCACCCCTCCCATAGATACTCCCTCTAAATGCTAACGTTCCTATGCATAGGACTCACCCACTTCATCCAAACTAGAGTAAGGCAAGCCTACAAAGCACACCCCAATAGTTGCTTTCTATAAGTAAATGTAAGAGACCCTATATATGACTTTCACAATTCTTCAAAACTGGAGTTTAGCAAGGCTACAAACCCACGGACCCCACTCCATCGTACCATGGGCATGTGCCCCTGCCTGTAACGCAGGACTCAGGCGGAGCCTCATCTCACATGTGGCCTGGATGCAGTGTAGCCTTGCTTAACTCTGAGAATGGAAGAAGAGTGAGAATTAGGGTTAGGGGTCTGGGTTTAGGGTTAGGGGTTAGGGTTAGTGTGAGGGTTAGGGGTTACGTGTTAGGTAGGGTTGGGTTTAGCGTTAGGGGTTAGTGTTAGGGTTAGGACTAGGGGTTAGTGTTAGGGTTACGGTTAAGTGTTAGGATTAGGATTAAATTTAGGGTTAGTGTTATGGTAAGGGTTAGGGTTAAGATTAAGGGTTGGGGTTAGGGTCAGGGTTAAGTGTTAGGGTGAGAGTTAATGGTTAGTGTTAGGGTTAAAGGTTAGGCTTAGGGTTAAGGGTTAGGATTAAGGGATATGATTAAGGTTAAGGGTTAGTGATAGGGTTAGGGTTAATGGTTAGGGTTAAATTTAGGGTTGTTAGAATTAGGCTTAAGGGTTAGGGTTAGGGTTAACGGTTAGTCTTAGGTTTAAGTGTTAGGGTTAGGGTTAGCGTTAAGGGTAAAGGTGAGTGTTAACATTTAGGGTTAGGGTTAGGGGTTTGGTATTAGGGGTTAGGGTTCTTGTTAGGGTAAGGGGTTACTGGTTAAGGTTTGGGGTTAGTGTCAGGGTTAGAGTTTAAGTGTTAAGTTTAGGGCATAGTGTTAGGGTTAGGATTAGGATTGGTGTTTATTTTTAGTGTTAGGGTTTAGGGTTAGGGTTAAGGGTTAAGGTTAGATTTAAGGGTTAGAGTTAACATTAGGTTTAAAGGTTAGTGTTAGGGTTAAAGTTTACAGTTAAGTTTAGGGTTAAGGGTGAGGTTTACGGTTAAGGTTAGGAGTTTGGTTTAGGGGTAGGGTCAAATGTTAGGGTTAGGACGAGGGTTAGGGTTAAGGGTGAGGGTTAGGGTTAAGGGTTAGGGTTAGGGTTTAGGGTAAGGGATAATTTTTCGGGTTAGTGTTAGGGTTAGGGTTAAGGGTTATTTGTAGGATTATGTGTTTGAGTTAGGTTTAGGGTTCATGGTTAGGATTGGGGTTAGGCGTTAGGGTTAGGGTTAGGGGTTTGAGTTAGGGTTAAGGTTAAGGGGCAAGGTTAGCTTTAATGGTTACGGTTAGGGTTAAGTGTTAGGATGAGGTTTAACGGTTAGTCTTAGGGTTAAGTGTTAGGGTTAGGGTTAGGGGTTGTGGTTAGGTTTAGGGCTAGGGGTTAGTGTTAGAGTTAGGACTAACAGGTTAGGGTTAAGGGAAAGGGTTAGGATTAGGGTTAAGGGTTAGGATTAGGGTTTAATCGTTACAGTTAAGGTTAGGGTTAAATGTTAGGGTTAGGTTTAAGTGTTATGGTTAGGGTGAGTGTTAATGGATAGGGTGAGTGTTGATGGTTAGAGATAGGGGTAATGTTTACAGTTATGGTTAGGTGTTAAGGTTTAGAATTAGGTTTAAGGGTAAGGTTAGGGTTAGGGTTGAGGGTTAGCATTATGGTTAAGTGTTTTCTTAGGGTTAAGCTAACGGTTAAGGATAGGCTTATGGTTAAGTGTTAGGGTTTGGGTTTGTGGTTAGGGTTAAGGGTGAGGATTAAGGGTTAAGAGTTAGGGTTAGGGTTAAGGGTTAGATTTAGTGTTAAGGTTAAGGGTTGGTATTAGGGTTAAGGTTTAGGGTTAGGGTTAGGGTTAAGCGTTAGGGTTAAGTTTAGGGTTAAGTGTTAGGTTTAAGGCTTAAGGTGAGGTTTAATGGTTAGTCTTAGGGTTAATTGTTAGGGTTAGGGTTTGGTGATAGGGGATAGTTTTACTGTAAAGGGTAGGGGTTAGAGGTTAGAGTTTTGGGTTAGTTTTAGTGTTAGGGGTTAAGTGTTTGATTTAGCGGTTAGCGTTAGGGTAAGGTTTATGGATAGGGGTTAGTGTTAGGGTTATAAGTTAGGATTAGGGTAAAGGGTTAAGATTAGGGTTAATGGTTACAGTTAGGGTTAGGTTTAAATGTCAGGGTTAGGGTTAAAGGTAGGGTTAGAGTTAGGGTTAGGGCTAGGGCTAGGGCTAGGTCTAGGGCTAGGGTTAGGGTTAAGGCTAGGGCTAGGGCTAAGCTAGGGTTTGGGTTGGGGCTAGGGCTAGGTCTAGAGTTAGGGTTAGGGTTAGGGTTTATGGGTTAGGGTTAAGTTTTAGGGTTAAGGTTAGCATAAGGGATACAGTTAGGATTAGGACTTAGGGTTACGGTTAGGGGATAGGGTTAGGTTTAGGTTTAGGGTTAGGGTTAGAATTAGAGTTGGGTTTAGGGGTTAGGTTTAGGATTAGTGTTAGTGTTAGGGGCTAGGGTTAGGGTTAGGGGTTAGGGCTGTTAGTGTTAGGGTTATGGTTAGGATTAGGGGTTATGGTTAGGATTAGAGTTAGTGTTGGGGGTTAGGTTTAGGGTTAGAGGTTAGCATTAGGCTTAGGTTTAGGGCTACGGTTAGTGTTAAGGGTTAGGTTTAGGGTTAGGAGTAATGGCTAAGTTTGTGTTTAGGTTTAGGGTTAGCATTAGGATTAGGGTTAGCGGTTAGGTTTAGGGTTAGTGTTAGGGGTTATGAGTAGGGTTAGGGTTACAGGTTAGGGCTTTTATGGTTAGGGTAACGGTAACGGTTAGTGTTGGGTTTAGTATTAGGGGTTAGGGTTGTTAGGGTTAAGGTTAGGTTTAGGGATAATGTTAGGGTTAGGGCTATGCCTAGGGTTAGGGCTAGGGCTATGGATAGGGCAAGGGCTAGGGTTAGCGTTAGGGTTTGGGCTAGGGCTAGGGTAGTGTGAGGGTTAGGGTTAGGTCTAGGGTTAGGATTATGGTTTAGGGCTAGGGTTAGGGCTAATTTTTAGGGTTAGGGGTGGCAGTTATTGTTTTGATTAGGGGTTAGAGGTAGAGAGAGGGTTAGGTTTAGGGGTTAGTGTTAAGGTTAGGGTTAGGGGGTTATGGGTTACGTTTAGGGTTAGTCTTAAGGGGTAGGTTTAGTGTTACAGTTAGTTTAGCGTTAGGGTTAAGGTTAAGAGTTAGGGTTAGCATTAGGGCTAGGGTTTAGGCTTAGGGTTAGGGATATCCCTAGGGATATCCCTAGGTTTAGGGATTAGGGTCAGGGTTATGGTCATGGTTAGGGTTATGGTTAGGGGATAGGGTTAGGTTTAGGTTTGGGGTTAGGGTTAGAATTAAGGTTTGGGTTAGGGGTTAGTCTTAGGGTTAGAGTTAGGGTAAGGTTTATTGGTGAGTCTCAGGGTTAACTGTTAGGATTACAATTTGAGGTTTGGGGTTAGAGGTTAGTGTTAGTGTTAGGGGTTAGAGTTTAGGGCTTGTGTTTAGTGTTAGGGTTAGGGGTTTAGTGTTAGGTTTAGGGGTAAGGGACAGTGTTAGGTTTGGGGTTAGGTATTATTAGTGTTCTGGTTAGGGGTTCCAGTTAGGTTTATGGTTAAGATTATGGTTAAGGATTAGGTTTAGTGCTCGGGTTAGGGTTAGCGGCTACTGTTAGGATTAGGGTTAGGGTTAGAGTTAGGTTTAGGGTTTAGTGTTAGTGTTAGGGTTAAGGTTAGGGTTAGTGTTAGGGTTTAGGATTAGGGTTATGGTTAGGTTTAACATTAGGGTTACAGTTAATATTAGGTTTTAGTGTTAAGGTTAGTGGTTAGCATTAGGTTTAGGTTTAGGGTTAGTGTAAAAATTAGGGTTAGGTTAGGTGTTAGTGTTAGGGTTACAGTGAGGGTTAGAGGTAAGGTTTAGGGTTAGCGTTAGGGTTAGGGTTAGCAGTTCAGGTTAGCATTAGTTTTAGGGTTTGGGTTTAGGGTTAAGGTTAGGGTTATGGTTAGGGTTAGTTTTTAGGATTTAGGAGAGGGTTAGCGGTGAGGTTTAGGGTTATGATTAGGGTTAGGGTTTGGGTTAGGATTATGGCTTGGTGTTAGGTATAGGGTTAGGTTTAGGTTTAGGGGTTAGTGTTAGGGGGTTAGGTTTAGGGTTAAGGATTTCTTTTAGGGTTAGCTTTACGGTTAGGGTTTAGGGTTTGGGTTAGTTTTAGGGTTAGGGTCTAGTGTTAGGTTTTGGGTTGTGGTTAGGGTTAGTGTTAGGGTTGGGCTTAGGCTTAGGCTTAGGGTTTGTCTTAGGGTTAGTGTAAGAGGTTAGGGTTTTGGGTGAGGGTTAGGGTTAGGGTTATTGTAAGAGGTTAGGGTTGTTAAGGTTAGGTTTAGGGTTAGGAATAGTGTTAGGGTTGGGCTAGGGCTAGGGTTAGGGCTAGGGCTAGGGCTAGTGCTATGTTTAGGTTTATGGTTATGGTTAGTGTTAGGGCTTGGACTAAGGCTATGGTTAGGTTTAGGCCTAGGGCTAGAGCTAGGGTGAGGTCTAGGACTAGTGCTAAGGCTAGGTTAGAGCTAGGGTTAGAGTTAGGGCTTGGGTTAGGGTTTAGAGTTAGGGTTCATGTTAGGGGATAGGGTTAGTGTAGTGTTAGGGGCCACTTTTAGGGTAAGCGTTAGGTTTTGGTGTTAGGGTTAGGGTTAAGTTTAGAGTTATGGCTTAAGGTTAGGGTTAAGGGTTAGGGTTACGGTTAGGTTTAGCGGTTAGGGTTAGAATTAGGTTTTATTTTGGGTTACTGTTATGCTTAGGTTTAGGATTAGGAGTTAGGGTTAGGGTTAAGGTTTAGTTATAGGTTTAGATTTAAGGTTAGGATTAGACTTAGGGTTAGGGTTAGTGTTTAGGTTTAGGGTTAGGGTTAGGGTAAGGTTTAATGGTTAGAC
Source organism: Lemur catta (assembly GCF_020740605.2). Taxonomy (NCBI): domain Eukaryota; kingdom Metazoa; phylum Chordata; class Mammalia; order Primates; family Lemuridae; genus Lemur; species Lemur catta. The sequence continues at coordinate 2,534,465 of NW_025423850.1, read as the reverse complement.
TTAGGGTTAACTGTTCAGGTTAGAGTTATAGGTTTGCAGTGAGGGGATAGGGTTTGTGTTGAGTTTAGTGATTTGGGGTTAGTGTTTGGGGATAGTGTTAGGTTTAGGGGTTTAGGATTAGGTTCAGAGTTAGGATTTAGTGTTAGGGATATGAGTTAGTGTTAGTGTTATGGTTAAGGTTAGGGTTAAGGGTTAGGTTTAGGGTTCCTGTTAAGGTTTGGCGTTATGGTTAGTGTTAGGGTTAGGATTAGGAGTTAGGGTTAGGGTTAGGGTTAGGGGCTAGGGTTAGTGTTAGGGGTTAGTGTTAGGTTTAGGTTTATGGTTAGAGGTTAGGGCTTAGGGTTGTTAGGGTTTGGGTTTGGGTTAGGGTTAGTGTTTGGGGTTTAGTTTTCGTGTTATGGTTAGGGTTAGCATTGGTGTTAGGCGTTAGGTTTAGAGCTAGTTTTAGGATTAGGGCTGCGGTTAGGGTTAGGGTTTGGCGTCAGGTTTAGCGTTAGGGTTAGGGATAAGAATTAGGGTTAGGGTTAGGCTTAGGGCTTAGTTTTATGGTAAGGGTTAGTGTGAGTGGTTAGGGTTAGGTTTTGTGTTAGTGTTAGGGGTTAGTGTTAGGGTTAGGGTTTATAGTTAGGGTCAGGGTTACGGTTAGGGGTTATCGTTAGGGTTAGGGTTAGTGTTAGGGGTTAGGTTTAGAGGTTAGGGTTAGTGTTAGGGTTAGGGGCTAGGACTAGATTTATGTTTAGGGTTAAGGTTAGAATTAGGATTAGGGTTTGGGGTTAGGGTTAGGGGTTAGGATTAGGGTTAGGAGTTAGGGTTAGGGTTAAGGGCAGGGGTTAGGGATTTTACAGTTAGGGTTACGGTTAGTGTTCGGGTTAGGGTTAGGGTTAGTGTCATTGTTGGTATTAGGGGTTAGGGTTGTTAGGGTTAGGGGTAGGTTTAGGGATAATGTTAGGGTTAGAGCTAGGGCTAGGGTTAGGGCTAACTTTAGGGTTAGGGTTTGGGCTAGGGCTAGGGTTAGTGTGAGGGTGAGTGTCAGGTCTAGTGTTAGAGTTAGGGGTCAGGCTTAGCGTTAGTGGTTAGGATTACGGCAAGGTTTAGGGATAGGGATTAGGCTTAGGGTTAGGTTTAGGGGTTAGGGTTAGGGATAGGGGTTAGGGTTAGTGTTATAATTAGGTTTAGGTTTAGGGTTAGGGTTTAGAGTTAGAGTTAGGGTGCAGGTTATGGTTAGGCTTAGGGGTTAGCGTTAGCATTACGGTTAGGTTTAGGGTTAGTGTTTAGAGTTAGGGTTATGGTGAAGGTTAAGGTTTAGTGTTAGGGTTAGGGATTAGGTTTATGGTTAGGGTTTAGGGTTAGGGTAAGGGTTAGTGTTTAGGATTAGTATTAGGCATTAGGGTTAGGGTTAGTGTTAGGTTTCAGGTTGTGTTAAGGTTAGGGTTAGTGTTAGGGTTAGTGGTGAGCATTAGGGTTAGTGTTGAGGGTTAGTTTTAGAACTAATGGTTACTTTTAGGATAAGGGTTACAGTTAGTGTTTAGGGTTAGGTTTATTTTAATTTTATATTTAGGGTTTAGTGTTAGGGTTAGAGTTAAGGTTAGAGTTAGTGTTAGGGTTTAGGGTTAGGGTTATGGTTTGGTTAGTGTTAGGGATAGGCTTAGTCTTCTGCTTGGGGTTAGGTTTAGGTTTAGCGTTGGGTTTAGGAATTAAGGTTAGGGTTTGGGTTAGGGTTTAGGGTTATGATAGTGTTAGTTTAAGGTTAGGGTTAGTGTTATGGTTAGGGTTAGTGTTAGGTTTAGGGTTAGGGTTAGGATTAGGGATTAGGGTTAGGGTTAGGGTTAGTGTGTTAAGCTTAGGGTTATGGTTGGAGTTAGGGTTAGGGTTAGTGTTCTTGTTATGGTTATGGTTAGGGATAGGGTTAGGTTTAGGGTTAGTGTTAGGTGTTAGGTTTCGGTTTAGTGTTAGGATTAGGGTTGGTGTTAAGTGTTAGGTTTAGGATTAATGGTCAGGGTAGTGTTTAGGGTTTAGCGTCACGGTAATGTTTAATGGTTACTCTTAGGGTTAACTGTTAGGCTTAGAGTTAACAGTTTGGGTTTCGGGGTTAGGGATAGTGTTAAGGTTTGGGGTTAAGGGTTAGGGTTTGGGATTAGTGTTAGGGTTCGGGATTTAGTTTTAGGTTTAACGGTTAGGGTTTGGATTAGATTTAGGGTTAGGTGTTAGTGTTAGGGTTAGGGTTGTGGTTAGGGTTATGGGTTAGGGTTAAGGTTAAGGGTAAGTGTTCGGTTTAGGTTTAGGGTTAGGATTAGAAGTAGGGTTAGGGTTGGGTGTTAGGTTTAGAGTTAGGGTTAGGGGATAGTGTTCAGGTTAGGGTTAGGTTTAGGGGTTAGAGGTTAGGGTTGTTAGTTTTCGGGTTAGGGTTAGTGTTAGGGTTTGGGGTTAGGTTTAGGTTCACGGTTAGTGTTAGGTTTAGAGTTAGAGGTTAGCATTAGCGTTAGGGTTAGGGTTAGGTGTTAGGGTTAGTGTTACGGTTAGGGTTCAGTGTTTGGGTTACAGTTAGGAGGTTAGTGTTAGGGTTATGGGTTACAGTTAGGGTTATGGTTAGGGTTAGGTGTTAGGGTTAGATGTTAGGGTTCAGGTTAGCGATACAGTTAGGATTTAGGTTTAGGCTTAGCGTTAGTTTTAGTGTTAAGATTAGGGTTTATGTTTAGGGTTAGGGTTTAGGGTTAGGTTTAGATTTAGGGTTAGTGTTAGAATTATGTTTAGGGATCAGGGTTAGGGTTAGGTTTATGGTTAGGGTTAGGAATTAGGTTTAGGTGTTGTGTTAGTGTTAGGGTTAGGCTTATCAGTTAGGGTTAGGTTTAGCGTTAGTGTTAGGGTTTTCAGTTAGGGTTAAGGGTTACGGCTGTTAGGGTTAGGGTTATGTTTATGGTTAGTGTTACGGTTAGTGTATGGGCTTAGTGTTGTTAGTGTTAGGATCAGGGTTAAGGATAGTGTTAGTGTTAGGGAAGGACTAGTGTTAGTCCTAGGGCAAGGGCTAGGGCTAGAACTAGGGCTAGGGTTAGGTTTAGGGTTAGGGTTAGTGCCAGTGCTAGGGCTAGGGCTATGGTTAGGGCTACGCCTAGGGCTAGGGCTAGGGTGAGGCCTAAGTCTAGGCTTAGGGTTAGGGCTAGTTTAGACTAGGGTTAGAGTTAGGGCTAGGGTATGGATTAGGGTGAGTTAGGGTTAGGGTTTGGGCTTAGGGTTAGGGTTAGGGTTAAGGATTAGGGTTTATGGGTAGTGTGAGCATTAGGGATAGGGTTAGGAATAGGGTTTAGGGTTAAGGTTAGGGGATATGGTTAGGTTATGTTTCCGTTTAGGTTTAGAATTAAGGTTTGGTTTAGGGGTTAGGCCTAGTGTTAGCGTTAGGGTAAGGGTTATCGGTAAGTCTTTCGGTTAAATCTTAGGGTAAGGATTTGAGGTTTGGGTTTAGGGGTTAGTGTTACTGGTAAGATTAGGGGTTAGGGGCTATTGTTTGGGGTTAGCGTTAGGGTTAGGGGTTTAGTGTTAGGTTTAGGGGTAAGGGATAGTGTTATGTTTAGGGTTAGGTGTTAGTGTTAGTGTTAGGGGTTAGGGTTAGTTTATGGTTAAGATTATGGTTAAGGGTTAAGTTTAGGGTTCAGGTTAGAGTTAGGGGCTAGTATTAGGATTAGGGTTAGGGTAGGGTTAGTGTTAGGGTTAGGTTTAGGGTTTAGTGTTAGGGTTAGCGTTAAGGTTAGGGTGTGTGTTAGTGTTTAGGGTTAGGGTTACTGTTTGGGTTAATGTTAGGGTTAGGGTTAGGATTAGGGGTTAGGTTTAGGGTTAGGGGTTAGCGTTAGGTTTAAGTTTAGGGTTAGTGTTAGAATTAAGGTTAGGGTTAGGGGTTAGGGTTAGGGTTAACATTTAGGCTTAGCATCAGGGTTAGTGTTAGCAGTTAAGGTTAGGTTTAGTTTTAGGGTTTGGGGTTAGGGTTTCGGTTAGGGGTTAGCATTGGGGTTAGTGCTTAGGGCTGTTACCATTAGGGTTATGGTTACGGTTAGGGCTAGGCTTAATACAAGAGGTTAGGGTTTTTAGGGTTAGTTTTAGGGTTAGGGATAGTGTTAGGTTTTGAGTTAGGGCTAGGTTTAGGGCTAGGGATAGGGTTAGGTTTAGGGTTAGGGTTAGTGTCAGGGCTAGGGCTAGGGCTATGTTTAGGGATAGGGCTAGGGCTAGGCCTAGGGTGACGTCTAGGGCTAGGGCTACGACTAGGGCTATGGCTAGTGTCAGAGCTAGATTTTGAGTTAGGGCTTGGGTTAGGGTTAGGATTAGTGGTTAGTGTTAGGGTCAGGGTTAGGGGATAGGGTTAAGGTTAGTGTTAGGGGACACAGGGTAAGGGTCAGGTTTTGGGGTAAGGGTTAAGGTTAGGGTTAGCATTAAGTTTAGGGTTAGGGTTAGGTGTTAGGCTTAGCGGTTATGGTTAGTGTTAGGGTTTCAGGTTAGGGTTGGGCTTAGGGTTAGGGTTATGGGTTAGCGTTAGGTTTAGGTTTAGGTTTAGGGTTAGGATTAGAACTAGGGTTAGAATTAGTGGTTAGGTTTAGAGTTAGGGTTAGGGCAAGGCCTAATAGTTAGTCGGTGGGTTAACTGTTTTGTTAGGGTTAAAGGTTTGGGGTTAGGGGATAGGGTTTGTGTTAATGTTATGGGTTTGTGGTTAGTGTTTGGGGTTAGTGTTAGGGTTAGGGGTTTCGTGTTAGGTTTAGGGGTAAAGGATAGTGTTAGGTTTAGGTTTAAGGGTTACTATTAAGTTCAGGGGTTAGGTTTAGGGTTATGGTTAAGATTTGGTTTAAGTGTGAGTGCTAGGGTTTGGGTAAGTGTTAGGGGCTAGTGTTGGGGTTATAATTAGGGGTTAGGGTTAGGATAAGTGTTAGGGTTAGGGGTTATGTTTAGGGTTAGGTTTAGTGTTGGGGGTTAGCCTTAGGGTTAGAGGTTAGGTTAGGATTAGGGTTAGGTGTAGGGTTTATGTTAGGGTTAGGTTTAGGGTTAGGGTTAGGGCTAGGTTTATGTTTAGGGTTAGGGTAGGAATTAAGGTTAGGTTAGCAGTTAAGACTATGTTTAGGGTTAGGGGTTATGATTAGGGTAGGGTCAGGATTAGGGTTACGTGTTAGGGCTTTTACGGTTAGGGTAATGGTTATGGTTAGCATTGCGGTTAGTATTAGGGGATAGGGTAATTAGGGTTAAAGTTAGATTTAGGCATAATGTTAGCATTAGAGCTGGGACTAGGGTTAGGGCTAGGTCTATGGCTAGGGCAAGGGCTAGGATTAGGTTTAGGGCTAGGGCTACTGTTAGGGCTAGGTTCAGGGTTAGGGTTTCGGCTAGGTTTAGGGTTAGTGTGAGGGTTAGGTTTAGGTGTAGTGTTACGGTTAGGGGTTAGGGTTAGGGTTTGGGTTAGGGCTTAGGGTTATGGTCAGTTGTTATGGTTACGGTAAGTGTTAGGGATAGGTGTTAGGGTTAGGGTTACGGTTAGGGGTTAGTGTTAGATTTAGGGTTAGGGTTGGGGAGTTAGTGTTAGGGTCAGGGTTAGGGTTAGTGTTTGGGTTAGGGTTAGGGTTAATGGTTAGCAGTTAATGGTTAGGGTTAGGTTTAGGGTTAAGTTTAGGCTTAGGGGTTAGGATTAGTGTTACATAGGTTTAGTGTTAGGGTTAGCAGTTAGAGTTAGGGTTAGGGTTAGGGCTGAGGTTTAGGCTTAGGTTTAGGGTTAGGGTTAGGGATTAGGGTTAGGGGTAGAGTTAGGCTTACGATTAGGGTTGGCGTTAGGTTTAGGGTTATGATTTGGAATTAGGATTAGGGTTCAGGTTAAGCATTAAGTTAAGGTTTAGGTTTAGGGTTAGAATTAGGGTGAGTGTTAGGGTTTAGGATTAGAATTAGGGTTAGGGTTAGTTGTAAGTTTTTGGGTTAGTGTTAGGGTTAGTGTTAGCTGTTAGGTTAGAGTTACTTTTAAGTTTTGGGGTTAGGGTTAGTTTGAAGGTTATGGTTTAGGGTTAGGGTTAGTGGTTAGGGCTGTTAGGGTTATATTTTTGTTTAGTGTTGGGGTTATGGTTAGCGTAAGAGGCTAAGGTTGTTAGGGTTAGGTTTAGTGTTATGGATAGTGCTAGGGTTTGTGCTAGGGCTAGGTTTTGGGCTAGACCTAGGGCTAGGATTAGGTTTAGGGTTAGGGTTAGTTTCAGGGCTAGGGCTAAGGCTATGATTAGGGCTAGGGCTGGGGCTAGGGCTAGGGTCACGTCTTGGGCTAAGGCTAGGGCCAGGGCTAGGGTTAGAAATAGGGGTAGAGTTAAGACTTGGTTAAATTTAGGGTTAAGGGTTAGGGTTAGGATTACAGTTAGGGTATAGTGTTAGGGTAAGGTTAGGGGACACGGTTAGGGTAAGTGTTAGGTTTTGGGGTTAATGTTAGGGTTAGATTTAAGGGATAGGTTTAGGGTTAGGGGTTATGGTTATGGTCAGGGTTAGAGGTTATGGTTAGGGTTAGGGTTAGCGTTAGGTTTAGGATTAGGATTAGGGTTTAGAGTTAGGTTTAGGGATTAGGGTTAGGTTTAGGTTTAGGGTTAGGGTTAGTGGTTAGGTTTAAAGTTGGGGTTAGAGTAAGGTTTAACGTTTAGTCTTAGGGTTAACTGTTAGGGATAGGGTTAGAGTTTGGGCTTAGTGGATAGGGTTTGTGTTAAGGTTAGAGATTTGGGGTTAGTGTTTGGGGTTAGTGTTCAGGTTATGAGTTTAGTGTTTGGTTTAATGGTAAAGGATAGAGTCAGTTTTAGGGTTAGGGGTAGTGTTAGGGTAATGGGTTAGTGTTAGGGTTATGGTTAAGATTAGCGTTAAGGGTTAGGTTTAGGGTTCCAGTAAGGATTTGAGGTTATGGTTAGTGTTAGGGTTTGGGGTTAGGTTTAGGGTTATGGTTAGGGTTAGAATTAGGGTTAGGGGTTAGTGTTAGAGTTAGTGTTAGGGGCTAGGGTGAGGGTTAGGGTGAGTGGTTAATGTTAGGGTTAGGTTTATGGGTATGGGTTAGGGGTTATGGTTGTTAGGGTTCAGGTTCGGGTTTGGGTTCAGGTTAGTGTTTGGGGTTATTTTTAGTGTTATGGTTAGGGTTAGGGTTAGGGTTTGTGTTAGGGGTTAGAGTTAGTGTTAGGGGTATGGTTTAGGGTAAGGGTTAGGGTTAGGGATTATGGTTAGAGTTAGGGATAATGTTATGGTTAGGGGTTAGGGCTAGGTTTATGTTTAGGGTTAAGGTTAGAATTAGGATTAGGGTTAGGGGTTAGGGTTAGGGTTAGGGTTTAGGGTTAGGGTTAGCACTAGGGTTAGGGTTACAGTTATGTTTAGGGGTTAGAGCTTTTAGGGTTAGGGTAATGGTTATGGTTAGTGTCATTATTTGTATTAGGGGTTAGGGTTGTTATTCTTAGGGTTAGGTTTAGAACTAATGTTAGAGTCAGGGCTAGGGCTAGGTTTAGGGGTAGGGGTAGGGTTAGGTTTTGGGCTAGGACTAGGGTTAGTGTGAGGGTTAGTGTTAGGTCTAGGGTTAGGGTTAGGATTTAGGGTTAGGGTTAGGTGTTAGGGTTAGGGTTAGTGGTTAGGGTTACAGTAAAAACTAGGGATAGTGGTTAGGGTTAAGATTAGGCTTAGGGGTTAGGGTTAACATTAGGGTTAGGGTTAGGAGTTAGTGTTATTGTTAGATTTAGGGTTAGGGTTTAGGGGTTAGTGTTAGGGTTAGCGTTAGCCGTTAGGGTTAGGCTTAGGCTTAGGGGTTACAGTTAGTGTTATGGTTTTGTTTAGGGTTAGGGTTTGGGTTTAGAGTTAGGGTTAGGGTGAGGGTTAGGGTTTAGGTTTAGGGTTAGGGTTACAGATTAGGGTTATTGTCAGGGTTTAGGGTTAGGGTTAGGGTTTAGGATTAGTGTTCGGGGTTGGGATTAGGGTTAAGGTTATGGTTAGGGTTATGGTTGTGTTAGGGTTAGGGTTAGAGGTGTGGGTTAGGGTTAGTGTTGGGGGTAGGTTTAGAGTTAAGGGTTACTTTTAAAGTTAGGCTTACTGTTAGTGTTTAGAGTTAGGGTTAGTTTAGGTTTCGGTTTATGGTGTAGTGTTAGGGTTAGCATTATGGTTAGGGTTAGTGTTAGGGTTTAGTGTTTGTGTTACAGTTAGTGTTAGTGTTAGGTTTAGGCTTAGGCTGACGCTTATGGTTAGGGTTAGGGTTAGGATTATGGTTGGTGTTAGGGTTTAGGGTTAGGCTTACTGTTAGGGTTAGGGTTTAAGTTTATGATAGGTAGGGTTAGTGTTAATGTTGTGTTAGGTTTAGGATTAGAAGTAGGGATTAGGTTTAGGGTTAGTGTTAGTGGGTTAAGGTTAGGGTTAGGTTTGGAGTTAGGGTTAGGATTAGTGTTCTTGTTAAGGTTATGGTTAGGGATAGGGTTAGTTTTAGGGTTATTTTTAGGTGTTAGGGTTTGGTTTATTTTTAGGCTTAGGGTTAGTGTTAAGTGTTAGGTTAGGTGTAATGTTCATGGTAGCATTTAGGGTTTAGCATTAGGGTAATGTTTAATGGTTAGTCTTAAGTTTAACTGTTAGGGTTAGAGTTAGCGGTTTGGGCTTCTGGGTTAGGGATAGTGTTAAGGTGAGGGGTTAGGGATTATGGTTTGGGGTTACTGTTAGGGTTAGGTGTTTAGTTTTAGGTTTAGTGGTAAGGGATTGGATTAAGTTTAGGGTTAGGGATTAGTGTTAGGGTTAAGGTTATGGTTAGCACTATGGGTTAGGGTTAAATTTAGGGTAAGGGTTAGGTTTAGGGTTAGGGTTAGAAGTAGGGTTAGGTTTAGGGGTAAGGGATAGGGTTAGGTTTAGGGTTAGGGGTTAGTGTTAGCATTAGGGGTTAGTGTTAGGTTTATGGTTAAGATTATGTTTAAGGGTTAGGTTTAGAGTTCGGGTTAGAGTTAGGGGTAGTGTTATGGTTAGGGTTAAGGTTAGGGTTAGGTTTATGGTTAAGGGTTAGCGTTAGTGTTAGCATAAGTTGGTTAGGTTTAGAGCTAAGGGTTACTTTTAGGGTTAGGTCTATGGTAGGGTTTAGGGTTAGGGTTAGTGTTAGGTTTAGGGTTAGGTTTAGAGGTTAGGGTTAGGTTTTTGGTTTGAGTAAGGGCTAGGTTTACTCATAGGGATTAGGGTTAGGGGTAAGGACTAGTTTTATGCATAGGGTTAGCGTCAGTATTAAGATTAGGGTTAGGTGTTAGGGTTAGGGTTAGGGTTAGCATTAGGTTCAGGGTTAGTGGTTAGGGCTTTTAGAGTTAGGGTAATGGTTAGGGTTAATGTTAGGGTTAGTATTAGGGATTAGGGTTGTTAGGGTTGGGGTTAGGTTTCTTGTTAATCTTAGTGTTAGGGCTAGGGCTAGGGTTAGGGCTAGGGCTAGAACTAGGGCAAGGGCTATGGTTAGGTCTAGGGCTAGGTCAAGGGCTATTGTCAGGTCTAGGTCTAGGGCTAGGGTTAGAGCTACAGTTACAGTTAGGGCTAGGGTTAGGGTTAGGTTTATGGGTTACGGTTAGAGTTAGGGTTAGGTGTTACGGTTAGGGTAACCTTTAGGGTTTGTGGTTAGAATTATGGTTAGGCATTAGGGATAGGGTTAAGGGTTAGCGTTAGGGTTAGAGTTAGGGTTGGGGGTTAGGGTTAAGGTTTATGGTTAGGGTTAGCATTAGGGTTAGGGTTAGGGTTAGGATTAGAGATAAGTTGTAGCGTTAGGGGATAGGGTTAGGTTTAGGTTTGGGGTTTGGGTTAGAATTAGAGTTAGGGTGAGGGGTTAGGGTTAGTGTTAGTGTTAGGGTAAGGTTTAACAGTTATTCTTAGGGTTAACTGTTAGGGTTAGGGTTTGAGGTTTGGTGTTAGAGTTTAGGGTTTATGTTAAGGTTGGGGGTTAGGTTTATGGTTTGGGATTAGTGTTAGGGTTAGGGGTTTAGTGTTAGGTTTACAGGTAAGTGACAGGGTTAGGCTTAGGGTTAGAGGTTAGTTTGAAGATTAGGGGTTAGCGTTAGGGTTTTGTTTAATATTAGCTTTAAGGTTCAGTGTTAGGAGCTAGTGTTTGGTTGACGGTGAGGGTTAGGGGTTAGGGTTAGGGTTAAGGATAGTCATAGGGTTAGGGTTAAGGGTTAGGGTTAGGTTTAGGTTTAAGCTTAGGGTTAGAATTAGGGTTAGGGATAGAGGTTAAGCGTTAGGGTTATGGTTAGGGGTTTTGGTTAGTGTTAGAGTTAGCATTAGGTTTAGGGTTGTGGGTTAGGGTTAGGGTTAGGGTTCTGGATAGGGTTTGGGGTAATGGTTAGTGTTAGGGTTAGCGTTTGGGGTTAGGTTTAGTGTTACAGTTAGGGTTAGGTTTAGGGTGAGGGTTAGGGTTAGGTGTTAGGGTAAGGATTATGTTTCAGGGTTTGTGTTAGGGTTGGGATTAGGGGTTAGGGTTGTTAGGGTTCAGGTTTGGGTTATGGTTAGCGTTAGGGTTTGGATTGGGGTTAGGGTTATGGATTAGTGCTGTTAGGTTTATGATTATGATTAGCGTTAGTGTTAGGATTAGTATTAGCTGTTAGGGTTGTTAGGGTTAGGGTTAGGGTTAAGGATAGTTTTAGGGTTAGGGCTAGGGCTAGGGCTATCGTTGGGTTAGGGCTAGGGCTAGGTTTAGTGTTAGGGTTAGAGTTAGGGCCAGAGATAGTGATAGGGTTGGGAGTTATGCTTAGGGGTTACGGTTAGTGTAAGTGTGAGGGTTTTGGGTTAGGGTTAGAGTTAGCGTTATGGGTTAGGTTTAAGGTTAGGGGTTAGGGTTAGTGTTAGGCTTAGGTTTAGGGGATAGGGTTACGTTTAGGTTTAGGGTAGGGTTAGAATTAAGGTTAGGGTTAGGGTTAGGTTTAGGGTAAGTTTTAATGGTTAGTCTTAGGGTTAACTGTTAGGGTTACAATTTGAGGTTTGAGGTTAGGGGTTAGGGTTAGTGTTAAGGTTAGGGGTTAGGGTCTGGGGTTTGTGTTAGGGTTAGGGTTTTAGTCTTAAATTTAGGGGTAAGGAATAGGGTTAGGTTTAGTGTTAGGGGTTAGTATTAGGGTTAGGTGTTAGGGTTAGGTTTATGGTTAAGATTAGGGTTTAGTGTTACGGTTATTGTTTGGGATAGGGTTAGGGGCTAGTGTTAGTTTTAGGGTTAGGGTTAGTGTAAGGGGTTAGGGTTGTTAGGTTTAGAGTTAGGGTTAGGGATAGTGTTAGGGCTAGGGTTAGATGTAGGGTTAAGGTTAGTGTCAGGGCTAGGGCTAGGGCTCTGGTTAGGTCTAGGGATAAGGCTAGGGCTTGTTTTAGGTCTAGGGCTAGGGCTAGGGTTACAGTTAGGGCTATGCTTAGGGTTAGGGTTAGGGGTTAGGGTTAGGGTTAGGTGTTAGTCTTAGGGTAAACGTTAGGGTTTATGGTTATAATTAGGGTTAGGTGTTAGGGTTATCAGTAAGGGTTAGCATTGGGGTTAGGGTTGGGGGTTAGGGTTAGGGTTTATGGTAGGGTTAGAGTTAGGATTAGGGGCTAGGATTAGGGTTAGGAGATAGGGTTAAGTTTAGGTTTAGGGTTAGGGTTAGAATTAGGTTTAGGTTGAGGGTTTCGGGTTAGTGTTAGTGTTAGGGTAAGGTTTAACGGTTACTCTTAGGGAAAACTGTTAGGATTAGGGATTGAGGTTCTGTGTTAGGATTAGTGGTTTAGTGTTAAGTTTAGGGGTGACAGGGTTAGGCTTAGGGTTAGGGGTTTGTGTGAAGGTTACGTGTTAGGGTTAGGGTTTGGGTTAGAGTTAGGGGCTAGTGTTCGGATAGTGTTAGGGGTTAGGGTTAGGGATAGGGTTATTCATAGGGGTTAGGGTTAGCGTTAAGGGTTACGTTTAGGTTTAGTTTTAGGCTTTAAGTTACAATTAGGGTTAGGGATAGGGGTTATTCTTAGGATTAGGGTTAGGGATTTTGGTTAGGGTTAGAGTTAGCATTAAGTTTAGGGTTAGGTGTTAGGGTTAGTGTTCCGGATATGGTTTGGGGTAAAGGTTAGTGTTAGGGTTAGCTTTTGGGTTGGTTTTAGGGTTATGGTTAAGGTTAGGATTAGGGTTAGGTTTAGGTGTTAGGGTTAGGGTTATGTTTAGGGGTTAGTGTTAGGGTTAGGGTTAGGGTTAAGGGTTAGAGTTGTTAGGGTTTGGGTTGGGTTAGGATTTGCACTATGGTTAGGGTTAGGTGTTAGTGCTTGGTTTAGGGTTAGGGTTTGAGGTTAGGGTTAGTGTTAAGGGTTAATGTTGTCAGGGTTAGGTTTATGTTTAGGCTTAGCTTTAGGTTTAGTGTTAGTGGCTAGGGTTTTTAGGGTTATGGTTATGGTTAGGAATAGTTTTAGGATTAGGGTTAGGTGAGGGTTAGGGATAGAGCTAGGGCTAGGGCTAGTGATAGGTCTAGGGTTAGGGTTAGGGTTAGGGGTAGGGTTAAGGCTAGGCATAGGGCTATGTTTAGGGGTAGGGCTAGGCCTAGGACTAGGTTTAGGTCTAGGGCTAGGGCTAGGGCTAGGTTTAGAGCTAGGGTTATGGATAGGGCTTGGGGTAGGTTTATTGTTATGCATTAGGGTTAGGGTTAGGGTTAGGGTTAGGGTTAAGGGTTAAGGCTGTGAGGTTTATGGTTATGATTATGGTTATTGTTAGAATTAGTATTAGCTGTCAGGGTTGTTAGGGTTAGGGTTAGGGATAGTTTTAGGGTTAGGGCTAGGGCTAGGGTTAGGTCTATGGCTAGGGCTAGGGCAAAGGCTAGGGCTAGCGCTAGTCTTAGGTCTAGGATTAGGGTTTCGGCTAGGGCTAGGTTTAGGGTGAGGGTTAGCGTTAAGTCTAGTGTTAGGGTTAGGGTTAGGGGTTAGTGTTAGGGTTAGGGATTAGGGTTATTGTAACAGTTAGTGTTAGGGGTTAGGTTTATGGTTTGGGTTAGAGGTTATGTTTAGACTTAGGGGTTAGGGTTAAGGTTAGGGTTAGGGTTAGGGTTTAATCTTAGGGTTAGGGTCAGGGTTCAGGGTTAGTGTTAAGGTTAGGGGTTATTTTTAGTGTTAGGGGTTAGTATTAAGGTTAAGGTTAGGTCCAGGCATTAGAATAAGGGGTTAGGTTTTAGGGTTAGGTTAGGAATAGGGTTAAGAGTTTGGATTAGTGTTAGAGTGTAGTGTTAGGGTTAAGGATTAGGGGTTAGTGTTAGGATTAGTGGTTAGGGTTAGTGTTAGGGGTTAGGGTTAAGTTTAGTTTTTAGAGTTAATGTTGGGGGTTAGGTTCAGGAGTTAGGTTTAGTGTTAGTGGCTAGGGTTAGTGTCAGGGCTTAGATTTAGCAGTTAATTTAAGGGCACAGGACCTGTATAATATATGGTGAGAGGGGTGGGGACAGGGTCACCGTGACACCACACCATTGTACACTGTGGCTTCGGCACTGACTGTCATGCAGAACTCAGGCAGGGCCTCATCTCACACATGGAATGGCTGGGTTGTAGGCATGCTTAACTCTGAGAATGGAATAAGTGTGAGAAATAAGGTTAGGGTTAGGGTTTAGGGCTTACAGTTAGCGTTAGGGTTAGGGTTTAGTGTTAAGTTTAGGTTTAGGGGGAGGGTTAGGGTTAGGGTTTAGGGTTTGGGTAAGGATTAGGATAAGGTGTTAGTTTTAGCATTAGGTTTTAAGCTTAGCATTAGGGTTATGGTTAGTTGTTATTTTTAGGGTTACAGTGAGGGATTAGGGTTTCGGATTCAGGTTGAGATATGGGACTTATATGATCTATCATGAGTGGGGAACTGGGAAGATCGCCAGGGCCCCACTCCATTGTACACAGGGCATGGGTCCCAGCCTTTCATGTAGGACACAGGGGCAGAGCCTCATCTCACGCATGGCATGGGTGGATTTTAGGCGTCCTTAAATTTTTGAATTGAAGAAGTCTAAGAATTACATTTGGGGTTAGGGAAAGGGGTTAAGAACAAGATTAGGGTTAGGTGTTAGGGACTAGGATTAGGTTTAGGGGTTACGTTTAGAAGTTAGGATTAGGGTTAGAATTACTGTTACGATTAGGGATTAGGACTATGTTTAGTGGTTAGGTTTAGGTTTAGGGTGAGGGGTTATAATTAGGGTTAGGGATTAGGGTTACAGTTAGGAGCTAGGCTCATGGGTTACAGTTAAGGCTAGCGGTTCAGGTTAGTGATAGGGTTAGGGATTAGGTTTACTGATTAGTGTTAGTGCAAGGGTCCTGTCTAATCTATGGGGCACTGGGGGTGTGGAGCTTGGCTGCATCCCAACTCCATTGTACCCTGGGCCTTAGGCTCTGACTGTCACGCAGGTCTCAGGCAGAGCCTCATCTCACGTATGACATGGCTAGATTGTAGGCTTGCTTAGCTCCTAGAATGGAAGAAGTGTGAGAATTAGATTTAGGGTTAGGATTAAGGTTAGGGTTTAGCTTTAGGTTTAGGGTAAAGGGTTAGGGTTAAGAATATCATTAGGGTTAGGGGCTAACATTAGTGTTAGGGCTACGGTTAAGGGTTAGGTTTTAGGGTTAGGGTCGTTGTTTGGTTTGGGTGAGGGCTAGGTTCATTGTAAGGGGTAGGTTTAGGGTTATGGTTGTAGTTTATGTTAGGGTGAGCGTTAGCATTTTAGGGTTAGTGTTAGTGGTTAGGTATTATGCTTTTGGTTATGGGTTCGTGTTAGAGTTAGGACTTCAGGGTTGGGATTAGGGTTAGCGTTAGGGATGAGGGTTAGTTTGACAGGTTACGGTTAAGCTTAGGGTTAGGTTTAGGGGTTACGTTTGGCCTTAGGGTTAGAGTTAGTGATTAGGGTTAAGACATGGGCCCTATCTACTCTATGCGGGGTTAGGACTGGGAGCATGGCCGGGAACCAACTCCTCTGTACACAGGTCATGGGACCATGGCTCTCATGTGGAATACAGGGGCAGAGCATCATCTCATGCATGGCATGTGTTGGTTGTAGGCTTGTTTATTCTGTGAATGGAAGAAGTGTGAGAATTACATTTAGGGCTAAGGTAACGAGTTAGGATCATGGTTAGGGATAGGTTCTGTGGTTAGGGTTAAGGTTAATGTTTAGAGTTAGTGTTGGGGGTTAGGGTCGGGGTTATGTTTAGGCTTAGGGGTTAGTGTTAGTGTTAGGGCTTAGATTTAGCGGTAACTTAAAGGGCACAAGACCTGTTTATCTATAGTGAGAGGGGGTCAGGCAGGGACGCTGCGACACCACTCCAGTGTACACTGGGCCTAAGGCCCTGACTGTCATGCAGCACTCAGGCGGATCCTCATCTCATGCATGGTATGGCTGGATTGCAGGCTTGACTAACTCTGAGAATGGAAGAAGTGTGAGAATTAGATTTAGGGTTATAGTTAGGGTTAGGGGTTCGGTTAGGGCTAGGGTTTAGGGTTTGGATTAGGGTTAGGGTCAGGGGTTAGGGGTAGCATTAGGTGTTAGTGTTAGCATTAGTGTTATGGTTAGGAGTTATGTTTAGGGTCAGGGTCAGGGTTTAGGTTTATGAATTCCGGTTAGGACATGGGCCCTATCTGATCTATCAGTGGTGGGGAACTGGGAAGATCGCCAGAGCCCCACTCCATTGTAGCCAGGGCATGGGCCCCTGCCTTTCATGCAGGACACAGGGGCAGAACCTCATCTCATGCATGGTATGGGTGGATTGTAGGCTTCCTTATCTTTTCAAACTGAAGAAATCTGAGAATTGGATTTGGGGTTAGAGTAAGGGGTTAGGATAGAGGTTAGGGTTCGGTTTTCAGGACTAGGATTAGGTTTAGGGGTTATGGTTAGAGGTTAGAATTAGTGTTAGGGTTACAGTTATAGTTAGGAATTAGGATTATGTTTTGTAGTTAGGTTTACATTTAGGGTGAGGAGTTATGGTTAGATTTAGGGATTAGAGTTACTGTTTGGAGTTAGGTTCATGGGTTTCGGTTAGGGCTAGGAGTTCAGGTTAGTGTTACCTTAGGTTTACTGCTTAGTTTCAGAGTACAGGCCCTGTCTAATCTATGGGGCACTGGGTGTGTGGAGCATGATTTCATCCCCACTCCATCGTACCCTGGGCCTTGGGCTATGATTGTCTCGCAGGACTCAAGCAGAGCCTCATCTTACGCATGGCATGGCTAGATTGTAGGCTTGCTTGACTACTAGTATGAAAGAAGTGTGAGAATTAGATTTAGGGTTAGGATTAGGGTTAGAGTTTAGGATTAGTTTTAGGGTTAGTGTAAGGGTTAGGGTTAGGAATAAGGTTAGGGTTTGGGGCTATAGTTAGTGTTAAGGCTAGGGTTTAGGGTTAGGGCTTAGGGTTAGGGTCGGTGTTTGGTTAGGGTTAGGGCTAGGTTCATTGTAAGAGGTAGGGTTAGGATTAGGGTTGTGGTTAGGGTTATGGTGAGGTTTATCTTTTCAGGGTTAGTGTTAGTGGTTAGGTGTTACGGTTTTGGTTATGGGTTTGTGTTAGGTTTATGGGTTAGTGATTGGGGTTATGGTTAGTGTTAGGGATGAGGGTTAGTTTGAGAGGTTAGTGTTAAGCTTAGTGTTAGGTTTAGGGAGTAGGTTTAGCAATAGGTTTAGGGTTAGGGGTTAGAGTTATGGATTAGGGTTAAGGCATGGGCCCTATCTGCTGTATGCGGCATTGGGACTAGGAGTGTTGCTGGGACACCACTCCATTGTACCCAGGTCATGGGACCCTGGCTCTCATGTGGGACACAAGGGCGGAGCATCATGTCATGCATGGCATTGGTTGGTTGTAGGCTTGCTTATTCCTGTGAATGAAAGAAGTGTGAGAATTACATTTAGGTTTAGGGGAATCTGTTAGGATTATGGTTAAAGATAGGGTCGGTGGTTGGGGTTAATGTTAGGGTTTAGAGTTAGTGTTGGGGGTTAGAGTCAGAGGTTAGGTTTAGGGTTATGTGTTAGGGTTAGTGTTAGCGCTTCGATTTAGCAGTTAGTTTAAGGGAACAGGACCTGTATAATCTATGGTGAGAGGGGTGTGGAAAGGGTCACTGAGACAGCATACCATGGTATCCTGGTCTTGGGCCCTGACCTTCATGCAGACCTCAGGTGGAGTCTAATTTCACGCATGGCATGGCTGGAATGTAGGCTTGCTTAACTCTGAGAATGGAAGAAGTGTGAGAATTAGGGTTAGGGTTAGGGTTAGGGGTTTGGGGTTGGGGTTACTGTTACGGTTAGGGTTAGGTGTTAGGTTTAGTGGGTAGGGTTAGGGTTAGGTTCAGGCTTAGTGGTTAGTGTTAGCATTAGGGTTAGGGGTTAGGGTTTACGTTGAAGTTAACGGTTAGGATTAGGGTTAAGTGTTAAGGTTAGGTTTAGGTTTAAGGTTAGTGTTAGAGTTAACTGTTATGGTTAGGTTTATGGTGAAGGGTGAGGGTTAAAGTTAGGGTTAAGTGGTAGGGTTAGGGTTAAAGTTTGGGATTAGGGTTAGGGTTAAGGGTGGAGGTGAGGGTTAACAGTCAGGGTTAGGGATACCGGTTAGGGTTAGGTTTTAGGGTTAGGGTTAAGGGTTAAGTCTTAGAGTTAGGGTTAGGGTTTAGGGTTAGCATTAGGGGTTAAAGTTAGGGTTAGGTTTAGGATTTTTCTTAGGATTATGGTTAGGGTTAGCAGTTTCTGGTTAAGTTTAGGATTTAGGAGTTACGGTTATGGCCAGGATGTAGGGTTAGAGTTATGGGATAGGCGTTGTTGTTATGGTAAGTTTCATGCATTAACGTTAGGTTAAGGGGTTAGGGTTAGGGTGATGGTTCGGTTTAAGTTTTAAGGTGAGCAATAGGTTTAGGGTTAGGTGTTACATTTAGAGTTAGGGTTATGAGCTAGGGGTAGTGTTTATGCTTAGGGCATGGGCCCTGTCTACACTAGGTTGCTGAGTTAGAGGGCTGGGATTGTCGCCGGGAACCCCTTCTATCGTACGCTGAGTATGGGCCCATAGGTTTCATGCAGTACACAGTGGCAGGGCCTCCTTTCATGCATGACATGGGAGGATTGTAGGCTTGCTTAACTCTCAGAATGGAAGAACTGTGAGAAATGGGGTTATCGTTTGGGTTAGGGGTTTGGGGTTAGGGAATAGGGTTAGTGTTAGTGTTAGGAGTTAAGGGATAAGGATTAAGGTTAGCGTTAGGGTTAGGGGGCTAGGTGTTAGGGTTAATGGTTAGGGTTATTTTTAGGATTAAGGGATAGGGTTAGGGATAGGGTTTAGGGTTAGGGTTAGTGTTAAGTGTTCAGGTTAGGGTTAGTGTTAGAGTTAAAAATTATGGTTAGAGTTAGGGGTTAGGGTCAGGATCAGGGTTCAGTGTTAGTGTTAGGGTAAGGGGTTAGGGGTTAGGGTTAGGTTTAGGATTATATCTAGGCTTTATGGTAAGGGTTAGGGTTTAGGTGTTACACTTATGGTTCGGATGTAGGGTTAGAATTATGGGATAGGGGTTCTTCTCAATGTAAGTGTTATGCATTAACATTCATTTAAGGGGTTACAGTTAGGGTTATGGCTACGTTTACATGTTACAGTGAGCAACAGATTTATGGTTAGGTGCTATGTTTAGGTTTAGGGATACGGGTTAGGGGTAGTGTTTATGCTTAGGACACGGGCTCTGTCTGCACTAAGGGGGCACGTTAGGAGGCTGTAATTGTAGCTGGGAACCCACTCTATCCTACGCTGGGTATGGGCCCCTCATTTTCATGGAGGACACAGTGGCAGAGCCTTCTTTCACGGATGGCATGGGGGGATTTTAGGCTTTCTTAACTCAGAGAAAGAAAAAAGGCTGAGAATTAGATTTAGGGTTAGGATTATGGTTGGGGTTAGGGATTAACGTTAGTGTTATGATGAGTGCTTAGTGTTAGGAGTTATGGTTATGACTAGGGTTAAGTTTTGGGTTCATGGTTACTGTTACAGATACGGGTTAGGGTTAGGGTTAGTGGTTAGGTTTAGGGTCAGGGATAGGTCTAGGCATTAGGGTAAGGGTTAGGGTTATGGTTAAGGGTTATGGATTGGGTTATGTGTTAAGGTTAGTGTTAAGGGTTAGGGTTAGGCTTAGGTTTTAGGATTATGGTTTAGGGTTAGCTTTAGGCTTGTTTGTAGGGTTAAGGTTAGGGTTAGTGGTTTAGGGTTGAGGTTAGGGTTTAGGTGTTACGGTTATGGCTAGGAGGTAGGGTTAGGGTTATGGGATAGAGGATGTTGATAGGGTAAGGGTCATGCATTAAGGTTAGGTTAAGGGGTAGGTTTAGGGTTATGGTTAGGTTTATGTGTTAAGGTGTGCAATAGGGTTAGGGTTAGGTGTTAAGTTTAGGGTTATGGTTATGGGTTAAATGTAGCGTCTATGCTTAGGGCACGGGCCCTGTCTGCACTAGGGGCATGGGTTAAGGTGCTGGGATTGTCGCCAGGAACCCACTCCATCGTACTTTTGGTATGGGCCTTTGGGTTTCATGTAGGACACAGTGGCAGAGCATCCTTTCATGCATGGCACGGGAGGATTGTAGGCTTTCTTAACTCTAAGAATAGAAGAAGTTTGAGAATTAGATTTAGGTTTAGGATTATGGTTAGGCTTAGGGATTAATGTTAGTGTTAGCGTGAGGGTGTATGTTTAGGGGTTAGGGTTAGGGTTAGGGTGGTTGTTTGGTTAGGGTTAGGGCTAGAGATGTTATAAGTGATAGGGTTAGGCTTAAAGTTATCATTAAGGTTAGTGTTGGGGTTGGTGTTTTGCAGTTAGTGTTATGGTTTAGGTACTACCATTATGGTTACAGGTAAGGGTTAGAGTTAGCGGTTAGAGGTCGGGTTCAGTGTTAAGGTTAAGGTTAGTAACAGGGTAAGGGTTACGAGTTATTGTTAGGGTAAAGGTTAGGCTTAGGGATTAGGGTTAACGCATGGGTCCTATCTGCTCTATGTGGGGTCGGGAATAGGGAGCATCACCGGGACCCCACTCCATTGTACCCAGGGCATGGGACCTTGCCTCTCACCTGGGATACTGGGGCGGAGCCTCATCTCACACATGCCTCGGGTTGGTTGTAGACTTGCTTATCTCTGTGAATGGAAGTAGTGCGAGAATTACATTTAGGATAATGGTAAGGGGTTAGGAGTATGGTTTGGGTTATGGATTAGGAGTACTTTTAGGGGTTAGTGTTAGGCTCAAGGGTTAGGGTTAAGGTTAGGGTTTAGAGTTAGTGTTGGGGGTTAGGCATAGGGGTTATGTTTAGGGTTAAGTGTTAAGGTTAATGTTAAGGCTTAGATTTAATGGTTAGATTAAGGGCACAGGACCTGTCTATCTATGGTGAGAGGGGGGTGGGCAGGGTCACTGCGACACCACTCTATCGTACCCTGGACCTAAAGCCCTGACTGTCATGCAGCCCTCAGGTGGATCCTCATCTCATGCATGGCATGGCTGGATTGTAGGTTTGCTTAACTTTGAGAATGGAAGAAGTGTGAGAATTAGACTTAGGATTAGGTTTAAGGTTAGTGTTAAGTGTAGGGTTAGGGTTAGGGTTTAGGGTTTCGGTAGGGTTAGGTTCAAGGTTTAGGGTTTGCATTAGGTGTTAGGGGTAGTGGATTCAGGTTAGGACATAAGCCCTATCTGATCTATCAGGGGTGGGGAAATGGGAAGATCGCCAGGGCCCCACTCCATTGTATCCAGGGAATGGACTCCTGAGTTTCATGTAGGACACAGGGGCAGAGCCTCCTCTCACACATGGCATGGGTGGATTGTAGGCTTCCTTAACTTTTCAAACTGTAGAAGTTTGAGAATTACATTTGGGGTTAGGGTAAGGGGTTAGGATTAAGGTTAGCGTTAGATGTTAGGGACTAGAATTAGATTTAGGGGTTACGGTTAGAGGTTACAATTAGGGATAGGGTTACTGTTAGGTTTAGGGATTAGGACTATGTTTAGTAGTTAGGTTTAGGTTTACAGTGGGGGGTTATTGTTAGGATTAGGGATTAGTGTTACTTTTAGGAGTTGCCTCCTGGGTTACGGTTTGGGCTAGGGATTCAGGTTAGTGTTAGCTTAGGTTTAATGATTTGGTTAATGATTAGGGTTAGGATTTAGGGTTAGGTTTAGGGTATTTCGCAGAGTTAAGGTTCAGGTTACCGGATTAGGGGTAGGGTTAGGCTTTAGGTGTTATGGTTATGGCTAGGAAGTAGAGTTAAAGTTATGGGATAGGGATTTTTGCTAGGGTAAGGGTTATGGATTAAAGTTAAGGTGTTAGAATTAGGGTTACGGTTAGGTTTACATGTTAAGGTGAGCAATAAGGTTAGGGTTAGGTGTTATGTTTAGAGTTAGGGTTATGGGTTAGGGGTCGTGTTTATGCTTACAGCACAGGCCCTGTCTATAGTAGGTTGTTGCGTTAGGGGGCTGGGATTGTCGCCGGGAAGCCCTTCTATCATATGCTGAGTATGGGCCCGTGGGTTTCATGCAGAATACAGTGGCAGAGCCTCCTTTCACACATGGCATGGGAGGACTGTAGGCTTGCTTAACTCTGAGAATGGAAGAAGTGTGAGAATTAGATTTAGGGTTAGGGTTAAGGTTAGGGTTAAGGGTAGGGTTAGAGTTAGGGTTTAAGGTTTGGGTTAGGGTTAGGGTCAGGGGTTATAGTTAGCATTAGTTGTTAGGGTTAGCATTAGGGTTAGGGTTAGGTGTTATATTTAGGGTTAGAGTCAGCAGTTAGAGTTACGGATTTGGGTTAGGACATGGGCCCTATCTGATCTATCAGGGATGGGGAAAAGGGAAGATACCTGGGTCCCCACTCCATCATACCCAGGGCATGGGCCCGTGCCTTTCATGTAGGACACAGGGGCAGAGCCTCCTCTCATGCATGGCATGGGTGGATTGTAGGCTTTCTTAACTTTTCAAACTGAAGAAGTCTGAGAATTACATTTGGGGTTAGGGTAAGTGGTTAGGATGAAGGTTAGCTTTAGGTGTTAGGGAATGGGATTAGGTTTAGGGGTTACGATTAGAGGTTAGAATTAGGGATAGATTTACTGTTATCGTTAGAGATTCAGATTATGTTTAGTAGTTAGGTTTATGTTTAGGGTGAGGGGTTATGTTTAGGTTTCAGGATTAGGGTTACTGTTAGGAGTTAGATTCCTGGGTTACTGTTAGGGATAGCTGTTTGGGTTAGTATTAGCTTATGTTTAATTATTAGTGTCAAGGCACATGCCCTAATTTATGGGGCACCAGGGGTGTGGAGTGTGGTTGCGTCCCCACTCCATCATACACTGGGCCTTGGCTCTGACTGTCACGCAGGACTCAGGCACAGCCTCATCTCACGCATGGCATGGATAGACTGTAGACTTGCTTAACTCCTAGAATGGAAGAAGTGTGAGAATTATATTTTGGGTTAGGATTAGGGTTATGGTTTAGGTTTAGGTTTAGGACAAAGTGTTAGGGTTAAGGATATCATTAGGGTTAGGGGCTAACCTTTAGTGGTAGGGCTAGGTTTTATGGTTAGGGTCCTTGTTTGATTAGGGTTATGGCCAGGTTCATTGTAAGGTGTAGGGTTAGGGTTAAGGTTGTGGTTAGGGTAAGGGTTAGGGATAGGGTTTTGGGGTTAGTGTTAGTGGTTAAGTATTATGGTTTTGGTTATGGGTTCATGTTAGAGTTAGAGGTTGTGGTTAGGGTTAGGGTTAGGGATGAGGGTTAGTTTGAGAGGTTAGGGTTAAGCTTACAGTTTTTAGTTGGTAGGTTTCACATTACGGTTAAGGTTAGGGCTTAGAGTTAGGCAATAGGGTTAAGATATGGGCCCTATCTGCTCTATTCAGGGTTGGGACAGGGAGCATTGCCGAGTTCCCATTCCATTGTACCCAGATCATGGGTCCCTGGCTCTCATGTGGGACACAGGGGTGGAGTGTCATCTGACACATGGCATGGGTTTGTTGTAGGCTTGCTTATTTCTGCAAATGGAAGAAGTGTGAGAATTATATTTAGGGTTCGGATAATGGGTTAGGATTTTGGTTAGGGATAGGGTCTGTGGTTAGTGTTAAGGTTAGGGTTCAGAGTTAGTGTTGGTGGTTAGGGTCAGGTGTTCGGTTTAGGTTTAGGGGTTAGGGATAGTGTTATGACTTACGTTTAGTGGTTAGTTTATCGGCACAGGACCAGTCTAATCTATGGTGAAAGGGCTGTGGAGAGGGTCGCCATGACAGCACACCATTGTACCCTTGCCTTGGGCCCAGACCTCAGCTCTGGTGGATCCTCATCTCATGCATGGCATGGCTGGATTTTAAGGTTGCTTAACTGTGAGATTGGAAGAAGTGTGAGAATTAGGGTTAGGGTTAAGGTTAGGGGTTGGGGTTGGGGTTGAGGTTGGGATTGGGGTTAGGCTTCGGGTTAGGGGTTATGGTTAGTGTTAGGGGTTAGGGTTAGGGTCAAGAGTTAGTGTTAGTGTTAGTGTTAGGGTTCAGTGTTAGGAGTAGGGGTTATGGTTAGTGGTAGGGTTAAGGTTAGGGTTATGGTTTAGGGTTAGTGTTAGGGTCGTTGTTAGGGTTAGGGTTGTTAGGGTTAGGGATATGGTTAGGGTTTTCAATAGTGTTAGGCTTAGGGTGAGAGTTTTTGAGTTAGTGTCAGGGTTTAGGTGTTACGGTTATATATAGTGGTTACTGTTAGTGTTAAGGGGTAGGGTTTCTGATTAGAGTTATGGTTATTTTTAGGATTAGGTTTGGCATTTGATGTTAGCATTAGGGTTAGGATTAGGTGGTATGGGTAGGATTAGAGTGATAGGTTTGAGCTAGGGTTTAGGGTTAGGGAATGGATGCTATGTGCTCTAAGGGGGGGTCAGGAACTGGAAGCATTTCCAGGACCCATCTCCATCTTATGGAGGGCAGGGGTCCCTGCCTTTCACGTGGGACACAAGGGTGCAGCTTCATCTCACGCTTGGCATGGGTGTATTGTAGGCTTGCTTAACTCTGATAATTGAAGAAGTATGAGATTTAGATTTAGGGTTAGGGTTAAGGTTAGGGGTTAGTATTTGGGTTAGGAATAGAGTTAGGGGTTAGGGTTAGGGTTAGGAATTAGGATTAGTTTTAGGAGTTAGGGTTAGGGTGAGCAATTACTGTTAAGATTAGTGCTTAAGTTTAGTGTTAGGTATTTGGGTCAGTGGTTTGGTGAGGATTAGGTTTAGGGTTAGTGCTTAGGGTTAACAGTTAGGTTTAGGCTTCGGCCCTGTCTACTCTATGAGGGCTCGGGGACAGAGAGCGTCACAGGGACCCCACTCCATCGTACCCTGTGCATGAGGCCTTGACTGTCACACAGGACATGGGAATAGCTTCTTGTCACAAATAGCATGGCTGGATGTAGTCTTGCTTAACTCTGAGAGTGGAAGAAGTATGACAGGTTCTGTCAAACACAATTAAGAAAGAGTCATTTCATAGAAAGAGGATATCACTTAGCCAGAGAGGAGTCATGAACAGGAACGCTTACATTCACTGAGAGAAAGCCACTATAAAGGGGTGGATTGTAGAATTGACCTAACGCCTAACACTAACTGTAACTCCTAATTTGAACCCTAACCCCAATCCCAATCTACACCTGAATCCCAATCCCCAATCCTAACCCTAATCCTAACCCAAACCCTAAACCTAACCCCAACCACAACCCTAACTTTAACCCTAACCATTAACCTTAAACCCAACACTAACCCTAACGTTAAACCTAACCCTAACCCCTAACACTAATTCTAACCGTAACCCTACCTCCTAGCCATAAACCTGACACCTAAATCCTAACCCTAATCCTAAACCACTAACCCTAACCATAACCCTACAAACAATCCTAACCCTAACTCCTAACCCTAACACTAACCCTTAACCCTACACCTAACCCCTACCCTAACCCTCACCCTAACACTAACCCTAACAAAAAAACCCTAACCCTAACACTAGCCCCAAACCCTACCCCTAACCCTAACCCTAACCATAACCCCTAAACCTGACCCTAATCCTAACCATAACCTTAAATGTAAACCTAGCCGTAGCCCTAGCCATAACCCTATCCCTAACACTAACCCTAACACTATGCCTAACCCTAACCATACTCTAACCACCCTAAACACTAACACTAACATTAACACTAACCATAACCCTAAACCTAAAGGCCCAAACATCTAACCCTAACACTAACCCTAACTCCAAATCCTAACCCTAACAATAACCAGAACCACTAACCCTAAGCCTAACGCTAACCCTAACCCTAAACACTAACACTAACCCTACCACTAATCCCTAACCCTTACTCTAATTCTAACCTTAACCCTAAATGTAAACCTAACCCTAACCCCTAATTGAAACCCTAAACCATAATCCTAATCCTAAACCTAATGCTAAATCTAACACTAATCCCTAATCTTAACCCTAACCGGAATCCCTAACCCTAATGCGTAACCCTACCCCTAACCGTAACTCTAACCATAACACTAACCCTACCGTCAAAACCAAACTGTAACTCTAATGATCAGACTAAAAATAACTCTAACGCCTAACCCCTAACCGTCACCCTAAGGCTAACTCTAACCCTAACCCTAACCCCTAACCCCTAACCATAACCCTAACCCCTATCCCTAACACTAATTCTATCCCTAAGCCTAAACCTAAACCTAACCCTAATCCTTAACCCTAACCATAACCCCTATCTCTAACCCTAACCCTAACACTAACCCTTAACCCTAACCTTAACCCTAACACTAGCCCCTACCCCTAACCTGAACACTAACCCTAACCCTTAACCGTAATCTTAACCATAAACCTAACCCTAACCCCTAACCCTAAAACTAACCCCTAACCTTAAACCTTATCCTGTCCCTTACCCCTAAACCTAACACTAAATCCCTAACCCTAACACTGACACCAAATCCTAACCCCTAACCCCTAACCTTAACAATAATCCTAACTCCTAAATCCAAACCTCAAATCCTAACCATAACAGTTAACAATAAGACTAAACATTAAACCTTACACTAAATTTAGCCCTAGCTCTAACCCCTAACCCTAACCTTAATTCTAACCCTAACCCGTAAACTAAACCTAACCCTATCCCCTAACTCAAACCCTTAATCCTAACCATAACCCTAAGCCCTAACCATAAACATAACCCCTAGCCCTAACACTAATCCTCACCCCAAACCTTAACACTTCCCCTAATCCTGACCTCTAACCCTAACCCTAACCTTAACCTTAACTATGAACCCTAACTCCAACACTAGCCCTAAATCTAACCCTAGCTCTGAACCTAGCCATAGCCCTAGCGCTAGCCCTAGACCCAACCATAGCCCTAGCCCTAGACCTGACTGTAAACCTAATCCTAAACCTCACCCTAGCCCTAGCCCTAGCCCTAGCCCTATCCTTAACCCTAGCCCTAACCCTAACTCTAACACTATCCCTAACCCTGATCCTAACCCTAAAAACCCTAGCCTTTACATTAACCCTAACACTAACCATAACTATAACTCTAACCCTACCAGCCATAACCCCTAACCCTAACCCCAAACCATAACACTAACAATAACCTTAACCCTAACACTAACGTTAACCCTAACCCTAACACTAACCCTAACTCCTAAGCCTAACCATAACCCAAACCCTACCCACTAACCCAAACCATAATTCTAAAACTAACCCTAAATGTAAACAACCCTGACCCCTAACTGTAACCCTAACTGCTAATCCTAACCCTGACACTAATGCTAACCCTAAACGTAAAACTTAAACCTATCACTAACCATAACCCTAACGCCTAACCCTAACCCTAACTCTAAACCCTAAACCTAACACTAACCCTAACCCCTAACACTAATTCAAACACCTAAACCTAACCCTAACCAATAAACCTAACCCTAGCCCCTAACCCTAATTCTAACACCTAACCCTAACCCTAACCCTAAACCTAACCCCAAACGCTAACCCTAACCATAAAACCAACTCTAAAAACGCTAACCCCAATCTCTAACCCTAACCCTAACCCGAACACTAACCCCTAACCCTAACCCTAACCCTAACACCTATCCCTAACCCTACTTCTAACCCTAACCCTAACATAAACCTAACCCTTACCCTTAACCTTAACCCTTGCCCATAACCCTAACTCTAACCCTAACCCTAATACCTAAATCTAAACATAACCCTATCCCTTAACCCTAAACCTAAAACTAAACTTCTAACCCTAACACTAACACCGAACAGTAACCCAAAATATCTAATCCTAACACAATTCCTAATCCCGAACCACAAACCGCTAACCCTAACAGTTAACTCTAAGACTAACCGTTAAATCTTACCCTAGACATTAACCCTAAATGCTACCCTAATGATCAACCCTAAACCTAACTTGAACACTAATCCTAACCCTAACTCTAACACTAAACCTAACCCTAACACCTAAACTTAACCCTAAACCTAACCCTATCCCTAACCATAACACTAACCAGAACACTAACCCTAACCCTAACCCTAAACTAAAACTACCATAACCCGAAATCTTAAACCTAACCCTAACCCCTAATCCTAACCCTAACACTAACCCTAGCCCTATCCCTAAACCCAAACCTTAACCTTAACCCTAACCCTAACTGTAACCTCTAACCCTAAAACTAATCCCTAACACTAACCCTAAAACTATCCATAACTTCTTACCCTAACCCTAACCCTTGACACTAACCCTAACACTAACCCCTAAACCTAATCCTAACCCTAACCCTAAAGTCTAACCGTAACCCTAACCCTACTTCTAACCCTACACATAGACTTAATCTTAGCCCTAGCGATAGCCTTAGCCATAGCCCTAATCATAACCTGGGACCTAGCCTTAAGGCTAACCCTAACCCTAAACCTAAACCTAGTTCAAGCCCTAGCCCTAGCCCTAGCGCTAACCCTAGGACGAACACTATCCTTAACCCTAACCATAACCCTAACAACCCTAACTGCTAACACTACACCTAACCCTAACAGCTCTAACCCCTAACTCTAACAGTAACCTAACCCCAAGCCCTAACTCTAACACTACCCCTAACCCTAACTGCTAATCCTAACCGTAATGCTAACCCTAACCCTAATCCCTAAACCTAACCCTAACCCTAATTTTAACTGTAACCCTAAACATAAACCTAACCCTAACCCCTAATACAAACTCTAATCCCTAATCCTAATCCTAACCCTAAAGCTAAACCTAATCCTAAAACCTACCACTAGCCCTAACCCTAAATCCTAACCTTAACCCTAACACTAACCCTAACCCCTAACGCTAACCTTAACCCTAAGAATAACACTAAACTCTAAACCTAACCCTAACCCTAATGCTAAGAATAACTCTAACACTAACTCTAACCCCTAACCGTAACTGAATGCTAACTCTAACCCTAACCCTAACTGCTAACCATAACCCTAAGACTAACCACTATACATAACCCTAACTCTAAACCTAAGCCTAAACCTAAACCAAACCCTAACCCTTAACCTTAACCCTAACCCCAATTCCTAACACTAACCATAACCCTAACCGCTAACCCTAACCCTAACACTAACTTTAGCCCCTAACCCTAACCCGAACCCTAACCCTAACCCTTAACCCTAATTTTATGATAAACCTAACCCTAACCCCTAACCCTAACATTAACACCTAACCTAAAGCTAACCCTATCCCTTACCCCTAAACCTAACACTAAACCCCTAACCCTAATAGTAACACCAAACACTAACCCCTAACCTTAACACTAATCCTATGCCGTAAACCCAAACCTCACATCCTAATGCTAACAGTTAACCCTAAGACTAACTGGTAAACCATACCCTAACCATAACTCTATCCCTAAAACCTAACCCTAACCTTAATTATAAACTTCAGCTTAAACCTAAACCTAACACTATCCTCTACCACTAATCCTAAACCCTAACCCTAACCCTAACCCTAACACTCACCCTAACCATAAACCGTAACACTAACACTAACCCATAACCCTAATGCTAACCCCTAACCCTAAAACTAACCTGTAACACTAACCCTAATCCTAACCTCAAACCCTAACCCTTACCCTAACCCTAACCCATTACCCTAACCCTAACTCCTAACCCTAACACTAAACCAAGCCCTAAGTTCAACCCTAGCTCTAACCCTAGCTCTAGCCCTAGCCTTAGATGTAGACCTAACCCTAGCCCTAGTCCTAGCCCTAGCCCTGACACTACCCCTAACCCTAAACCTAAACCTAGCCCTAGCCCTAGGCCTAGCTATACCCCTATCCCTAACCCTAGCCCTAGCCCTAACCCTTAAACGTAACCTTAACTCTAACACTAAACCCTAACCCTAACTCTAACACTAACCCTAAACCCTAACACTAACCCTAACCCTAACCCTATCCATAACCCCTAACGCTAACCCTTACCATAATCCTAACCCCTAACACTAACCCTAACACTAACCCCTAACCCTAAACCTAACCCTAAATCCTAACCCGAGCCCTAACCGCTAATCCTAACCCTAACCCTAACGCTAAATCTAAACCTAAAACTTAACCATATCGCTAACCCTGACCCTAATGCCTAACCCTAACACTAACAATAAACCCTAACACTAACCCTAACTCTAACCCCTAACCGTAACTCTAATGCCTAACTGAAACCCAAACACTAACCACCATAACCCCTAACCATAACCCTAACCTGAGCACTGGCCCCTAACCCTAACCCTAAACCTAACACCTAACCCTAACCCTACTTCTAACTCTAACCCTAAACATAAACCTCACCCTTACCCTTAACCTTAACCCTAAGCCATAGCCCTAAGCCTAAACCTAACCATGACACTAACACCTAACACTAAACCTAACTCTATCTCTTACCACAAACCTAAAACTAAACCCCTAACCCTAACACTAACCCCAAACCCTAACCCCTAACCCCTAATCTTAACACTATCCCTAACCCAGAACCCCAAACCACTAACCCTGACCCTAATAGTTAACCATAAGACTAATCATTAATCCTTACCCTTAAGGATTAACCCTAAACTCTACACTAACAATTAACCCTAAACCTAACACTTAACACTAAACATAACCCTAACTCTAAGCCTAAACCTAACCCTATACCTAATCATAACCTTAACCGCTAACCTTAAACCTAACGCTAACGCTGACTGTAACCCTAACGCCTAAACCTAACCCTAACCCTAACCCCTAACCCTAACCCCAACCCTAACCCGAACACTAACCGTTAGCCTTAACCGTAAACCTAACACCTATCCCTAACCTTAATTCTAACCCTAACCCTAAACATAAACCTAACACTTACCCTTAAGCTTAACCCTAACCCAAACCCTAACCCTAACATTAACCCCTAACCCTAAATCTAACCCTATCCCTTACCCCTAAACCTAATACTATACCCCTAATCCTAACACTAACCACAAACCCTAACCCCGAACTGGGTTAGGGTTTTTGTTAGGGGTAGGTGCTAGAGGTTAGGCTTTGGGGTTAGTGTCAGGTTTACGGGTTATTTGTTAGGTTTATGGGTTAGGGTTACGGTAGGTATCAGGTTTAGGGGTTAGTGCTCAGGTTAGGTGTTAGGGTTAGGGTTAAGGGTTAATATTCAGGATAAGGGTTAGGGTTGGGGTTAGGTTTAAAGATTAGTGTTAGGGTTGAAGTTTACGGTTAGGTTTAGGGTTAAGGGTGAGTTTTAGGGTTAAGGTTAGAGGTTAGGTTTAGGTTTAGGGTTAATTGTTAGGGTTAGGATTAGGGTTAGGATTAAAGCTTATGGTGAGGGTTAATGTTAGGACTAGGGTTAAGTGTTAGGTTTGGGGTTTAGGGTTAGTGTTAAGGTTTCAGGTTAGCGTTAGATTTGGCATTAAGGGTTATTTTTAGGGTTAGATATTAGGATTAGGTTTAGGGTTCATGGTTAGGGTTAGGGTTAGGGTTAGGGTTAAGGGTCAGGGTTAGGTATAATGGTTTGGGTTAAGATTAGGGTTAAGGGTTAGCCTGAGGTTTAATTGTTAGTCTTAGGGTTAAGTGTTAAGGTTAGGGTTAGGGGTTTGGGTTAGGAGTTAGG
Source organism: Lemur catta (assembly GCF_020740605.2). Lineage (NCBI taxonomy): Eukaryota > Metazoa > Chordata > Mammalia > Primates > Lemuridae > Lemur > Lemur catta. The sequence goes on along the minus strand of NW_025423850.1, from coordinate 2,503,463 downwards.
GTTAGTGTGAGCATTAGGGTTTAGGTGTTGTTAGGGTTTAGGTGTTAGGGTTAGGGTTATGGCTTAGGGTTCGGTTTAGCGTTCTCGGTTAGTGTTAGGGTTAGGACTAGGGGTTAATGTTAGGGTTAGGTGTTAGAGTTAGGATTAGGGTTAAGAGTTAGTGTGAGGGTTATGGTTAAGTGTTACTGTTAGGGTTAAGGTTTAGGGTTAGGATCAGGGAGTAAGCGTTAGTGTTAGTTTTAGGGGTTGGGGTTCAGGGTTAGAATTAGGGTTAAGGGTTAAGGCTAGGATTAGGATTAAGGGTTAGTATTAGGGTTAAGGATTTGTGTTAGGGTTAGGTTTAAAGGTTAGAGTTAGGGTTATCGGCTATGGTTAGCTTTAGGTTTAAGGGTTAGGGTTAGGATTTGTGGTTTAGTTTTAGGGATAGCTTTAAGGTTTCAGGTTATGCTTAGTGTTAGAGTTAAGTGTTATGGTTAGGCTTAGTGGCTAAGATTAGGATCAGGGTTCACGGTTAGTGTTAGGGTAAGAGGTTAAGGTTAGGGTTAGGATTTAGGGTTAGGGTTACGGTTAGGTCTAGGCTTTAGGGTAAGGTTTAGGTTTAGTTGTTACGGTTATAACTTGGAGTTAGGCTTAGAATCATGGGATACACGTTGTTGTCAATGTAATTGTTATGCATTACAGTTAGGTTAAGGGGTTAAAGTTAGGGTTATTGTTAGGTTTACGTGTTAAGGTGATGAATAGCGTTAGATTAGGTGTTATATTTAGGGTTAGGGTATGGGTTAGGGGTAGTGATTATGCTTAGGCCATGGGCTCTGTCTGAACTGGGGGTGGTTAGGGTGCTGGGATTGTCGCCGGGAACCCACTCTATCATACCCTGGGTATGAGTCCCTGGGTTTCCTGCAGGACACAGTGACAGAGCCTCCTTTCACGCATGGCATGTGAGGATTGTAGGCTTTCTTAACTCTGAGAAAGCAAGAAGTCTGAGAATTAGATTTAGGGTTAGAATTATGGTTAAGATTAGGGATTAACGTTAGTGTTAGGGTGAGGGCTTAGGGTTAGTGGTTAGGGTTAGGCTTAGGGTACTTGTTTGGTTAGGGTTAGGGCTAGAGATGTTGTAAGTGGTAGTGTTAGGCTTACAGCTGTCATTAGGGTTAGGGTTAGTGTTTTACAGTTAGTGTTATGGTTTAGGTACTACTGTTATGCTTATGAGTTAGGGTTAGATTTAGGGGTTAGAGATTGGGTTTAGTGTTAGGGTTAGGGTTAGGGTTAGGGTTAGCAATAGGGTTAGACTTAGGTGTTAAGTTTAGGTTTAGGGATAGCAGTTAATATTAGGGATTAGGGTTAATGTATGTGCCCTATCTGCTCTATGCCGGGTCGGGAACAGGAAGCATCACCGGGACCCCGCTCCATTGTACCCAGGGCATGGGACCTTGCCTCTCACTTGGGAGACTGAGGCAGAGCCTCATCTCATGCATGGCTTGGGTTGGTTGTAGGATTCCTTATCTCTGAGAATGGAAGTGTGAGAATTACATTTAGGATAAGGATAAGGGGTTAGGATTACTGTTAGGGTTAGGGATTAGGACTAGGTTTAGGGGTTAATGTAAGAGTTAGGGGTTGGGGTTAAGGTTAGGGTTTAGAGTTAGGGTTGGGGTTTATGGTCCAGGGTTAGCTTTAGGGTTAGGTGTTAGGGTTAGTGTTATGGCTTAGATTAAGAGGTTAGTTTAAGGGCACAGGACCTGTCTATCTATAGTGAGAGGAGGGCGGTCAGGGTCGCTGCAACACCACTCCATCGTACCCTGGGCCTAGGGCCCTGATTGTCATGCAGCACTCAGGCAGAGCCTCATCTCACGCATGGCATGGCTGGATTGTAGGCTTGCTTAATTCTGAGAATGGAAGAAGTGTGAGAAACAGGGTTACGGTTAGGGTTAGGGGTTAGGAGTTAAGGGTTAGGGTTAGTATGAGGGTTAGGGGTTAGGTTTAGGGTTAGTGGTTAGTGTTTGGGTTAGGACTAGGGCTTAGCGTTATGGTTAGGTGTAAGGGTTAGCATTAGGGTTAAGAGTTAGGGTTAGAGTTGCGGTTAAGTGTTAGCGTTAAGGTTTAGGGTTAGGGTCAGTGTTAACGGTTAGGGTCAGTGTTAATGGTTAGGTTTGGGGTAAGCATTAGGGTTAAGGGTTAAGATTAGGATTAAGGGTTAAGGTTAGGGTTAAGGGTTAGTATTAGTGTTAAGGGTTTGTGTTAGTGTTAGGTTTGAGGGTTAAGTTTAGGGTTAATGGTTAGGGTTAGGTTTAGGGTTAAGGCTTAGGATTAGGGTTTGTGGTTTAGTTTTAGGGTTAGGTTTAAGGGTTCAGGTTAGGGTTAGTGTTAGAGTTAAGGATTATGGTTAGGCTTAGCGGTTAGGATTAGGATCAGGGTTCAGGGTTAGTGTAAGAGGTTAGGGTTAGGATTAGGGTTTAGGGTTAGGTTTACCTTTAGGTCTAGGCCTTAGGGTAAGGTTTAGAGTTTAGGTGTTACGTTTATGGGTAGGAGTTAGTGTTAGAGTTATGGGATAGGGGAAGATTTCAGGGTAAGTCTTATGCATTAAGTTTAGTTTACGGGATTAATGTTAGGGTTAGGGTTACGTTTATGTGTTATGGTGAGTTTTAGAGTTAGGTGTTATGTTTAGGGGTAGGGTTATGGGTTAGGGATAGTGTTTATACTTAGGGCATGAGCCCTAGCTGAACTAGGGTGGTGAGTTGGGGGGCCGGGATTGTCGTCAGGAACATACTCTATCATACACTGGATACGGGCCTGTGGGTTTCATGCAGGACACAGTGACAGAGCCTCCATTCACCCCTGACATGGGAGGATTGTAGGCTTGCTTAACTCTTAGAATGGAAGAAGTCTGAGAATTATATTTAGGGTTACGATTATGGTTAGGGTTAGGGATTAACGTTAGTGTTAGGGTGAGAGCTTAGTGTTAGGGGATAGTGTTAGGATTAGGGTGGTTGTTTGGTTAGGGTTAGGGCTAGAGATGTTGTAAGTGGTAGAGTTAGGCTTAGGGTTGTCATTAGGGTTATGGTTAGTGTTTTACAGTTAGTGTTATGGTTTAGGTACTATGGTTATGGTTACAGGTTACGGTTAGAGTAAGAGATTAGAGGTTGGGTTTAGTGTTAGGGTTAGAATTAGTGTTAGTAGTAGAGTTAGGTTATATATTATGGTTAGGGTTAGGGGTAGCGGTTAGGCTTAGGGATTAGAGTTAATGCATGTGCCCTATCTGCTCTATGCTGGGTTGGGAACAGGGAGTATCACCGGGACCCCACTCCATTGTACCCAGGGCATGGGACCCTGACTGACTTGGGATACTGGGGTGGATCTCATCTCACGCATGGCTTGGGTTGGTTGTAGGCTTGCTTATCTCTGCGAATGGAAGAAGTGTGAGAATTACGTTTAGGATAAGCATAAGGGATTAAGAATATGGCTAGGGTTAGGGATTAGGAGTAGGTTTAGGTGTTAGGGTTAGGGTTAGAGGTTAGTGTTAAGGTAGGGTTTAGAGTTAGTGTTGGGGGTTAGGCACAGGGGTTAGGTTTAGGGTTAGGTGTTAGGGTTAATGTTAGGGCTTAGATTTAGCGGTTAGTTTAAGGACACAGGACCTGTCTATCTATGGTGAAAGGGGGGCAGGCAGAGTCGCTGTGACACCACTCCATTGTACACTGGGCCAAAGACCCTGACTGTCATGCAGCACTCAGGCATATCCTAGTCTCATGCATGGCATGGCTAGATTGCAGGCTTGTCTAACTCTGAGAATGGAATAAGTGTGAGAATTAGATTTAGGGTTAGGGTTAAGGTTAGGGTTAGGGTTAGGGCTTCGGGTTTGGGTTAGGGTCAGGTGTTAGGGGTAGCATTAGGTGTTAGTGTTAGCATTAGGATTATGGTTAGGTGTTATGTTTAGGGTTAGGGTCAGGGTTTAGGGTTATGGATTCAGGTTAGGACATGGGCCCTATCTGATCTATCAGTGGTGGGGAACTGGGAAGATCGCCTGGGCCCCACTCCATTGTACACAGGGCATGGGCCCCTGGCTTTCATGTAGGCTACAGGGTCAGAGCTTCAGCTCACGCATGGCATGGATGGATTGTAGGCTTCCTTAACTTTTCAAATTGAAAAAGTTTGAGAGTTACATTTGGGGTTAGGGTAATGGGTAAGGATTAAGGTTAGGGTTAGGTGTTCAGGACTAGGATTAGATTTAGGGGTTATGGTTAGAGGTTAGAATTAGGGTTAAGGTTACAGTTACAGTCAAGGATTAGAATTATGTTTAGTAGTTAGGCTTAGGTTTAGGGTGAGGGGTTATGGTTAGGGTTAGGGATTAGGGTTACTGTTAGGATTTAGATTCATCGGTTACTGTTAGGGCTAGGGATTCGTGTTAGTGTTAGCTTAGGTTTAATGATTAGTGTCAGTGCACAGGCCCTGTCTAATCTATGGAGCACTGGGGGTGTGGAGCGTGGGTGCGTCTCCCCTCCATCACACCATGGGTCTTGTGTCTGATTGTCATGCAGGACTCAGGCTGAGCCTCATCTCACGCATGGCATGGCTAGATTGTAGGCTTGCTTAAATTCTAGAATGGGAGAAGTGTGAGAATTATATTTTGGGTTAGGATTAGGGTTAGGGTTTAGGTTTAGGTTTAGGGTAAAGGGTTAGGATTAGGAATATCATTAGGGTTAGGGGCTAACGTTAGTGTTAGTGCTTAGGTTTAGGGTTAGGGGTTAGGGTGAGGGTCGTTGTTCGGTTAGGGTTAGGGCTAGGTTCATTGTAAGGGGTGGGGTTAGGGTTAGGTATGTGGTTAGGGTAAGAGTTAGGGATAGCGTTTTACGGTTAGTGTTATTGTTTATGTATTACAGTTTTGGCTATGGGTTCGTGTCAGTGTTAGGGGTTAGAGGTTGGGGTTAGGGTTAGGGATGAGGGTTAGTTTGAGAGGTTAGGGTTAAGCTGAGGGTTAGGTTTAGTTCGTAGGTTTAGCTTTAGGCTTAGGGTTAGGGGTTAGAGTGACGGATTAGGATGAAGGCATGGGCCCTATATGCTCTATGTGGGGTCGGGACTGGGATCATCGCCAGGACCTCACTTGGTTGTGCCCATTTCATGGGACCTTGACTCTCATGTGGGATACAGGGGTGGAGCGTCATCTCACACATTGCATGTGTTTGTGGTAGGCTTGTTTACCTCTGCAAATAGAAGAAGTGTGAGAATTAAATTTAGGGTTAGGGTAACCGGTTAGGATTATGGTTAGGGATAGGGTCTGTGGTTAGGGTTAAGGTTAGGGTTTAGAGTTAGTGTAGGGTGTTAGGGTCAGGGGTTAGGTTCAGGGTTATGGGTTAAGGTTAGTGTTAGGGCTCAGATTTAGTGGTTAATTTAAGGGCACAGGACCTGTCTAATCTATGGTGAGAGGGGTATGGAGAGGATCCCCATGACACCACCCCATTTTACCCCTGCATTAGGCCCAGACCTACATGCAAGACTCAGGTGCAGCCTCATCTCATGCATAGGATGGCTGGATTTTAGACTTGCTTAATTCTTAGAATGGAAGAAGTGTGAGAATTAGGGTTAGGGTTAGGGGATTGGGGTTAGGGATTAGGGTTAGTGGCAGGGTTAGGGGTTAGAGATTAATGGTTAGGGTTAATGTTAAGTTGAGGAATAGTGTTAGGGTGAGGGTTAGGGTTGGGTTTAGGTTTAGGGTTTAGGGGTTAGTGTTAGGGCTAGAGGTGAGAGTTAGGGTTAGGGTTGTTTGTAGGGTTGTGGTTAGGGTTAATGGTTTAGGGTAAGGGTTTAGGTGTTACAGTTATGGCTAGGAAGTAGGGTTACAGTTAGGATTAGTGTTAGGGGTTATGGTTAAGTTTAGCATTAGCGTGGCGTTTGGGGTTAGGGTTAGGGCTTAGGGTTAAAATTAGAGTTGTGGTTGGGGTTAGGGTTGGGGTTGGGGTTAGGGTTACGGTTAGGGTTAGAGGTTGGAGTCCGGGTGTAGGTTGGGATTGCGGTTAGGGTTCAAATTAGGGGTTAGGGTTAGTGTTAGGCATTAGGTCAATCCTACAATCCACCTCTTTATAGTGGCTTTCTCTCCGTGAATGTAAGGGTTCTTGTTCATGACTCCTCTCAAGCTGAGTTACCCTCTTCCTATGAAATGACTCTTTCTTCATTGTGTTTGAAAGAACTTCTCACACTTCCTCCACTCTCAGAGTTAAGCAAGACTACAACCCAGCCATGCTATTTGTGAGATGAAGCTCTGCCCATGTCCTGCTTGATAGTCAGGGCCTCATAGCTGGGGTAAGCTGGAGTGGGATCCCTGTGACGCTCTCTGCCCCCGAGCCCTCATAGAGTAGACAAGGCTCGAGCCTAAACATAAACGTTAAACCTAAGCACTAACCCTAAACATAATCCTCACCAAACCACTGACTCTAACCCCTAACACTAAACTTAAGCACTAATCTTAACGGTAATTGGTCACCCTAACCCTAACTCCTAAAACTAATCCTAATTCCTAACCCTAACCCTATCCCCTCACTCTATTCCTAACACAAATCCTAACCCCTAACCCTAACCCTAAATCTAAATATCATGCTTCTTCCATTATCAGAGTTAAGCAAGCCTACAATACCCTCATGCCAAGCGTGAAATGAAGCTGCACCCTTATGTTCACATGAAAGGCAGGGACCCTTGCCCTCCGTACGATGGAGTCGGGTACCAGAAATGCTCCCAGCTCCTGACCCCCCCCCATAGAGCAGATAGTGTCCATTCCCTAACCCTAAACCCTAGCTCTCACCCATCACTCTAATCATACCCATACCACCTAATCCTAACCTTAATGCTAACACCAAAGCCTAAACCTAACCCTAAAAGTAACCCTAACCCTAAGCCCAAACCCTACCCCTTAACACTAACACTAACCCCTATTTATAACCTTAACACCTAAACTCTAACACTAACTCAAAATCTCTCACCCTTACACTAACACAATCAAAACCACTAACTTTATCCTTAACCCTAACAACCCTAACCCTAACAATGACCCTAACAGTAACACTAAACCATAACCCTAACCTTACCCTACCCCTAACCCTAAACTCTACCCCTAACTATTAACCCTAACCTTAACCCTAACACTAAACCCTAACCCTAACCCTAACCCCTAACACTAAACCTAAACCCCTAACCAGAACCCTAACAACAATCCTAACCTCAACCCCAACCCCAACCCCTAAACTTAACCCTAACCCTAATTCTCACACTTCTTCCATTCTCAGAGTTAAGCAACCTTAAAATCCAGCCATGCCATGCGTGAGATGAGGCTCTGTCTGAGTCCTGTGTGACAGTCAGAGCCAAGGCCCAGGGTATGATGCAGTGGGGACACAACCACTCTCCACACCTCTGGTCCCCCATAGATTAGACATGGCTTGTGCCCTGACACTAATAATTAAACCTAAGCTAATACTAACCCGAACACCTAGCCCTAATAGTAACCCAGGAACCTAACTCCTAACAGTAACACTAATCCCGAAACCTAAACATAACCCTCACCCTAAACATAAACCTAACTACTAAACATAATCCGAATATCTAACCATAAGAGTAAATCTATCCCTATTTCTAACCTCTAACCGTAACCCCTAAGCCTAATCCTAGTCCCTAACATCCCGTGCTAACCTTAATCCTAACCCTTACGCTAACGCCAAATGTAAATCTCAGACTTCTTCAGTTTGCAGAGTTAAGGAAGCCTATAATCCACCCAGGCCATGCGTGAGATGAGGCTCTGCCCCTGTGTCCTACATGAAAGGCAGGGGCCCATGCCCTGAGTACAATGGAGTGGGGCCCCAGCTATCTTCCCTTTCCCCACCGCTCATAGATCAGATAGGGCCTATGTCCTAACCCAAATCTGTAACCCTAACCACGGACTCTAACCCTAAACATAACACCTAACCCTAACCCTAATGCTAACCCTAACACATAATGCTAACCCTAACCCCTGACCCTAACCCTAACCCAAACCTTAAACCCTAACCTTAACCCTAACCCTAAATCTAATTCTCACACTTCTTCCATTCTCAGAGTTAAGCAAGCCTACAATCCTCCCATGCCATGCGTGAAAGGAGGCTCTGCCACTGTGTCCTGCATGAAACCCATGAGCCCATACTCAGCATATGATAGAAGGGCTTCCCGGCGACAATCCCAGCCCCCTAACCCCCCCTTCTACTGCAGACTGGGCCGGTGCCATAAGCATCAACACTACCCCTAACCCATAACCATAACTGTAAAAATAAAACCTAACCCTAACCCTACTGCTCACCTTAACACATAAACCTAAATGTTACCCTAATCCTAACCCCTTAACCTTCATCCATAAAACTTACCCTAACAAAAATACCTAGCCCATATCTTTAACCTTACCTTCTAGCCATAACCATAACACCTAAAGCCTAACCTTAACCCTAAACCAGTAACCTGAACATTAACCCAATGAAAAACCCTAAACCTAACCCTAACCCCTAACCCTAATCATTAAGCTAATCATTAAACCTAAGCTAACACTAACCTGAACCCCTAGCCCAAACCGTAACCCAGGAACCTAACTCCTAACAGTAACCCCTAATCCTGAAACCTAAACATAACCCCTCACCCTAAACCTAAACCTAACTACTAAACATAGTCCTAATCCCTAACCCTAACAGTAACCCTAACCCTAATTGTAATCTCTAACCGTAACCCCTAAACCTAATCCTAGTCCCTAACACCCAATGCTAACCTTAATCCTAACCGCTTACCCTAACCCCAAATGTAATTCTCAATCTTCTTCAGTTTGAAAGGTTAAGGAAGACTGCAATCCACCCATGCCATGCGTGAGATGAGGCTCTGGCCCTGTGTCCTACATGAAACTCAGGGGCCCATGCCTTGGGTATGGTGGAGTGGGGCACTGGCGATCTTCCCATTTCCTCATCCCCTGATAGATCTGATAGGGCCCATGTCCTAATCTGAATCCCCTAACTCTAACACGTCATGCTAACCCTAACCCCTGACCCTAACCCTAACCCAAACCCTAAACCCTAACCCTAACCCTACATTAACACTAACCTTAAGTCTAATCTTAAGTCTAATTCTCACACTTCTTCCATTCTCAGAGTTAAACTAACCTACAATCAAGCCGTGCTATGCGTGAGATGAGGCTCCACCTGAAGGTTGCATGACAGTCAGGGCCTTAGATGCAGGGTACGATGGATTGGTGTCACAGCGACCCTGTCTGCCCGTCTCTCACAATAGATAGACAGGTCCTATACCGTTAAACTAACCACTAAATCTAAGCCTTAACACTAACTTTAACAGCTAACCCTAAACCTAACCCAGGACCCTAACCCCCAACACTAACTCTAAACCCCAACCTTAACCCTAATCCCTTATCCTAACACTAACCCCTAAACGTACTCCTAATCCCTAACTCAAACCATAATCTTAAACCCTTACCATTATCCTAAATGTAATTCTCACACTTCTTCCATTCGCAGAGATAAGCAAGCCTACAACCAACCCGAGCCATGCGTGAGACGAGGCTCTGCCCCAGTATCCCAAGTGAGAGGCAGGGTCCCATGCCCTCGGTACAATGGAGTAGGGTCCCAGTGATGCTCCCTGTTCCCGACCCCGCATAGAGCAGATAGGACCCATGCGTTAACCCTAATCCCTAAGCCTAACCGCTATCCCTAACCCTAAGAATAACACCTAACCCTAACCCTATTACTAACCCTAACCCTAACACTGAACCCGACCTCTAAACCCTAACTCTAACCCTTACCCGTAACCATAACGGTAGTACCTAATCCATAACACTAACTGTAAAACACTAACCCTAACCGTAACCCTAATGATAACCCTAAGCTTAACCCTACCACTTATAACATCTCTAGCCCTAACCCTAACCAACCACCCTAACCCTAACCCTAACCTCTATACCTACACCCTCATGCTAACACTAACATTAATCCGTAACCCTATCCATAATCCTAAACCTAAATCTAATTCTCAGACTTCTTCCATTCTTAGAGTTAAGAAAGCCTACAATCATCCCATGCCATGCGTGAAAGGATGCTCTGCCACTGTGTCCTAAATGAAACCCAAGGGCCCATATCCAGCATACGAGAGAGTGTGTTCCTGGCATCAATCCCAGCACCCTAACCCATGCCCCTAGTGCAGACAGGGCCCGTGCCCTAAGCATAGACACTACATTTAACCCATAACCCAAACCATAAACATAACATCTAACCCTAACCCTATTGCTCACCTTAACACATAAACCTAACCATAACCCTAACCTTAACCCAACCCTTAACCTAACCTTAATGCATAACCCTTACCCTAAAAACAGCCACTATTCCATAACTCTAACCCTACCTCCTAGCCATAACCGTAACACCTAAACCCTAACCCTAACCCTAAACCGCTAAACCTAACCTTAACCCTACGAACAACTCTAAACCTAACCCCAAAACATAACCCTAAAACCTAAGCCTAACCTTAACCCTTAGCAATAATCCTAATACCTAAAGGTATCCATAAACCTTAACCCTAACCCTCACCCTAACCCTCACCCCAAGGCCTAGACCTATCCCTGACCCTAACCCTAACCACCAACCATAACCCTAACCCGTATCCCTAACCATAACCATGAACACAAAACTTAACCCTAGTCCTAACCGTAACCCCTAACACTAAGCATTCACCCCAACACTAATCTTAATCCCTAACCCCAACCATAATCCTAACCCTAAATCTAATTGTCAGACTTCTTGCTTTCTCAGAATTAGGAAAGCCTAACCTTAACCTCCCATGCCATGCGAGAAAGAAAGCTCTGCCACTGTGCCCTGCATGAAACCCAGGGGCCCATACCCAGCATAGGATACAGGGCCTTTCCGGCGACAATCCCAGCCTCCTAACATGCCCCCCTAGTCCAGACAAAGCCCATGTCCTAAGCATAAACACTACCCCTAACCCGTATCCCTAACCCTAAACATAACACCTAACCCTAAATCTGTTGCTCACTGTAACATGTAAACCTAACTGTAACCCTAACTTTAACCCCTTAAACTAACCTTAATGCATAACACTTACCCTGAGAAGAACCCCTATCCCATAATTCTAACACTACCTCCTAGCCATAATCATAACGCCTATTTCCTAAACCTTGGTCTAAAGCCTAGACCTAACCTTAAACCTAACCCTAACCCCTAAACCTAAACCTAAACCCTTACCCTAACACTAACACTGAACCCTGATCCTAACCCTAAACACTAACCCTAACCATAAATCTTAACTCTAACCCTAACCTGAACACTTAACACTAACACTAACCCCTAACCCTATCCCTTAAACTTAAAACTAACCCTAACCATTAACCCTAACCCTAACCCTTAACCCTAACCCTAACACCTAACCCCCTATCCCTAACACTAACCTTAACCCTTAACCCCTAACACTAACACTAATCCTAACCCCTAATCCCAAACCCCTAACCCAAACCATAGCCATAATTCTCACAGTTCTTCCATTCTGAGAGTTAAGCAAGACTACAATCCTCCCATGCCATGCATGAAAGGAGGCCCTGCCACTGTGTACTGCATGAAACCTATGGGCCTATACACAGCATACAATAGAAGGGGTTCCCAGCGACAATCCCAGCTCCCTAATCCACCAACCTAGTGTAGACAGGGCCCTTGCCCTAAGCATAAACACTACCCCTATCTCATAACCGTAACTCTAAACGTACCACCTAACTGTAACCCTATTGCTCACCTTAAAACATAACCCTAACCATAATCCTAACCCTAACCCCTTAACCTAACATTAATGCATAACCCTTACCCTAACAACAACCCCTATCTCATAACACTAACCTTACATTCTAGCCATAACTATAACTGCTAAACCCTAAACCTAACCGAAACTGATAACCCTAAACATAACACTAAGAAAAACCCTAAACCTAACCCTAACTTTAACCTTACCGCTAACCCTATACCCTAACCCTAACTCTAACCCTTAACCCTTAACCCTAACCCTAAACCCTAAACCCTAACTGTAACACTAACACTTAACCCTAATCCTAACCCTAACCCTTAAACCTAACCCAAACACTTAACCCTAAACCTAACCCTTACCTTAAAACCTAGACCTAACACTGCCTCTAAACCTAACACTAACCTCTAACCCTAACCTTAACTATGAACCCTAAACCTAACTCTAACCCCTTAATCCTAACTCTAACCCTTAACTCTAACCCTAATGCTAACCTGAACCCTTAACCCTAACCATAAAACCTAACCCTAACAGGTATCCTTAACCCTGACGGTTAACCCTCACCATAACACTTAACCCTAACCCTAATCCTAACCTTTAACCCTTATCCTAACCCTTAACTCTAACGTTAACCCCAGCCCTAACCCTAACACTAACCACTAACCTTAAACCTAACCCTAACCCTAACCCCTAAACCTAACACCTAACCTTAATCCTAACACTAACCACAACCCTTAACCCCTAACCCTAACCCTGACCCTAATTCTCACACTTCTTCCATTCTCAGAGTTAAGCAAGCTTACAATCCAGCCATGCCATGAGTGGAATTAGACTCCGCCTGAGTCCTGCATGAAGGTCAGGGCCCAAGACCCAGTGTATGATGGTGTGCTGTCACGGTGTCCCTTATCGCACCCCTCTTACCATAGATTACACAGGTCCTCTGCCCTTAAACTAACTGCTAAATCTAAGCGCTAACACTAACCCTAACACCTAACCTTCAACCTAACCCCTGACCCTAACCCCCAACACTAACTCTAAACCCTAACCACAGACTCTATCCCTAACGATAATTCTAACCCACTACCCTAAACCTAAATGTAATTCTCACACTTCTTTCATTCACAGGAATAACCAAACCTACAAACAGCAAATGCCATGCGTGACAGAACGCTCTGCCCTTGTGTCCCACATGACAGCCAGGATCGCATGACCTGGGTACAATGGAGTGGGGTCCCAGTGACGCTCCCAGTCTCGACGCTGCATAGAGCAGACAGGGCCCATGCCTTAACCCTAATCCCTAACTCTAACCCCTAACCCTAAACCTATTGCTAAACCTACTCCTAAACCTAACACTAAGCTTAACATTAACCTCTCAAACTAACCCTCATCCCTAACAGTAACCCTAATCCCAATCACTAACTCGTAACCCTAACACAAACGCGTAACCAAAACGTAATACCTAAACACTAACACTAACCCTGAAAAGCTAAACCTCACCATAACCCTAACCACAACCCTAACCCTAACCCTACCTATTACAATGAACCTAGCCCTAACCCTAACCAAACACCGACCCTAACCCTAAACCCTAGCCCTAACACTAACCTTAGTCCCAAACCCTAATCATATTCCTAACCCTAACCCTTTACACTAACCTTATAACTAATCCTAAACTCTAATCCTAATCTTAACCATAAATCAAATTCTCACACTTCTTTCATAACAGTAGTCAAGCAAGCCTACAATCTAGCCATGCCATGCATAAGAGGAGGCTCTGCTTGAGTCCTGTGAGACAGTCAGAGCCCAAGGCCCAGGGTACAATGGAGTGGGGATGAAACCACGCTCCACACACCCAGTGCCCCATAGATTAGACAGGGCATGTGCCCTGACACTAATCAGTAAATCTAAGCTAACACTAACCCGAACTCCAAACCCTGACTGAGACCCATCAACCTAATTCGAAACAGTAACCCTAATTCCTGAATCTAACCCTCACCCCTCACCCTAAATGTAAACCTAACTACAAAACATAATCCTAATCCCTAACTGTAACTATAATGTTAACACTAATTTTAACCTCTAACTGTAACCCCTAAACCTAATCCTAGTCCTGAAAACCTAACCCTAACCTTAATCCTAAGCCCTTACTCTAACCCCAAATCCAATTCTCAGACTTCCTCAGTTTGAAAAGATAAGAAAGCCTACAATCCACCCGTACCATGTGTGAGATGAGGCTCTGCCCCTGTGTCCTACATGAAAGGCAGGGGCCCATGACCTGGTTACAATGGAGTGGGGCCCTGACGATCTTCCCAGTTCCCCACCACTGATAGATCAAATAGGGCCCATGTCCTAACCCGAATTCGTAACCCTAAACACTGACTCTGACCCTAAACATAACACCTAACCATAACCCTAATGCTAACACTAACACCTAATGCTACCCTTAACCCCTGACCCTAACCCTAACCCGAACCCTAAACCCTAACCCTAACCCAACCCCTAACCCTAACTATAACCCTAAATCTAATTCTCACACTTCTTCCATTCTCAGAGTTAGAGAAGCCTGCAATCCAGACATGCCATGCATGAGATGAGGATATGTCTGAGTGCTGCATGACAGTCAGGGCCTTAGGTCCGGGGTACGATGGAGTGGTGTCACAGCATCCCTGCCCGCTCCCCTGTCACCATAGATAAACAGGTCCTGTGCCCTTAAACTAACCACTAAATCTAAGCCCTAACACTAACACTAACACCTAACCCAAATGCTAACTCCTGACCGTAAACCCAAACACTACCTCTAAACACTAATGTTAACCCTAACCCCTAACCCTTACCCTAACCCCTAAACCTCTTCCTAATCCTTCATCTTAACCATAATCCCAACCCCTTACCCTTATCTTAAATGTAATTTTAACACTTCTTCCATTCGCAGAGATAAACAAGCCTACAACCAACCCAAGCCATGTGTGAGATGAGGCTCTGCCCTAGTATCCCAAGTTAGTCAGGGTCCCATGCCCTGGGTACAACGGAGTGGGGTCCCGGTGATGCTCCCTGTTCTCGACCCAGTTTAGAGCAGATACGGCACATGCGTTAACCCTAATCTCTAACCCTAACTGCTACCCCTAACCATAACACCTAAACCTAACCCTATTGCTAACACTAACACTAACCCTAACACTAAACTAAACCTCTAATCCCTAACTCTAACCCTAATCCATAACCATAACCGTAGTACCGAAACCATAACACTAACTATAAAACACTAACCCTAACCCTAACCTTAATGACAACCTTAAGCCTAACTCTACCACTTATAACATCTCTAGCCCTAACCCTAACCAAACAACCACCCTTACCCTAACACTAACTCCAACCCCTAACCCCTAACCCTAACCCCTAACCTCAAACCCCTAACCCTAATTCTCACACTTCTTCCATTCTCAGAGTTAAGCAAACCTACAGCCCAGCAATGCTATGCATGAGATTAGACTCCACCTGAGTCATGCATCAGGGTCAGGGCCAAAAGCTCAGGGTACTATGGTGTGGTGTCGTGGTGATCCTGTCCGCATCCCTCTCACTTAGATTAGACAAGTCCTGTGCCCTTAAACTAACCACTAAATCTAAGCCCTAACACTAACCCTAAACCCTAACCCTAAACTTAACCCTTAACCTCTGACCCTAACACCCAACACTAACCCTAAACCTTAACCTTAACCCTAACCGGAGACCCTATCACTAACCATAATCCCAGTTACCCCAACCCTAAATGTAATTCTCACACTTCTTCCATTCAAAGAAATAAGCAAGCTTGCATCCAACACATCACATGCCTGAGATGACGCTCTGCCCCTGTATCCCACATGAGAGCCAGGGTCCCATGACCTGGGTACAAAGGAGTGTGTTCCCGGCCATGCTCGAAGTCCCAATCCCACATAGAGCAGATATGGCCCATGCCTTAACCCTAATCTATAACTCTAACCCTAACTCTAACCCTAAGGCTAAACCAAACCCCTGTACCTAACCCTAAGCTTAACTCTAACTTCTCAAACTAACACTTAACCCTATCCCTAACACTAAGCCCAACCCCAAACCCTTAACTCTAACACAAACCCATAACCAAAAGTGTAACCACTACCACTAACACTAAAACGCTAACCCTCACCCTAACGCTAAATACTACCCTAACCTGAACCCTACCCCTTACAATGAACCTAGCCCTAACCCTAACCAAACAATGACCCTAACCCTAACCCATAACCCAAAACCCTAGCCCTAACACTAATGTTAGCCCCAAACCCTAACCATATTCCTAACACTATCCCTTTACCCTAACACTAAACCTAATCCTAAACCCTAACCCTAATCCTAACCATAAACCTAATGCTCACACTTCTTCCATTCTAGGGGTTAAGCAAACCTACAATCTAGTCATGCCATGCGTGAGATGAGGCTCTGCCTGAGTCTTACGTGACAGTCAGAGCCTAAATCCCAGGGTACAATGGAGTGGGGATGCAGCCACACTGCCAGTGCCTTATAGATTAGACAGGGCACTTGCCATAACACTAATCAGTAGAACTGAGCCCTAACCCAACAATAACCCGAACCCCTCGCCCCGACCATAACCCATGAGCCTAACTCCTAACAGTAACCCTAAGACCTAACCCTCACTATAGTCCCTCATCCTAAACCTAAACCTAACCACTAAACATAGTCCTAATCCCTAAGCTTAACAGTAACACTAACCCTAATTCTAACCTCTAACCATAACCCCTAAACCTAATCCTAGTCCCTAACACCTAACCCTAACCTTAATCCTAACATCTTACCCTAACCCCAAATCTAATTCTCAGACTTCTTCAATTCGAAAAGTTAAAGAATCCTACAATCCACCCATGCCATGCATGAGATGAGGCTCTGCCCCTGTGTCCTATATGAAAGGCTGGGGCCCATGCCCTGTGTGCAATGGAGTGGGGCCCAGACGATCTTCCCAGTTCCCCATCCCAGATAGATCATATAGGGCCCATGTCTTAATCTGAATCTGAAACCCTAATCCCTCACCCTAACCCTAAAAATAACACCTAATCCTAACCCTAATGCTAACCAAAAAACCTAATGCTAACCCTAACACCTTACCCTAACCCTAACCCAAACCCTAAACCCTAACCCTAACCCTACCCGTAAGCCTGACCCTAAACCTAAACCCTAATCCTAATGCGAAACATAAACCCTAACCCCTAACCCTAACACTAACCCTAACCCTATTTCTCACACTTATTCCGTTCTCAGAGTTAAGCATGTCTAGAATCCAGCCATGCCATGTGTGAGATGAGGCTCCATGTATTCTTGCATATAGGTCTGGGCCCAAGGCCCAGGATGTGATGAAGTGGGGCCCCAGCTATCTTCTAAACCTAACAGTAACCATTAACCCTAACACTAACGTTTAAACTTAATGCTAACCTTAACTCTAAACCCTAATCCTAACCCTTAACCCTAACCCTAACCTTAAGCCCTAACCCTAACCCTAACACTAACGCCTAAACCTGACCCTAACCATACCCCTAAAACTAAAACCAAACCCCCAACCCGAACACTAACCCCAATCCCTAACCCCTAACCACTAACCCTAACACCAACCCTGACCCCTAACCTCAAACCCCTAATCATAACCCTAACCCTAATTCTCGAACTTCTTCCCTTCTCAGAGTTAAGGAAGCCTACAATACAGCCATGCCATGCGTAAGATGAGGCTCCATGTTTGCATGTAGGTCTGGGCCCAAGGTCCAGGGTATGATGAAGTGGGACCCCAGCGATTTTCCCATTTCAACACCCCTGATAGATCATATAGGGCCCATGTCCTAAGCCGAATCCGTAAACCTAATCCCTGACCCTAGCCCTAAACATAACACCCAACCCTAACCCTAATGCTAAACCTAACATCTAATGCTAACCCTAACCAATGACCCTAATCCTAACCCTACCCCTAAAACTAACCCTACCCCTAAACCCTAACCTTAATGCTAACTGCAACCCTTAACCCCTAACACTAACACTAACCCTAACCCCTAACTCCTAACCCTTAACCCTAACCCTAACTCTGTTTCTCACACTTCTTCCATTCTCAGAGCTAAGCAAGCCTGTAATCCAACCATTGCATGCATGAGATGAGGCTCCACCTGAGTGCTGCATGACAGTCAGGGCCCTAGGCCCAGGGTACGATGGAGTGGTGTCGCAGTGACCCTGCCCACCCCCCTCTCACCATAGATAGACAGGTCCTGTGCCCTTAATCTAACTGCTAAATCTAAGCCCTAACACTAACCCTAACACCTAACCCTAAACCTAACCCCTGACTCTAACAGCCAACCCTAACTCTAATCCCTAACCTTAACTCTAACCCCTAACCTTAACTCTAACCCCTAACCCTAACCTTAACCCCTAAACCTACTCCTAATCCCTAATCCTAACCATAATCTTAACCCCTTGCCATTATCCTAAATGTAATTCTCACACTTCTTCCATTCGCAGACATAAGCAAGCCTACAACCAACCCAAGCCGTGCGTGAGATGAGGCTCCACCCCAGTATCCCAAGTGAGAGGCAGGGTCCCATGCCCTGGGTACAATGGAGTGGGGTCCCGGTGATGTTCCCTGTTCTCGACCCCGTGTAGAGCAGATAGGGCCTATGCGTTAACCCTAATCCCTAAACTTAACCGCTACCCTTAACCCTAACCATAACACCTAAACCTAACCCTATTGCTAACCCTAACCCTAACCCTAATGCTAAACCCAACCACTAACTTCCAAATCTAACCCTAACCCATAACCATAACGGTACCTAAACCATAACACTAATTGTAAAACACTAACCCTAAGCCTAATGACAACTCTAAGCCTAACACTACCACTTACAACATCTCTAGCCTTAACCCTAAAGAAACAAGTACCCTAATCCTAACCCTAACCACTAACCTCAGACCCTCACCTTAACACTAAACTTAATCCTTAACCCTAAACATAATCCAAACCCTAAACCTAATTCTCAGACTTCTTGATTCTCAGAGTTAAGAAAGCCTACAATCCTCCCATGCCATGCGTCAAAGGAGGCTGTGCTACTGTGTTCTGCATGAGACCCAGGAGCTCATACCCAGAGTATGGTAGAGTGGATTCCTGGTGACAATCCCAGCACCCTAACCACCCCTAGTGCAGACAGAGCCCATGCCCTAAGCATAATCACTACCTCTAACCCATAACCCTAACCCTAAACATAACACCTTACCCTAACCCTATTGCTCACCTTAACAACTAAACCTAACAGTAAGCATAACTTTAACTGCTTAACCTAACTATAATGCATAACACTTACAATGACAACAACCCTTAGCGCATAATTCTAACCCAAACTCCTAATATAACCATAACAACCAAACCCTAAACCTTGCCCTAAAGCCTAGACCTAACCCTAACCTTAACCATAAACCCCACCCATAACGCTAACCTCTTACCCTAACACTAACCCTGAACCCTGATCTTAACCCTAACCGCTAAGCCTAACAACCACACTTAAGTTTAACACTAAGCCTAAACTGAATGCTTAAACCTAACCCTAAAACTAAAACACAAATCCTAACCCTAACCCTTAATCCTAAAGCAAACCATAACCATTAACCCTAACACTAACCCTTAACTCTAACCCTAATGCAAAACCTTTACCTTAATACTAACCCTTATCCCTAAACCTAACCTTAACCCTTAACGCTAATCCTAATCCTTAACCCTAACCACTAATCCTAACCCTAACGCTTACCTCTAACCCTAACCGCTAACACTCACCCTAAACCATAACCCTGACCCTAACCCTAACCCTAATCCTAATCCTAACCCCCAATGATAACCCTAACCCTAACCCCTAATCTTAATCCAAACCCTAACCCTAACCCCTAACCCTAACACTTAAACCTAACCCTAACCCTAACCCTAAGACTAACATTAAACCTAGCCCTAACCCTAGCCCTAACCTTAACACTAACCCTAAACCTAGCACTAACCCTGACCCTAGACCTAGCCCTAATCCTACTGCTAGACCTAGCCCTAGCCCTAGCCCTAAACCTTACACCTATTCCTAACCCTAGTTCTAACCCTAATCCTAAACATAAACCTAACAGTTGCCCTTAAACTTAACCCAAATCCATAATCCTAACCCACACCTGAACACTAACATTTACCCCTAACACTAAACGAAACCCTATCCTATACCCCTAAACCTAAAACTAAGCCCTTAACCCTAAAACTAACCCCAAACTTTAACCCCTAACACCTAACCTTACACTATCCTTAACCCTGAACCCCAAACCGCTAACCATAACAGTTAACCCTAAGACTAAACTTTAAACCTTATGCTAACCCTTAAACCTAAATGCTACCCTAACCATTAATCCTAAACCTAACACTTAACACTAACCCTAAACCTAACTCTAACACCTAACCCTAACGCTATCCTTAACCAGAACACTAACCAGAACACTAACCCTAACCTTAACCCCTAACTCGAACCCTAACACTAATCCCCTAACAATAAACGTACCCATAATCCCTAACCCTAATCCTAACCCTACACCTAACACAACTGTTACACTAACCCTAACCTTAACCCTAACCCTACCCTAAATCTACCATAACTCTAAGCCCTAACCCTAACCCAAACCTGAACACTAACCCCTAAACCTAATCCTAATTCTAACCATAACCCTGAACATAAACCTAACCCTAAACATTAACCCTAAACCGTAATCCTAACCCTAACACTAACCTTAGCCCAAACACTAAACCCTAACCCTAACATTAACCCCTAACTGTAACCCTAAACCCAACCCTAACCTCTAACTCTAATCCTAATCCCTAACACTATCCTAACCCTATCCATAAGGCCTAACCCTAACCCTTAACCTAACCCTAACCCATTACCCTAAACATAACACTAACCCCAACCTTAACCATAACCCTAACGCCTAACCCTAGCCCTAACCCCAGGCCTAAGTCTAACCCTAGATCTAACCCAAACCTGGACCTAACCCTTGCCCTAGCCATAGCCTTAGCCCTAGCCCTTATGATAGCCCTATCCCAAGGCCTCACACTAACTCTAAATATAACCCTGACACCTAAACTTAACGCTAAACCTAACCCAATTCCTAACCATAACACTAACCAGAACACTAAACTTAACCCTAACCCCTAACCCCAAACATAACCCTAACTCCCTAACACTACACCTACACCTAATCCCTAACCCTAACCATAACCCTAACCCTAAACCTAACACAACCCTTACACTAACCCTAACCTTAACCCTAACCCTAAACTAAACTTACCATAACCCCAAACACTAACCCTAACCCCTAAACCTAATCATAATTCTAACCCTAACCATAAATATAAACCTAACACTAAACCCTAACCCTAACCCCTATTCCTAAACCTAACACTAATCCTAGTCCTAATGTTAAACCCTAACCCTAAAACTACCACTAACCTCTAACCCTAACCCTCACCCTAAAACTAACCCCAGCCCTAACCCTAACCCTAGCCCTAACCCTAGACCTAGACCTAACCCTAGCCCTAGCTATAGCCCTAGCCCTAAACCTAGCCCGAACACTAACCCTAACACTATCCCTAACCATAACTTTAACCCTAACAGTCGTAACCCCTAACCCTAACAATAAACCTAACCCCAAACCATAACCCTAACCCTAACTCTAACCGCGAACCTTAACCCTAATGCTAACCCTAACCCTAACCCTCACCCTAACTTCTAACCCTAATATTAACACTAACCACTAACCCTAACCCTAATTCTAACCCTAACCGTATATGTAAAGCTAACCCTACCCCTAATCCAAACCCTAAACCCTAATCCTAATCCTAACACTAATGCTAAACCTAACCCTAATACCTAACCCTAATCCCAAACATTAACCCTAACCCCTAACCTTAATCCTAACCCTAACCTCTAACCTTAACCTTAACCCTAACACTAAAACAACACCCTAAACCTAATCCTAACCCTAACACTAAGACTAACCCTAACACTAACTGCTAACACCTAACGCTAACTCTAAGCTTAACCCTAACCCCTAACCATAACCCTAACCCTAACCACTATCCTTAACACTAATTCTAACCCTAATCCTAAACATAAACAAAATCCTAACCCTTAACCCTAACTCTAACCCGTATTTCTACCCTAACCCTAATCCTAACCCTTAATCCTCACCCTAACACTAACATTTGCCCATAAGCCTAACCCGAACCCTAACCCTAACCTTTAACCCTAATCTTAACAAAAAACCTAACCCTAACCCCTAAACCTCACATTATCCACTAACCCTAAACGTAACCCTAGCCCTTATCCCTGAACCTAACACTAAACCCCTAACTCTAACAGTAACACCAAATCCTACCCTAACCTTAGTGCTAACCCTTACCCCTAACCCCAAACTTCACATCCTAACTCTAACAGTTAACCATAAGACTAACTCTTAAGCCTTACCCTAACACTAACCCTAGCCATAACACCTAACATCAACCTTAATTTTAACCCTAAGCCTAAACCTAAACCCAACCCTATCCCCTAAACCTAAACCTAACCCCTAACCCTAACCTTTATCCTAACGCTCACCCTAACCCAAAACCCTTAACCTAACCCTACACCTAACCCCTAACCCTAACCCTAACCCTATCCCCAAACAATAACACTTACCCTAACCCTAAAACCTAACCCTAACACTAAACCTAACCCTAACAAGTAAAACTAACCATAACCCTAGCACCAACTCTAACCCTAGCCCTTGCCCTAGACCTACACCTAGACATAACTCTAGCCCTAGCCCTAGCCCTAGACCTAAACATAACCCTAGCCCTAGCTCCGACACTAAAACTAACCTGAAATCTAATACTAGCTCTGGCCCTATTGCTTGCCCAAGCCCTAACCCTAACACTAAACCTAACTCTAACCCCTAACCCTAACCCTAACCCTAACCCCAACCCCAACCTCAAATCCTAATCCTAAACCTAAAACTATGCCTGGCCCTAGCCGTAATCCTAACCCAACCCTAGCCATAACCCTCACTCTAACACTACCCGTAGCTCTAGCACTAGTCCTAGCCCTAACATTAACTCTAAACCTAACCCTAGCCCTAAACCTAACCCTAACCCTAACACTAGGCCTAATACTAACCCTAACCCTAAACCTAGACTTAAACCTAGCCCTAGCCCAAAACCTAGCCCTAGCCCTAGACCTAACCCTAGCCCTAGCCCTAGCAATAGCCCGACAATAACCCTAGCCCTAACCCTAGCCCTAGCACTAGCTGTAGCCCTAAACCTAACTCTAACCCTACCTCTAAACCTAACCCTAACCCTAACATTTAAACCTATCCCTAATCCTTAACCCTAATCTAAACCGTTTACCCTAACCCTAACCCCTAATCATAACACTAACCCCTAACCCTAAACCTAACCCTAACTCTAACCCCTAAACCTAACACTTAAAGGCTAACCCTTAAACTAACCCAAAACTCTAACCCCTAACCCCTACCCTTAACACTAACCCTATGCCCTATAAATGAACCCCTAACCCTAACCTTAAAAATTAACACTAACACTAACTGTTAAACCTCACCCTAACCCTTAAACCTAACACTTAACCCTAACCATTAACCCTAACTGTAAACTTAACCCTAACCCTTAACCCTAAACCCTACCCTAACCGTTAAACCTAACCCTAACCCTTAACCCTAAATCTAACCCTAAACCTTAACCCTAATGCTAACCCTTAACCCTAACCCTAAACATTACACTTAACCCTAACCCTAACCCCTAACCCTAATCCTCACACTTAACCCTAACCACAAACCCTAACCCTGACACTTAACCATAAACCTAGACCTAACCCTTAAGCCTACCCCTAACACAAACACTTAATGGTAAAACAAACACTTAACACTAACCCTAACCTTACCCTTAACCCTAATCCTAAACCTTAACTTAACCCCTAACCCTAACCGTTAACCTTACCTCTGACCCTAACCCTCAACATTCACCCTAGCCATTAACACTCACCCTAACCCTAACACTTCACCCTACCCCTAACACTTAACCGTAACCCTAACACTAACCCTTAATCCTAATCCTAACCCTTACCCTAACCCTAACACTAACCCCTAGTCCTAACCCTAACACTAATCCCTAGCCATAAACCTAACCCTAAATACTAACCCTAATCCTAACACCTAACCCCTAATCCTCACACTAACCTTAACCTCTAACCGCAAACCCCAACCCTAAACCTCACACTTAACCCTAAGACTAACCATTAACCCTCACACTAACCCTTAACCCTAAACCTAGTCCTAACCCTAACACTTTATCCTACCCTTAAACCAAACCCCTAATATTAATCCTAAACCTCACCCTTAACCCTAAATCTAACGGCAAATGGTAACCCTAACACTAACCTTTAAACCTAACGTTAACCCTACCCCCTAAATCTAATCTTAACCCTTAATCCTAACCCTAACCACTAACACTAACACTAAACCGTAAACCTAATCCTAACCCTAACACTATGTCCTAAACCTAACACTTAACCTCAAACACTAACCCTTAACCCCTAATCCTAACAGTAACCCAACCCCTCACCCTAATCCTGTTAACACTCACCCTTAAACTTAAGCATAACCCTAACCCTAACACTTAACCCTAAGTCTAAGCTTTAAAACTAACCCTAACCCTTAAGCCTAACCCTAACCCTTAACCCTAAACTTAACCTTAACCATTAACCTTAATCCTAACCCTAACACTTAATGCTAAACCTAACCCTAACCCTAAACCTTAACCCCAGCACTAACCCTAACACTTAACCCTAATACTATCCCTTAACTCTAACCTTACTCTTTCACCCTAATCCTAACCATTAACACTAACAACTAACTCTAACCCCAACCCATAACCCTAACCCTAACCATTAATACTCACCCTAAACCTTAACCCTAATACTAAACCTATCACTTAACCCTAATCCTTAACCCTAACCCTAACACCTACCGCCTAAACCTAACACTAACTCTAACCCTTAACCACTAACCCCTAACACTAACACTGACCCTAACCCCTAACCACAAACACCTAACCCTAACAACCATAACCCCTAGTACTAACGCGAACACTAACCTTAACCATTACCCTAACCATAAAAGCCCTAACCCGTAACTCTAACCATAGCATAATCATAACCCCTAACCCTAAACATAAACCTAACCGATAACCCTAATCCTGATTCCTACCCTATCCTAAACATAAACCTAGCCCTAATCCCTAACATTAACCCTAGCCCTAACGCTAATCCTAACACTAACCTCTAACCCTAACGCTAACACCCAACACTAACCCTAACCCTAACCATAACCCCTAACCCTAACACTTACCCTAAACCTAACCCCTAATCATAACCCCAACACTAACCCCTAACCCTTACGTGAACCCTAACCGTCACCCTTAACCCTAATCTTAACAATAACCCTAACCCTAACCCCTAACCCTAAACATAACCCTATCCTTGACACCTAAATCGAACACTAAACCCCTAACCCTAACACTAACCGCAAATCCTTAACATTAACAAGAACCCTATCGCCTAACCCTGAACCTCTAACCCTAACAAAACAGTTAACACTAAGACTAACGGTTAAACCTTACCCTAACCCTAACTCAAAACCTAACCACTAATCTTAACCCTAATTCTAACCCTAACCCTAACCCTAACCCTAACCACTAACACTAACGCTAAACTCTACCCTAACTCTAACTCTTAACTCTAGCCCTAAACCCTAACTGTAACCCTCACACTTAACCCTAATCCTAACCCTAACCCTTAAACCTAACCCAAACCCTTAACCCTAAACCTAACCCTTACCTTCGCACCTAGACCTAACACTAGCTATAAACCTAACCCTAACAGCTAATCCTAACCTTAACCATGAACTGTAAACCTAACACCCTAACTGTAACCATAACCCTTAACTCTAACCCTAAAGCTAACCTCAACCCTTAACCCTAACCCTAAAACCTAACCCTAACCAGTATCCCTAACCCTGACTGTTAACCCTCACCATAACCCTTATCCCTAACCCTAATCCTAACCTTTAACCCTAACCCTATCACTTAACCCTAACCCTGACCCCTAAACTAAACTTAACACTCACTCTTCACCCTAAACCTAACCTTAACAGTTAACCCTAACACTAACCTTTAAACCTAACCCTAACCATAACACTTAACCCTAATCCTAACCCTTAACTCTAACGTTAACCCTAACCCCTAACACTAACCCTAACATTAACCACTAACCCTAACCCCTAAACCTAACACCTAACCCAGCCCTAACATTAACCCCAACCCATAACCCCTAAACCTAAACCTAACCCTAATTATTCTTCCATTCTCAGAGTTCAGCAAGCCTACAATCCAGCCATGCCATGCATGATATTAGACTCCGCCTGAAGTCTGCATGAAGGTCAGAGCCTAAGACACAGTGTACAATGGTGTGCTGTCACAGTGACCCTTTCCGCACCTCTCTAACCATAGATTATACAGGTTTTCTGCCCTTAAACTAACTGCTAAATCTAAGCGCTAACACTAACCCTAACAACTAACACTAAACCTAACCCCTGACCCTAACCTCTAACAGTAACTCTAAACCCTAACCTTAATGCTAACCACAAACCCTATCCCTAATGATAATCATAACCCATTACCCTAACCCTAAATGTAATTCTCACACTTCTTCCATTTGCAGAAATAAGCAAGCCTACAACCAACACAAGCCATGCATGAGATGACACCTCGCTCCTGTGTCCCACATGAGAGCCAGGGTCCCATGACCTGGGTACAATGGAGTGGGTTACTGGCCATGCTCCCTGTCCCAACCCTGCATAGAGCAGATAGGGCCCATGCCTTAACTGTAATCCCTAACTCTATCCGCTAACTCTAATCCTAAGGCTAAACCTAACCCCTAAACCTAACCCTAAGCTTAACCCTAACTACTCAAACTAATCCTCATCCCTAATCCTAACCCTAATCCCAACCCCAAAGCACTAACTCTAACAAGAACCCATAACCAAAAGTGGAATACCTAACCACTAACACTAATATTCACAGGTATAATAATAATTCACAGGAATAAGCAAGCTTACAACTAACCAATGCCATGCGTGACATGATGCTCCGTCCTTGTGTCCCACATGAGAGTCAGGGTCCCATGACCTGGGTACAATGGAGGGGATTCCCATCGAGGCTCCCAGTCCCAAAGCCACATAGAGCAGATAGGGCCCATGCCTTAACCCTAATGCCTAACTCTAACCCCTAAACCTAACCCCTAACCTACCCCCTAAACATAACACTAAGCTTAACACTAACCTCTCAATCTAACCCTCTTCCCTAACACTAACCATAACCCCATTCACTAACCCATAACCCTAACACGAACCAGTAACTAAAACTGTAATACCTAACCACTAACACTAACCATGAAAAGCTAAACCCCACCATAACCCTAACCAGAACCCTAACCCTAACCCTAACTCTTACAGTGAACCTAGCCCTAACCCTAACCAAACACCGACCCTAACCCTAATCCCTAACCCTAAATCCTAGCCCTAACACTAACCTTAGCCCCAAACCCTAGCCATGTTCCTAATCTTAATAGCACCAACCCTAAAACTAATCCTAAACTCTAACCCTAATCCTAACCCTAAATCTAATTCTCACACTTCTTTCATACTAGTAGTCAAGCAAGCCTACAATCTAGCCATGCCATGCGTAAGATGAGGCTCTGCTTGAGTCCTGCGAGACAGTCAGAGCCCAAGGCCCAGGGTACGATAGAGTGGGGATGCAATCAAGCTCTCCACACCCAGTGCCTGATAGATTATACAGGGCCTGTGCCCTGACACTCATCAGTAAACCTAAGCTAACACTAACCCAAACTCCTAACCCTAAATGAAACCCATGAATCTAACTCCAAACAGTAACCCTAATCCCTAAATCTAACCGTAACCCATCACCCTAAACCTAAACCTAACTACAAAACGTAATCCTAATCCCTAACTGTAACTGTAACCCTAACACTAATTCTACCTCTAACCATAACCCCTAAACCTAATCCTAGTCCTGAACACCTAACCCTAACCTTAATCCTAATCCCTTACTCTAATTGCAAATCCAATTCTCAGACTTCTTCAGTTTGAAATGATAAGAAAGCCTACAATCCACCCATACCATGTGTGAGATGAGGCTCTGCACCTGTGTCCTACATGAAAGGTAGGGCCCCATACTCTGGCTACAATGGAGTGGGACCCTGGCGATTTCCCAGTTCCCCACAACTGATAGATCAGATAGGGCCCATGTCCTAACCGGAATTCATAACCCTAAACCCTGACCCTGACCCTAAACATAACACCTAACCATAACCCTAATGCTAACACTAACACCTAATGCTACCCCTAACCGCTGGCCCTAACCTTACCCCAAACCCTAAACCCTAAACCTAACCCAACCCCTAACGCTAACCCTAAATCTAATTCTCACACTTCTTCCATTCTCAGAGTTAGACAAGCCTGCAATCCAGCCATGCCATGCATGACATGAGGATCTGCCTGAGTGCTGCATGACAGTCAGGGCCTTAGGCCCAGTGTACGATGGAGTGGTGTTGCAGTGTCCCTGCCTGCCCCACTCTCACCATAGATATATACGTCCTGTGCCCTTAAATTTCCTGCTAAATCTAAGCCCTAACACTAACACTAACACCTAACACTAAACCTAACCCCTGACCCTAACCCCCAACCCTAACTCTAAACACTAACATTAACCATAGCCCCTAACCCTAATGCTAACCCGTAAACCTCTTCCTCATCCCTAATCCTAACCACAATTCGTACCCCTTACCCTTATCGTAAATGTAATTTTGACACTTCTTCCATTCGCAGAGATAACCAAGCCTCCAACCAACCCAAGCCATGCGTGAGATGAGGCTCTACCCCAGGATCCCAAATTAGAGTCAGGGACCCATTCCCTGGGTACAATGGAGTCCCAGTGATGCTCTCTGTTCCCGACCCAGCATAGAGTAGATTGGGCACATGTGTTAACCCTAATCCCTAACCCTAGCCGCTACTGCTAACCCTAACCATAACACCTAAATCTAACCCTATTGCTAACCCTAACACTAGCACTAACACTAAACCAAACCTCTAATCCTTAACTCTAACCCTAACCCATAACCATAACCATAGTACCTAAACCATAGCACTAACTGTAAAACACCAACCCTAACCCTAACCCTAATGACAACCCTAAGCCTAACCCTACCACTTATAGCATCTCTAGCCCTAACCCTAACCAAAAACCACCCTAACCCTAACACTAACCCCAAATACTAAGCCCTAACACTGACGTTAATCCCTAACCCAATCCATAATCCTAATCCTAAATCTAATTCTCAGATTTCTTCCATTCTCAGAGTTAAACAAGACTACAATCCTCATATGTCATGCATGAAAGGAGGCTCTGCCACTGTGTCCTGCATGAAACCCATGGGCCCATACAGAGTGTATGATAGAGTGCGTTTCTTGCGAGAATCCCAGAAACCTAACCCACAGCCTTGGTGCAGACAGGGACCCTGCCCTAA
This sequence comes from Lemur catta, assembly GCF_020740605.2. Lineage (NCBI taxonomy): Eukaryota > Metazoa > Chordata > Mammalia > Primates > Lemuridae > Lemur > Lemur catta. The sequence continues at coordinate 2,473,944 of NW_025423850.1, read as the reverse complement.
GCATAAACACTACTCCTAACCCATAGCCCAACCCTTCATGTAACACCTAACCATATTGCTCACCCTAACACATAAGCCTAACCCTAACCCTAACCCTAACCCCTTAACTTAACCTTAATGCATAACCCTTACCTTAATGCAACAACCCCTATCCCATAAACTAACCCTACCTCTTAGCCATAAGAGTAACAACTAAACCCTAACCATAACTCTAAACCGCTAACCCTAACCTTAACCCTACCAACAACCCTGAAAATAACATTAGCCCTAATTCCTAACCCAAACGCTTAACCTTAACCCTAATCCTAACCCTAACCCATAAATCTCACCCTAACCCTTAACCATAACCCTAAACCTAACACTTACATAAAAACCTATACCTAATCCTAAACCTAACACTAACGCTTAACCCTAATACTAACACCTAACCCGAACTCTTAACCCTAAATGCTACCCTAACCATTAACTCTAAATCTAACACTTAACACTAACCCTAACATTATACCAAACGCTAAACATAACCCTAAATCTAACCCAACCCTACACCTAACCCTATCCCTAACCATAACACTGACCAGAACACTAACACTAACCCTAAGCCCTAACCCTAATCCTAACACTAACCCCTTAAAACTAACCCTACCTATAATCCCTAAGCCTAACCCTAAACCTAACACTACCCTTACACTAACCCTAACCCTAACCCTAAACTTAACCTACCACAACCCTAACCCCTACCCCTAACCATAACCCTAACCCTAACCCTAATCCTAATTCTAACCCTAACCCTAAACATAAATCTAACCCTAAACCCTAACCCTAACCCGTAATCATAACTCTAACACTAACCCTAGCCTTAATGCTAAACCCTAACCCTAACACTAACCACTAACCCTAACGCTAATGCTAATCTCTAACCCTAACCCCTAACACTAACATAACTGTATCCATAAACCCTAACACAAACACTTAAAACTCTAACCCCTAAACCTAACCATAACAATAACCCAGAACCCTAAACTTGACCTTAACCCTAAAGCCTAAACCTAAACCTAATCTCAGCCCTAACCCTAAGCCTGGCTCTAATCTGAGACCTAGACCTAACCCTAGCCCTACCCATAGCCCTAATCATAGCCCTAGCCCTAGCCCTAACCCTAACCTTAACCCTAGCCCTAGTCCTGGCCCTAGCCCTAGCACTAGCCCTAACAATAGCCCTAAAACTATCCCTAAACCTAACCGTAACCCTAACAACCATAAACCCTAACACTAAACCTAACCATAACCCTAACCATAGTCATAACGCTAACAGCCCTAACCCCTAACCATAGCAATAAACCTAACCACAAACACTAACACTAAACCTAACCATAACCGCTAACACTAACCCTAACCCTAACCCTAACATTAACCTTAACCCTAACTTCTAACCCTAACGCTAACACTAACCACTAACCCTAACCCTAATTCTTACACTAATCCTAAACATAAAGCTAACCTTAACCCCTACTCCAAACCCTAAACCCTAATCCTAATCCGAGCCCTAAGTCTAAACCTAACCCTAAACCCTATCCTCTAACCTTAACCCTAACACTAACACTAACCCCTAAAATTAACCCTAACCCTAACGCTAGGAATAACCCTAACACTAACTCTAACACCTAACCCCTAACAATAAACCTAACGCTCACTCTAACCCTAATCCTAACTCCTAACGATAACCCTAACCCTAACCCATACCCATAACCCTAATTCTAACCCTAAGCCTAAACCTAACCAAAACCCTAACCCTTAACCCTAACCCTAACCCCTATTCCTAACTCTAACCCTAACCCTAACCCTAACCACTAACCCTAACCCTAACCACTAACCCTAACCCTATCTCTAACTTTAGCCCCTAACCCTAAACCGAACCCTAACCCTAACCTTTAACCCTAAAGTTAACCATAAACCTATCCCTAATACTAATCCCTAAACCTAAACATAACCTTATCCCTTACCCCTAAACCTAACAGTAACACCAAACACTAACCCCTAACCTTAACACTTACCCTAACGCTTAAACCCAAACCTCACATCCTAACCCTAACAGTTAACCTTAAGACTAACCATGAAACCTTACACTAACAGTAACTCTAGTCTTAAAACCAAACTGAGACCTTAATTCTAACCTTAAGCCTAAAACTGAACCTAACACTATCCCCCAACGCTAACCGCTAATCCTAACCCTAACCCTAATGCTCACCCTAACCATAAACCCTAACTATAACCCTAAACCCTAACCCTAATCCTAAACCTAACAGCTAACCCTAAATGTAACCCCTGTGCCTACCCCCAACCCTAACACCAAACCCTAACCCTTACCCTTATGCTAACACCTAACACTAAATCTAACCCTAACTCCTAACCCTAACTCCAAACCTACCCCTAAGTTCAAACCTAGCTCTAACCCTAGCCCTAGCCCTAGCCCTAGACCTAGACTTAACTCTAGACGTAGCACTAGTCCTACGCCTGACACTAACCATAACCCTAAACCTAATCTTAGCCTCAGGCCCAGCCCTAACTGTAAAATTATCCCTAACCCTGACCCTAACCCTAACAGCCCTAACCACTAACCATAACCCCAAATCCTAAATCTATCACTAAACCTAAGCCTAGCTGCTAACACTAACCCTAACGCTAACCCTAATACTAACCCTAACCCCTAACGCTAATCATAACCCTTACTCTAACCGCTAACCTTAACCCAAATTCTAACACTAACCCTAAACCTAAAGCTATCCCTATCCCCTAACCGTAACCCCTAATCCTAACCCTAACCCTAAACCTAAACCTAAAACCTAACTGTATCGCTAACCCTAACACTACTGCGTAACCCTAACTGTAACCATAAACCTAAACCCTAACCGTTACCTTATCCACTAACCATAACCCTAAAGCCTAACCCAAACACTAACCCTAACCCTAAACCTAACCCCAAACCCTAACCCTAAACCTAACCCGAACCCTAACAACCCTAACCCCTAAACCCTAATCCTAACCCTAACCCCAACACTAATCCCTAACCCTAATCCTAAACCTAACACCTATCCCTAACCCTACTTCTAACCCTAACCCTAAACATAAACCTAACCCTTACTCTTAAACTTAACCCTAACCCATAACCTTAAAACAAACACGAACCGTAACAATAACTCTTAACTCTAAATCTAACCCCATCTGTTATCCCTAAACGTAAAACTAAACCCACAACCCTAACACTAACCACAAACCCTAACCCTTAACCCCTAACCTTAACAATATCCACAACCACGAACCTCAAACTGCTAATCCTAAACGTAACAGTTAACGCTAAGACTAACCCTAACCCTAACCCTTAAATGCTACCCTAACCATTACCCTAAACCTAACACTTAACATTAACCCTAAGCCTAACCCTAACCCTAACACCTAACCCTAAACCTAACCATATCCCTAACCATAACAATAACCAGAACACTAACCCTAACCCTAACCCCTAACCCTAACCCTAACCCCTAACCCTAATCCTAACTCTAACCCACAAAAGCAAACCCCAGCCCAATCCCTAAGCCTAACCCTAACCCTGAACCTAACACAGCCCTTACACTAACCCTAACCCTCACTTAAACCTACCGTGACCCTACACACTAACCCTAACCGTAACACTAACCCCTAACCATAATCCTAATTCTAACCCTAAACCTAAACATAAACCTAACACTAAACTCTAAACCTAAACCCTAATTCTAACACTAACACTAACCCTAGCCCTAATGCTAAACCCTAACACTAACACTAACCGTTACCCTAACATTAACTCTAACCCTAACCTCTAGCCTTAACCCTAATCCCTAACACTAACTTAACACTATCCATAGCCCGTAACCCGAATGCTTAACCTAATCCTAACCCCTAATCCTAAACCTACCCTAACACTGAAACTTAACCTTATGCCTAAGCCTATGCTTAACCCTAACCCTAACCCCAGCCATAACACTAACCCTAGCTCTAACCCTAGATCTAGACCTAACCCTAGCTCTAGACATATCCCTAGCCATAGCCCTAATGATAGCCCTAGGCTTAGCCCTAATCCTAACCCTAACTCTAAACTTAAACTTAACCGTAATCCTAACACTAAACCTAACCCTAGTACCAGAGCTAGCCCTAGCCCTAGCCCTAGACATAAACCTAGCCCTAACACTAACCCTAACACTATACCTAAACATAACTATAACCATAACAACCCTAATCCTTAAGACTAAATCTAACACTAACCCTAACCATAACCATAACCCTAACTGGCCTAACCGTTAACACTAACAATAAACTTAACCTCAAACCCTAAACCTAACCCTAACCACTCACCCTATGTCTAAAGCTAACCCTAAACCTAACTGTAACAACTAACCCTACCTCTAAAGCTAACCCTACACCTAACCCTAACTTCTAACCCTAATCCTAACACTAACCCCTAACCCTAACTCTATTTCTAAACGTAACACTAAACATAAAGCTAACCTTAACCTCTAAACCAAACTCTAAACCCTAATCCTAATCCTAACCCTAACACGAAACCTAACCCTAACACTAACTTGAATCCCTAACCTTAACCCTAACCTTAACCATTAACCATAACCCTAAACCCTAAGCTCTAACCCTAACCCTAACCCTAACACTGACACTAATCCATAAACCTAACCCTAACCCTAACGCTAAGAATAACCCTAACACTAACTCTAACCCCTAACCCCTAACCGTTACCCTAACGCTAACTCTAACCCTAACCCTAACCCCTAACCATTACCCTAACCATAACCCCTATCCATAACCCTAATTCTAATCCTAAACCTAAACCTAAACCAAACCCTAACCCTTAACCCTAACCCTAAAACCTTTTCCTAACCCTAACCCTAACCATTAACCCTAACCCTAACAATAACTTTAGCCCCTAACCCTGACGCAAACCCTAACCCTAACCCTTAACCCTTATTTTAACGATAAACCTAACCCCTAACCCCTAACCTAACACTAACCCCTAAACCTAAACCTAACCATATACGTTACCCTAAACTAACCCCAAATCCCTAAACCTAACAGTAACACCAAACCCTAAACCCTAACCTTAACACAGACCCTACCCCCTAAACCCAAACCTCACATCCTAAACCTAACAGTTATCCCTAAGATTAACGATTAAACCTTACCCTAATTGAACCCTAGCCCGAACACCTAACCCTAAATTTAATTCTAACCCTCAGCCTAAACCTAAACGTAACACTATCCCCTAACCTTAACCCTAACCGCTAATCCTAACTTTAACACTAACGCTCACCCTAACCATAAATCCTACCCCTAACACTAACCACTATCCCTGACCCTAACCCTAACCCCAAACACTAACCCTTACCCTAACCATAACGTAATCCTAACTCCTAACACTAATTCTAAACCTAGCCCTAAGTTCAACCCTAGCTCTAACCCTAGCCCTAGCCCTAGACCTAGACAAAGACCTAACCCTATCCCTAGCCCTAGCCCTAGCCTAGACACTAACACTAACCCTAAAACTTACCCTAGCGCTAGGCCTGGCCCTAGCCCTAGCCCTAGGCCTAAACCTAACCCTAGGCCTAGCCCTAATCCTAACATTATCCCTAACTCTGACCCTAAGCCAAACACCATTAACCCCTAACCATAAACCCAAACCCTAACTCTATCACTAAACTTAACCCTAACTGCTAACCCTAACCTTAATGCTAACCGTAACCCTAACCCTAACCCCTGACCCTAACCATAATCTTAACTCTAACTGCTAACCCTAACCCTAATTCTAACACTAACCCAAAACCTAAACCTAACCCTAACCCCTAACCCCTAACCCTAACACTAACACTAACCCCTAAACCTAAGCCTGACTCTAACACTAAGGGTAATCCTAACACTAACTCTAAGCCCTATGCCCTAACTGTTACCCCAACGATAGCTCTAACCATAACCCTAACCCCTAACCGTAACCCTAAACCTAACCCCTATCTGTAACCCTAATTCTAACCCTAAGCCTAAACCTAAACCAAACCCTAACCCTTAACTGTAACCCTAAAACCTATACCTAACCCTAACCCTAACACTAACCACTAACCCTAGACCTCACACTAAATTTAGCCCCTAAACCTAACCTGAACCCTAACTCTAACCCTTAACCCTAATCTTAAACATAAACCTAACCATAACCCCTAACCCTAACACTAACCCCTAAACCTAAACCTAAGCCTATCCCTTATCCCTAAACCTAACACTAAACCATCCCCAACCCAAAACCCAAACTGCTAACCCTAAACCAAACACTTAACCCCAAGAATAACCGTTAAACCCTACTCTAACTCTTTACACTAAACGCTACCCTAACCATTAACCCTAAACCTAACACTTAACACTAACCCTAACCCTAACTCTAACCCAAAAACTAACCCTAACACCTAACATTAAACCTAAACTTAACCCTATCCCTAACCATAACACTAACCAGAACACTAACACTAACCCTAACCCCGAACCTAACCTTAACCCTAAACCCCTAAAAGTAACCCTACCCCTAATCTCTAAGCCTAACCCTAACGCTAAACCTAACACAACCCTTACACTAACCCTAACACTAACCCTAAATTAAACCTACCATAACCATAAACACTAGCCTTAACACTAACCCCTAACTGTAATCCTAATTCTAACCCTAACCCTAAACATAAACCTAACCCTAAACTGTAACCCTAAACCCTAATATTAACCTTAACACTAACCCTAGCCTTAGTGCTAAACCCTAACCCTAACCCTAACAATAACACCTAACGCTAACCGTAACACTAATCCTAACCTCTAACCCTAACTCTAATCCCTAACACTAACATAACCCTATCCAAAACCCCTAACCGTAATGCTTAAAATAAACCTAACTGCTGAAACTAAACCAAATCCTAACCACGAACCCTAAACTTATCCCTAACCCTAACGCCTAACCTAACCCTAAATCCGGCCATAACCCTAACCCTAGCTCAAACCCTAGACCTAGACATAACCCTAGCCCAAACCATAACCCTAGCCTTAGCCCTAATCATAGCCCTAGCTAAAGCCCTAACACTAAACCTAACCCTAAACCTCACTATAGCCCAAGCCCTAGGCCAAGTCCAAGCCCTACCCATAACCCTAGCCCTAACACTAACCTTAACACTATCATTAAACCTAACCATAAATCTAACAACCTTAACACCTAACACTAAAGCAAACCATAACCCTAACCATACCCCTAACACTAAAAGCCCTAACCACTAACCCTAATAATAAACCTAACCCCAAAGCCTAACCCTAACCGCAAACCCTAACCCTAATGCTATTCCTAACCCTAACTTCTAACCCTAACCCTAACACTAATCTCTAACCCTAACCCTAATTCTAACCCTAAACCTAAACATAAAGATAACCTTAACCTCTAAACAAAACCCTAAACCCTAATCTTAATGCTAACCTTAACACTAAACCTAATCTAAAATCCTAACCCTAATCCCTAAACTTAACCCTAACCAGAACCCCTAACCATAACCCTAATCCATAACCTCTAACCCTAAAGATAACTCTAACACTAACACTAACCCCTAAACCTATCCTTAACCTTAACGCTAAGAATAACCCTAACACTAACTCTAACCCCTAACTCCTAATCGTAACCCTAATGCTAACTCTAACCCTAATCCTAACCCCTAACCATAACCCTAACCCCTATCCATAACCCTAATTCTAACCCTAAGCCTAAACCTAAACCAAACCCTAACCCTTAACCCTAACCGTAAAACCTATTTCTAACCCTAACCCTACATTAACCCTAACCCTAACACTAAATTTAGCCCCTAATCCTAACCTGAACCCTAATCCTAACCCTTAAACCGAATCTTAACCATAAACCTAACCCTAACCACTAACCCTAACAATAACCCCTAAACCTAAACCTAACCATATACCTTATCCTAAAACTAACACTAAACCCCTAACCCTAATAGTAACACCAAAACCTAAGCCCTAACCTTAACAGTAACCCTACCCCTAAACCCAAAACTCACACGCTAAACCTAACAGTTAACCCTAACACTAACCATTAAACCTTACCTTAACCATAACACTAGCCCTAACACCTAACCCTAACCTTAATTCTAAACTTCAGCCTAAACTTAAACCTAACACTATACCCTAATCCTAACCCTAACCCCTAATACTAACCCTAACCCTAATGTTCACACTAACCAAAAACCCTAACCATAATCCCTAAACCTAAACTTAATCCTAACTCTAACACCTTACCCTAAACCTAACCCCTATTCCTAACCCTAACACTAACCCCAAACCCTAACCCTTACCCTAACCCTAACCACTAACCATAAAACTAACCCTAACTCCTAACCCTAACCAAAAACCAAGCCCAAAGTTCACACCTAGCTCTAACCCTAGCCCCAGCCCTAGACCTAGACTTAACCCTAGACCTAGCCCTACCCATAGCCATAGCCCTAGCCCGTACACTAACACTAATGCTAAATCTAACCCTAGCCCTAGCCCTAGCCCTAGCCCTATCCCTACCCATAACCTTAGCCCAAAGCAGAGCCTAACACTATCCCTAACACTGACCCTAAGCCTAAGATCCCTAACCTCTAACCATAGCCCCAAACCCTAACTCTATCAGTAAAACTAACAGTAACCTCTAATCCTAACCCGAACGCTAATCCTAACCCTAATCCCTAACCATAACCATAACCCTAACTCTAACCGCTAACCCTAAACCAAACCCTAATTCTAACATTAACCCTAAACCTAAACCTAACACTATCCCCTAACCCTAACACCTAATCCTAAACCTAACCCTAACATCAACCCTAAACCTAAAACCTAACCTATTGCTAACCCTAACCCTAATGCCTAACTATAACCCTAACCATAACCCTAAACCCTAACCCTACCACTAACCCCTAACAGCAACCCTAATGCCTAACCCAAACCCTAACCCTAAGCCTAACCCAAACCCTAACCCTAAACCTAATCCATACCCTAACAACCCTAACCCCTAATCATTAATCCTAACCATAACATGAACACTAACCCCTAACACTAACCCTAAACCTAACATCTATCCCTAACCCTTCTTCTAACCCTAATCCTAAACATAAACCTAACCCTTACCCTTAACCTTAACTGTAACCCATAACCCTAACCCTAACCCATAACCCTAACCCAAAACCTAAACCTAACATTAACCCCTAACCCTAAATTTAACCTTATGCCTTACCCCTCAATGTAAAACTAAACCCCCAACCGTAACACTAACCACAAACCCTAACCCTTAACAGGTCACGTTAACACTATACACAACTCCAAACCCCAAACCATTAATCCTAAAACTAACAGAAAATGATAAGACTAACTGCAAAACCTTACCCTAATCCTTAACCCTAAACGGTAGCCTAATCATTAACCCTAAACCTAACACTTACCACTAATCCTAAGGCTAACCATAACTCTAAACGAAACCCTAACACCTAAACCTAACCCTAAACCTAACCCTATCCCTTACCATAATGCTAACCAGAACACTAACCCTATCCCTAATCCCTAAACCTAACCCTAACAATAACCCCCTAAAACTAACCATACCATTAATCCCTAACCCTAATCCTAACACAACCCTTACACTAACCCTAAGGCTAACACTAACCTAAATGCACCATAACACAATACCCGAACCCTAACCCTAACCCTAACCCCTAACCCTAATCCTAAATCTAAACCTAACCCTAAATATAAACCTAACCCTAAACCCTAACGCTAAACCCTAAGCCTAACCCCAACACTAACCTTAGCCCTAACACTAAACCCTAACCCTAACCCTAACATTAACCGATAACCCTAACCGTAAAACTAACCCTAATTTCTAACCCTAACCCCTAATCCCTAACACTAACATAACCCTATCCATAAGCCCTAACCATAACGCTTAACCCAACCCTAACCCCTAACCCTAACCCTAAACCTAACCCTGAATCCTAACCTTATTCCTAACCATAACGCCTAACCGTAAAGCTAACCCCAGCCCTAACCCTAACCCAGCTCTAACTCTAGTCCTGGACCTAACCGTAGTCCTAGCCATAGCCCTAGCCCTAGCCCTAATCATAGCCCTAGCCCTAGCCCTAACCCTAACCCTACCCCTAACTGTAAACCTAACCTTGCCCTAGCCCTAGACCTAGACCTAGCCATAACACTAGCCCTAACACTAACCCTAACAGTATCCATAAACCTAACCATAACCCTAAATACTCTAAACCCTAACACTAAACCTAAACCTAACCATAACCATAACCCTAACCCTAACAGCCCTAAACCCTAACCCTAACTCTAAGTGCTAACCATAACCTTAACGCTAACCCTAATGCTAACCCTAACCCTAACCTTAACCCTAATTTCTAACACTAACCCTAACACTAACACCTAACCCTAACCCTAATTCTAACCCTAACCCTAAACATAAAGCTAACCTTAACCTCTAAACCAAACCCTAATCCCGAATCCTAAACCTAACACTAACACTAAACCTAACCCTAAACCATAACCCTAACCCTAATCCCTAAACTTAACACTAACTCTAACCCCTAACCACTAACCCTAACCGTAACCCTGACACTAACACTAAACCCTAATCCTAACCCTAACTCTAAAGCTAAGAATAACCCTGACCCTAACTCTAACACCTAACCCCTATCCGTAACCCTAATGCTAACTCTAACTCTAACCCTAACCCCTAACCATAACCCTAACACTAAACCCTGTCCCTAACCCTAATACTACCTCTAAGCCTAAACCTAAACCAAACCCTAACCCTTAACTCTAACCCTAAAATCTATTCCTAACCCTAACCCAAACCCTAACCCTAACCACTAATCCTAAACCTAACACTAACTTTAGCCCCAACCCTAACCCTAACCCTAAACATAATCCTTAATCCTAATCTTAACCTTAAACCTAACCCTAACACTAACTTTAGCCCCAACCCTAACCCTAACCCTAAACATAATCCTTAATCCTAATCTTAACCTTAAACCTAACCCTAACACTAACTTTAGCCCCAACCCTAACCCAAACCCTAAACATAATCCTTAATCCTAATCTTAACCTTAAACCTAACCCTAACCACTAACCCTAACACTAACCCCTAAACCTAAACCTAACCATATACCTTAACCTAAAGCTAACACTAAACCCCTAACCCTAACAGTAACACCAAACCTTAACCCCTAACATTAACACTAACCCTAGGTTCCAAACCCAAACCTCACATCCTAACCCTAACATTTAACCCTAAGACTAACTGTTAAACTTTAACCTAACTGTAACCCTAGCCCTAACACCTAACGGTAACCTTAATTCTAACCTTCAGCCTAAACCTAAACCTAACACTTTACCCTAACCCTAACTCTAACACCTAATCCTAACCCTAACCTTAACGCCACCCTAACCATAAACCTTAACCCTAATCCTAACCCCTCACTGTAACCTTAACGCAAACTCTAAACCTAACTCTAACCCCTAACCATAACCCTAACCCTAACCACTATCCCTAACGGTAATCCTAACCCTAAACCTAAACCTAAACCAAACCCTAACCTGAAACACTAACCCTAACACTAACTCTAGCCCCTAACCCTACCCCGAACCCTAACCCTAACCCTTAACCCTAATCTTAACCATAAATGTAACCCTAAACCATAATCCTAACACTAACCCCTAACTCTAAACCTAACCCTATCCCTTACCCCAAAACCTAATACTAAACACCTAATTCTAACAGTAACACCGAACCTTTACCTCTAACCTTAACACTAACCCTATACCCTAAAACCAACCCTCATTTCTTAACCGTAACAGTTAACCATAAGACTAACCATTAAACCTTACCCTAACCATAACTCTAGCCCTAACACCTAACCCTAACCTTAATTCTAACCTTCAGCCTAAACTTAAACCTAACCCTATTCTCTAACTCTAACCTTAACCCCTAATGCTAACCTTAACGCTGACGCTCACTTAACCAAAAACCCTAACACTAACCCTAACCCTACCCCTAACCCCTAACCCTAAACCTATCCCCTAACCGTAAACCTAAACCTAACCCCAAAGTCTAACACTTACCCCAAACCTAACATCTAACACTAACGTTAATATTAACCCTAACTCTTAACCCTAACCCTAAACCTAGCCCTAAGTCTAACCCTAGCTCTATCACTGCCCTAGCCCTAGACCTAGACCTAACCCTAGCCCTAGCCTTAGCCTGCATACTAACCCTGACCCTCAAATTAATTCTAGCACTAGCCCGAGCCCTAGCCCTAACCCTAACACTAACCTAACCCGGACACTAACCCTAAAGCCCTACCCTCTAAACATAACCCCAAACCCTAACTCTATCAATAAAACTAACCCTAACCACAAACCCTAACACTAATGCTAACCCAAACCCTAACCCTAACCCCTAACCGTAATCATAACCCTAACTCTAACCTCTAACCCTAACACTAATTCTAACACTAACCCTAAACATAAACCTAACCCTAACCCCTAACCATAACCCCTAATCCTAACCCTAACCCTAATGCGAACCCTAAACCTAAAACCTAACCCTATCACTAACCCTAACACTAAAGCCTAATGCTAACACTAACCATAACCCAAAACCCTAACCCTAACCGGAACCCCTTACTGTAACCCTAACACCTAACCCAAACCATAACCCTAACTCTAACCACTAACCCTAACCCTAAACCTAACCCCAAACCCTAACCCTAAACCTAATCCAAACTGTAATAATTTTAACGCCTAACCCCTAATCCTAACCATAACACCAACACTAACCCCTAACCCTAACTCTAAACATAACACCTATCCTTAACCCTACTTCTAACCCTAACCCTAAACATAAACCTAACACTTCCCCTTAACCTTAACCCTAACCCATAACCCTAACCTAAACCCTAACACTAACATTAACCCCTAACACTAAATATAACCCTATCTCTTAGTCTTAAACCTAAAACAAAAGCCCTAACCCTAACACTAACCACAATCCCTAACCCTTTACCCCTAACCTTAACACTATCCCCAACCCTGGACTCCAAACTGCTAACCCTAACCCTATCCCTAACCTTAAACCTAACCCCAAACCTAACAAAACACTTACACTAACCCTACTTCTAACATAATGCACCATAACCCTAAACCATAACGCTAATGCAAACACTAAACCTAACCCCTAACCCTAATCTTAATTATAACCTTAACCCTAAACATAAATCTAACCCGAAATACAAAAGCTAACCCCTCATCCTACACCTAACACTAACCCTACCCCTAAAAATCTAAACCTAACCCTACACCCTAACACTAAACTAACCCTATCCATAACGCCTAACCCTAAACATTAACCTAACCCTAACCTCTAACCCTAACACTAACCCCTAACCCTAGCCCTAACCCTAATGCTTAACCCTAAACCTAACCCCAGGCCTAAACCTAACCCTAGACCAATAACTAACCCTAGCCCTAGCCATAGCCCTAGCCCCAGCCCTAATCATAAACCTAGCCCTAGGCCTACCCTTAACACTCACCCTAACTGTATACCTAACCCTAGCCCTAGCCCTAGCCCTAACCCTAACCCTAACACTATACCTAACCCCAACCATACCCTATCAACCATAACCGCTAGCACTAAACCTAACCATAACCCTAAAAATAACCCTAACCCTAACAGCTCTAACCCCTAACCCTAACCGTAAACCTAACCCGAAACACTAACCTTAACCCTAACCCTAACATAACCCTAAACCCTAACTGTAACCCTAACACTAACCCCTAACCCTAACCCTAATTCTAACCCCAACCCTAAAAGTAAACCTAACCCTAACCCCTAATACAAACCCTAACCCCAAATAATAATCCAAACCCTAACGCTAAACCTAACCGTAAAACTTAACCTTAACCCTAATCCCTAACCTTAACCCTAACCCTAACCCATAGCTCTAACCCTAACCCTGACCCCTAACCCGGAACCCTAAGCCTAAAACTAACACTAAATCCTAAAGCAAACCCTCACCCTCACGCTAAGAATAATCAAAACACTAACTCTAACCCCTAACCCCTAAGCATAACCCTAATGCTAACCACTATCCCTAACCCTAATTCTAACCCTAAGCCTAAACCTAAAAAAGCCCTAACCCTTAAGCCTAACCCTAACCACTATTCCTAACCCTAACACTAACACTAGCCCCTAACCCTAACCAGAACCCTAACCCTAGCCCTTAAGTATAATCGTGACCATAAAAATAACCATAACCCATAAGCCTAACACTAACCCATAACCCTAAATTTAACCCTATCCCTTACTCCTAAAACTAACAATAAACCCCTAGCCCTAACAGTAACACCAAACCCTAACCCCTAACCTTAAGTCTAACCTGAACCCCTAAAAGCAAAACTCACATCCTAACCCTAACAGTTAACCCTGACTAACCTTTAAACCTTACTCTAACCGTAAGTCTAGCCCTAACACCTATAACCTTAATTCTAACCTTCTGCCTAAACTTAAACCTAACTGTATTCCCTAAACTTGACCTTAACCCCTAACCCTAACCCTAACTCTCACCCAAACAATAAACCATAACCATAACCCTAACCCCTAACCCTAACCCTAAACCTAACCCCTAACCCTAAAGCTAACCCCTAACCCTAACCCTAATCCAAAATCCTAACCCTTACCCTAAGCCTAACCCCTAACCCTAACCCTAACCGTAACCCTAACCCCTAACCCTAACCCTAACCCTAACCATAACCCTAATGCCTAACCCAAACCATTACCCGAAACCTACCCCCTAACCCTAACACTAACCGTAAACCTAATCCCAAACACTAACCCTAACCCTAAACCTAACACCTACTCCTAAATCTACTTCTAACTCTATCCCTAAACATAAACCTAACCCTTGCCCTTAAACTTAACTCTAATCCATAACCCTAACCCAAACCCAAAGACTAACATTTACCCCTAACACTAAGCCTAGCCCTATCCCTTACCCCTAAACCTAAAACTAAACCCCTAACCCTAACACTAACCCCAAACTCTAACCCCTAACCCATAACCTTACAGTATCCCTAACCCTGAACCCCAAACCGCTAACCCTAACCCTAACAGTTAACCCTAAGACTAAATGTTAAACCTTAAGCTAACCCTTAACCCTAAAAGCTACCCTAACCATTAATGCTAAACCTAACACTTAACTCTAACCCTAACCCTAAACCTAACCCTAACACCTAACCCTAACCCTAAACCTAACCCAATCCCTAACCATAACACTAAACCTAACCTTATCCCCTAACTCTAACCCTAACACTAACCCCCTAACAATAAACATACCCCTAATCCCTAACCCTAATGCTAACCCTAAACCTAACAAAACTCTTACACTAACCCTAACCCTAACCCTAAAGCAAACCCTTATCCTTCACCCTAACACGACCTTTAGGACCTAACCCTAACCCAAAACCTAACCCTAACCCTTAACCCTAATCTTAACCAAAAACCTAACCATAACATCTAAACCTAACACTAACCCCTAACCCTAACTTAACCCTATCCCTTACCCCTGAACCTAACATTAACCCCCTAATCCTAACAGTAACACCAAATCCTAACCCCTAACCATAGCACTAACCCTAACCCCTCACCCCAAACCTCACATCCTAATCCTAACTGTTAACCCTAAAACTAACTGTTAAGCCTTACCCTAACACTAACCCTAGCCATAACCCCTAACCCCAACCTTAATTCTAACCCTAAGCCTAAACCTAAACCCCACCCTATCCCTAAACCTAACCCTCACCCCTAATCCTAACTCTTACCCTAATGCTCACCCTAACCCTAAACCCTTAACCTAACCCCTAACACTAAACCTAACCCCTAACTCTAACCCTAACCCTATCCCCAAACCCTAACACTCTAACCCTAAAACCTAACCCTAACCATAAACCTAACCCTAACACCTAACCATGACCATAACCCTACCCCTAACTCTAACCCTAGCAATAACCCTACCCTTGCTGTAGCCCTAAACCTAGACATAACCCTAGCCCTAACCCTAGTCCTAGACCTAACCATAGCCCTAGCACTAGCCCTGACACTAACCTTAACCCTAAATCTAACCTTAGCCCTGGCCCTATTGCTTGCCCTAGCACTAACCCTAACACTAAACCTAATCATAACCCCTAACACTAACCCTAACCCTAACCCTAACCCTAAACCATAAACCTAACCCTAACCCTAAACCCAACTTCTAACACTAAACCTAACCCTAATCCTACACCAGGCCCTAGCCCTAACCCTAACCCAATCCTAGCCCTAACGCTCACCCCTATGCTACCCGTAGCCCTAGCACTATTCCTAGCCCTAACACTAACCCTAAACCTAACCCTAGCCCTAAACCTAACCCTAAACCTAACACTAGCACTAACACTAACCCTAACCCTAAACCTAGCCCTAGCCCAAACCCTAGTCCTAGCCCCAGCCTGACAATAACCCTAGCCCTAACCCTAGCCCTACCTCTAGCCCTAACTCTAACTCTAACCGTACCTCTAACCCTACCTTTTAAACCTATCGCTAACCCTTAACCATAATCTTAACCATAAACCTAACCCTAACCCCTAACCCTAACACTAACCCCTAACCCTAAACCTAACACTAACTCTAACCCCTAAACCTAACACTTAACCCCTAACCCTAAAACTAACCCAAAACTCTAACCCCTAAGCCCTAACACTAACCCTGTCCCCTATCACCAAACCCCTACCCTAATCTTAGCAATTAACACTAAGACTAACTGTTAAACCTCACCGTAACCCTTAAACCTAACACTAACCGTAAACTTAACCCTAACCATTAATCCTAACTGTAAAATTAACCCTAAACGTTAACCCTAATACTAACCCTTAACCCTAACCCTAACCCTAACCCTTAACACTAATCCTCACCCTTAACCCTAACCACAAACTGTAACCCTAACACTTAACCATAAATCTATCCCTAACCATTAAGCTTACCCCTAACACAAATACTTAACGGTAATACAAACGTTTAACCCTAACTCTAACCTTACCTTTAACCCTAATCCTAAACTTTAACTGAACCCATAACCCTAACCGTAAACCTTACGCCTAACCTTAACCGTCAACATTCACCCTAGCCATTAACACTCACCCCAACCCTAACACGTAACCCTACTCCAACACTTAACCATAACCCTAACCTTACCCTTAACACTAATCCTAACACTTACCCCTAACAATAACACTAACCCCTAGGCCTAACCCTAACACTAACCCCTAGCTCTAAACCTAACCCTAAATGCTAACCCTAACCCTAACAGGTAAGCCCTAACCCTCACATTAACCTTAACCCCTAACCGCAAACTCCTAACCTTAAACCCAACACGTAACCCTAAGACTAACCATTAACTCTCACAATAACCCTTAACCCTAAACCTAGTCCTAACTCTAACTCTTTACCCTACCCCTAAACCAAACCCTTAACATCAATCCTGAACCTCACCCTTAACCCTAAACCTAACGGTAAATGGTAACACTAACACTAACATTTAAACCTGATGCTAACCCTAACTCTTAAATCTAATCTTAACCCTTAATCCTACCCCAACCACTAACACTAACACTAAACCCTAAACGTAATCCTAACCCTATGACCTAAACCTAACAGTTAACCCCTAACCCTAACACTAACCCCAAAACCTTAACTGCTAACCCCTAACCCTAACAATAACCCAACCCCTCTTCCCCAACCCCTAACCCTAACCCTGTTAACACTCACCCTTACACTTAAGCCTAACCCTAACCCTAACACTTAAGCCTCAGTCTAACCTTTAACCCTAACCCTAACCCTTAAGCCTAACCCTGACCCTTAACCCTAAACAAACCTTAACCGTTAACCCTAATCCTAACCCTAACACTTAATGCTAAACCTAACCCTAACCATTAATCCTAACCCTAAACCTTAACCTAACACTAACCCTAAAACTTAACCCTAATACTATCCCTTAACTCTAACCCTACTCTTTCACTCTAATCCAACCCTTAACACTAACAACTAACTCTAACCCCAACACTTAACCCTAAACCTAACCGTTAACACTCACCCTAAACCTTAACCCTAATACTAAACCTATCACTTAACCCTAATCCTTAACCCTAACCCTAACACCTACCGCCTAAAAGTAACACTAACCCTAACCCTTAACCTCTAACCCTTAACCCTAACACTAAACCTAACCGCAAACCCCTAACCCAACCATAACCATAATTATCACACTTCTTCCATTCTCAGGGTTAAGCACACCTGCAATCATCCCATGCCATGCATGAAGGGAGGCTCTACCGCTGTGTCCTGCATGAAACCCACTGGCCCATACGCAGTGTACAATAGACGGGGTTCCCGGAGACAATCCCAGCCCTGTAACCCATCACCTTACTGCAGGCAGGACCCTTGTCGTAAGCATAAACACTACCCCTAACCCATAACCTTACCCGTAAACATAACAACTAACCCTAAATCTATTGCTCACCGTAACACATAAACCCAACCCTAACTTTCATCCTGTAAATTTACCTTAATGCATGACTTACCCTGACAACAGCCCCTAACCCATAATTGTAACCCAAACTCCTACCCATAAACGTAACACCTAAACACTAACCCTTACCCTAAAGCCTAGACCTAAACCTAAACTTAAGCCTAACTCATAACCCTAACCCTAACTCCTTACCCTAACACTAACCTGGAACCCTCATCCTAACCCTAAACCCTAACACTAACCATAACCCTTAGCTCTAACACTAACCTAAACTTAACTCTTAGCCCTAACCCTAAAACTAAACCACAAAACCTAACCCTATCCCTTAACCCTAAACCGAACCCTAACCGTTAACCCTAACCCTACCACTAACCCTTAAACCTAATCCTAACCCTTAACCTTAACCCTAACTATAATCCTCACCCTAACACTTAACCCTGACCCTAACTCTAACACTAACGCTTACCCATAATCCTAACACCAACTTTTAACCCTAATCCTAACCCTTAACCCTAACACTAACATTAACCCCTAACCATAAACCCAACCCTAACACCTAACACCTAACGCTCACACTAACCAAAACTCCTAACACCAAACTCCGACCCCTAACCCTAACCCTAATTCTCACTCTTCCATTCTCAGAGATAAGCAAGCCTACACTGCAGCCATGCCATGTGTGAGATGAGGCTCCGCCTGAGTCCTGCGTGACAGGCAGGGGCACATACCCATGGTACAATGGAGTGGGGTCCGTGGGTAAGTAGGCTTGCTAAACTCCAGTTTGGAGAAATTGCAATAGTCATATATAGGGTTGCTTACATTTACTTATAGGAAGCAACTATTGGGGTGTGCTTTGTAGGCTTGCCTTACTCTAGTTTGGATGAAGTGGGTGAGTCCTATATAGGAGCGTTAGCATTGAGTTAGAAAGAGCATCTATGGGGGGTGTTATTTAGGC
Organism: Lemur catta; assembly: GCF_020740605.2. NCBI lineage: Eukaryota > Metazoa > Chordata > Mammalia > Primates > Lemuridae > Lemur > Lemur catta. The sequence goes on along the minus strand of NW_025423850.1, from coordinate 2,454,267 downwards.
TTGCTAAACACTAGTTTGGAAGAAGTTCGAGAGTCATACATAGGAAGGATTTCATTCATTCAGAGAGAGCAATTATAGGGAGTTTATTTGTAGGCTTGCTAAGCTCTACTTTGGAGGAAGTTGAGAGCCATATAAAGGAATGCTTACATTCACAGAAAGTAACTATGTGGGGGTGGTTTCTAGGCTTCCTAAACTCTAGTTTGGAAAAAGGGGAAAGTCATGTATAGGAACGCTTACATTCACTTACAGGAAGGAACTATCTGCGGGGAAATGCAGTATTGCTGAAATCTTAGATTGGAAAAATCGCGGGAGTCATATATAGGAATGTTACCATTCACTTAATGAAAGCAACTATCAGGGGGTGGTTTCCAGGTATGCTATACTCTAGTTTGGAAGAAGTGCTACAGTCATATATAGGAAGGCTTACATTCTCTGAGAGAAAGCAATTATAGGTGGGTGCATTGTAGGCATGCTAAACTCTAGTTTGAAAAAATTTCGAGAGCCTAAGGGCCATAGTCATACATAGAAACGCTTAAATTCATTCAGAGAAAGCAGCTGTCGGGGATTGGTTTGTAGGCTTACTCAACCCTAGTCTGGAAGAAGTGCGAGAGTCATACATAGGAAGGTTTCAATTCACTCAGAGAAAGCAACAATGGGGGTGAAGTGTAAGCATACAAAACTCTATCTTGTAAAGCGTGAGTCAGTCATACATAGGAATGCATCACTCAGAAAAAGTAACTATGGGAGAGATGTTTGTAGGCATACTAATCTCTACTTTGGTAGAATTTCGAGACACATATAGGAAAGCTCATATTCACTCATAGAAAGTAACTATAGGGGGGTGTAATTTTTGCACTCTAAAGTCCAGTTTGGAAGGAGTACGAGAATCATATATAGGAAGGCTTACATTCTCGCAGAGAAAGGAACTACGGGGTGGTGTTAGGTAGGCATGCTAAAGTCTAGTTTGGGAGGTAACAGCCACTTAGAAAAAGCAATTGTCGGCGGGTGGTTTGTAGGCCTTCGAAACTCTATCTTCAATGAAGTGTATGTGTCAGATACGGGAAAGTTTACATTCACTCAGAGAACACAATGTTGGGGTAGTGGTTTGAAGGCATACTAAACTCTAGTTTGGAAAAAGTACAAGTCGTATATAGAAACGCCTACATTCACGCAGAGAAAGCAACTATGGGGTGGTGTTTTCACACATGTTAAACAATAGTTTGGTGGAATTTCGGGAGTCGTATCTAGGGAAGCTTACAGTGACAGAGAAACCAACTCTCGTGGTGGTTTGTAGGACTGCTAAACTCTATCTTCAATGAAGTGTAAGAGTTATATATGGGAAGGCTTACATTCATTCAGACAAAGCAATGATGGGGTGAGGGTGTGTAGGCATACTAAACTGTAGCTTGGAACAACAAGGAGAATCATCTATAGGAACGCTTACTTTCACGCAGAGAATTCAACTATGGGGTGGTGTTTTGTAGGCATGCTAAAGTGTAGTTTGGAAGTTCAAGAGTCTTATATTACAGGAAAGATTACGGTCACCTAGAGAAAGCAATTCTCTGGAGGTGGTTGGTAGGCCTGCTAAACTCTAATTTGGATGAAGTGTGAGAGTCATATATGGGACCGCTTATATTCAATCAGAGAAAGCAGCGACGTAGTGGTGGTTTGCAGGCATACAAAAGTCTAGTTTGGATGAATTGTGGCTGCCACACATGAGAAGGCTTATATTCTGTCAGGGAAAGCAAATGTGGGGTGGTGTTTCATAGGCATGCAAATCTCTATTTTGAAATAAATTCAAGAGTAATATATAGGAAAGCTTGAGTCACTTAGAGAAAGCAACTCTCGGGGGGTGCTTGGTAGGTCTTCTCAATTCTATCTTTGGAAGAAGTGTGAAAGTCACATATGGGAATGCTTACATTCACGCACAGAAAGCAACTGTGGGGTGGTGTATTCTAGGTATTCTAAATTCTACTTTGGATGAAGTGTGAGAGTCATACATGGGGAAGCTTACAGGCACTTAGAAAAAGCAACTCTTGGGGAGTGATTTGTAGGCCTGCTAAACTCTACTTAGGAGGAAGTGCGAGAGTCATATACGGGAACGCTTACAGTCACTCAGAGAAAGCAACGTTGGTGTGGTGGTTTGAAGGCATACTGAACTGTTGTTTGGAGGAAGTACGAGAGTCATGTATAGGAACACTTACATTGATGCAGACAATGCAATTATGGGGTGGTGTATGGTAGGCATGCTAATTCCTAGTTTGGAAGAATTTCAAGAGTAATATAGAGGAAAGATTACAGTCACTTAGAAAAAGCAACTCTCAGGTGGTTGTTTTTAGGCCCGCTAAGCTCTATATTCAATGAAGTCTAGGAGTCCTATATGACTAGGCTTATATTCACTCACAGAAAGTTGCTTTTTCTGCAGGAATGTAAGCGTTCCTATATATGACTCGTACTTCTTCCAAACTAGAATTTAGGATGTCTACAAACCACAACTCCCATCGCTTTCTCTGAGTGAATGTAAGCGTTCCCATATATGACTCTTACAGTTCATTGAAAATAGAGTTTAGCAGACCTGGAAACCACTCCAAGACAGTTCCTTTCTCTAAGTCTTTGTAAGATTCCCTATATATAAATCTCAAAATTCTCCAAACTATAGTTTAGCATGCGTAGAAACAACACCACATAGTTGCTTTCTCTGCGTCAATGTAAGCATTCCTACCTATGATTCTCGTACTTCTTTCAAACTACAGTTCAGTATGCCTAAAAACTACCACCCCATCATTGCTTTCTCTAAGTGAATGAAAGCTTTCCAATATACGACTCCCACTTCTACCAAAATAGAGTTGTGCATGCCTACAAACCTCCCGCCGAAACTTCCTTTTTCTAAGTCACTGTTATCTTTCCTGATTACCACCAGCCCATCATTGCTTTCTCTAAGTGAATGTAAGCGTTCCCATATATGACTTTCACACTTAAACCAAAATAGAGTTTAGCAAGCCTGCATTCCACACCACGAGAGTTGCTTTCTCTAAGTAACTCTTAAGCTTTCTTATATGTGACTCTCATCCATACTGGAGTTTACATGCCTAGAAAACACCACCCCACAGTTGCTTTCTCTGCATGAATGTAAGAGTTCCTAGATATGACTCTCGTACTTCCGAACTACAGTTTAGGGTGCCTGCAAACCACCACCTTATCATTGTCTTCTCTTAGTTAATGTAAGCGTTCCCATATATGATTACCGCACTTCCTGCAAAGTAGAGTTTAGCAGGCCTACAAACCACCCCCCCGAGAGTTGCTTTCTCTAAGTGACGGTAAGCTTTCCTATATATTACTCTTGAACTTCTTCCAAACTAGAGATTAGCATTCTTACAAAAACGCCACCCCATAGATGCTTTCTCTCCGTGAATGTAAGCATTTCTATGTTTCACTCGTACTTCTTCCCAACTACAATTTAATCTGCCTACAAACCACGACTCCAACGTTGCTTTCTCTGAGTGAATGTAAGCATTCCCATATACGACATATGCAATTCATTGAAAATAGAGTTTAGCGGGCCTGCAAATCAGCTGACGACATTTGGTTTTTCTAAGTGGCTGTTACCCTTCCTAGGTAGGACTCTGGAACTTCTCCCAAACTAGAGTTTAGCATGCTTACCTAACACCACCCTGTAGTTGCTTTCTCTGCGTGAATGTAAACGTTCGTATATATGACTCTCGTACTTCTCCCAAACTACAATTCATTATGCCTACAAATCACCAACCTAATATTGCTTTCTCTTATTCAACATGAAAGTGTCCATATATGTCACTTACACTTCATTGAAAATAGAGTGTCGTAGACCTACATATCACCCCCGGAGAGTCACTCTCTCTGTCACTGTAGGCTTCCCTATATATGAATCCCTAAATTCTACAAACTATAGTTTCGGATGCGTACAAACCTTACCCCATAGTTGCTTTCTCTGTGCGAAAGCCCTATAAGACTAGCACTTCTTCCAAAGTACAGTTTAGTGTGACTACATATCACCACCCCATCATTGCTTTCTCTAAGAGAATGTAAGCGTTCCCAAATATGAGTCTCACACTTAAACCAAAACAGAGTTTAGCAGGCCTGCATTCCAAACCCGAGAGTTGCTATCTCTAAGCAACGCTAAGGTTTCTTATATATGACTCTCACACTTCATCCAAACTAGAGTTTAGAATGCCTAGAAAACACCAGTCAAATTTGCTTTCTGTGCGTGAATGTAAGCGTTCCTATATATGACTCTAGTACTTCTTCCGAACTACAGTTTAGTGTGCTTACAAACGACCACCACATCATTGCTTTCCCTGAGTGAAAGCAAGCGTTCCCGTTATGTGAATCTGGCACTTCTTCCAAAGCAGAGTTTAGCAGGCCTGCAAACCACCCCCCGAGAGTTGCTTTCTCTAAGTGACTGTAAGTTTCCCTGTATATTACTCTTGAACTTCTAAACTAGAGATTAGCATTCTTACAAAAAAGCCACCCCATAGATGCTTTCTCTGCGTGAATGTAAGCGTTTCTATTTATCACTCTCGTAATTTTACCCAACTACAATTTAGTCTGCCTACAAACCACGACTCCAACGTAGTTTCCTCTGAGTGAATATGAGTTCCCATCTATGACACATACACTTCATTGAAAATAGTGTTTATCAGGCGTACAAACCACCTGCCGACACCTGTTTTTTCTGAGTGGCCTTTACCTTTCTTACATAGGCCACTGGAATTTCTCCCAAAGTTGGATTTAGCCTGCAAACCATGCCCCGAGTTTTGCTTTCTGTAAGTGACCATGAACTTTCCTATATATTACTAGGAAACTTCTTCCCAACTGGAGATTAGCATGCTTCCAAAAAAATCACCCCATAGTTCCTTTCTCTGCATGAATGTGAGCCTTCCTATATTTGACTTGTACGTCTTCCAAACTAGAGTTTAGTATGCTTACAAACCAGCACCCCATCGTTGCTTCCTCTGAAAGAATGTAAGCATTCCCTTATATGAGCTCACACTTCATCTTAATTAGAGTTTAGCTGGCCTACAAACCACCTCCAGAGAGTTGCTTTCTTCACGTGACTGTAATCTTTCCTATATGAGATTCTCGAATTCTTCCAAACTACACTTTAGCATGCCTACAAAACACCACCTTTAGTCGACTTCTTTATGTGACTGTAAGCGTTCCTATATATGATTCTCCTACTTTTTCCAAACTACAGGTCAGTATGCCTAAAAACCACCACTCCAACGTTACTTTATCTGAGAGAATGTAAGCGTTCCTATATATGACTCTTACATTTCATTGAAAATAGTGTTTAGCAGGCCTAGAAACCACTCTCCGAGGATATCTTTCTCTAAGTCACTGTAACCATCCCTAGCTATGACTCTCGAAATTTCTCAAAACTACAAACACTGCGAACAAACACTGCCACAAAGTTGCTTTCTCTGCGTGAATGTAAGCATTCCAAATGTGACGCTCGTTTTTCTTCCAAACTACAGTTCAGTATGCCTACAAATCACCACCTCAACATTGCTTTCTCAAAGTGAATGTAAGCGCTCCCATATATGAGTTTCACACTTAAACCCAAATAGAGTTTTGCAGGCCTGCATTCCAAATCCGAGAGTTGCTTTCTCTAAGTAACTCTAAGCTTTCTTACATATGACTCTCACACTTCATCCAAACTGGAGTTTAGAATCTCTAGAAAACACCACCCTACAGCTGCTTACTCTGCCAGAATGTAAGTGTTCCTATATATGACTCTCGTACTTCTTCCGAACTACAGTTTAGTGTGCCTACCAACCACCACCCCATAATTGTTTTCTCTAAGTGACTGTAAGCGTTCCGATGTATGACTCTCCCACTTCTTGCAAGTAGAGTTTAGTAGGCCTACAAACCACACTCCGAGAGTTGCTTTCTCTAAGCGACTGTAATCTTTCCTCTATAAGACTCTCGAACTTCTTCCATACTACACTTTAGCATGCCTACAACACACCATCGCATAGTTGAATTCTCTGCGTGAATGTGTTCCTGTATATAACTAGTACATCTTCCAAACCAGAGTTTAGTATGCCTACAAACCACCATTCCATCGTTGCATTCTGAGTGAATGTAAGCGTTCCCATATATGGCTCCCAGTTCAACCAAAGTAGAGTTTTGCAGTCCTACAAACCACCGGCCAACACTTCCTTTTTCTAAGTGGCTGTTACCATTTCTAAACAACACCACACTCTATTGCTTTCTCTAAGTGAATGTAAGCGTTCCCATACATGGATCTCACACAAACCAAAATAGAGTTTAGGAGGCCTGCATTCCACACCCGGAGAGTTGCTTTCTCTAAGTAACTCTAAGCTTTCTTAAACATGACTCTCATCCATACTGGAGTTTAGATGCCTAGAAACACCACCCCACAGTTGCTTTCTCTGCGTGAATATAAGCGTTCCTATATACTCTTAATTCTTCCCAACTATAGTTTAGTGGGCCTACCAACCACCACCCCATCATTGCTTTCTCTAAGTTAATATAAGCGTTCCCATATATGATTCTTGCCCTTCTTGCAAAGTAGAGTTTAGCAGGCTTAAAAACCACCCCCCTAGAGTTGCTTTCTCTAAGTGACTCAAATCATTCCTATATAAGACTCTGGAAATTATTGCAAACTACACTTTAGCATGCTTCAAAAACACCACACCTTAGTTGAATTCTCTGCTTGAATATAAGCATTCCCGTATATTACTCATACGTCTTCCAAACTAGAGATTTTATGTTTACATAGCACCACCCCATCGTTTTCTCTGAATGTAAGCGTTCCCCTATATGACTCCTACTTCAAGCAAAATAGAGTTTTGCAGGCCTACAAACCACCTGCCAACACTTACATTTTCTACGTGGCTGTTACCTTTCCTAAAAAACCACCAGCCCATAATTTCTTTCTCTCAGTGAATGTAAGCGTTCTCATATACAACTCTCACACTTCATTCAAAGTAGTTGAGCTCTCCTACAAACCACCTCCAGAGAGCTTTCTCCTTGTGATTGTAATCCTTCCTATATGAGACTCTCGAATTCTTCCAAACTACTCTTTTAGCATGCCTTCAAAACACCACCCCTTAGTTGAATTCTATCTGTGACTGTAAGCATTCCTATATATGATTCTCCTACGTTTTCCAAACTACGGTGCAGTAGGCGTATAAACCACCACTCCAACTTACTTTATCTGAGTGAATGTAAGCGTTCCCATCTATAACTCTTACATTTCATTGAAAATAGTGTTTAGCAGGCCTAGAAAACACTCTCCGAGGGGTTCTTTCTCTAAGTCACTGTAAGCATCCTTAGATATGACTCTCTAAATTTCCAAAACAATAGTTTAGCATGCGTACAAACACTACCAAATAGTTGCTTTCTCTGCCTGAATGTCAGCGTTCCTATATATCATTCTCGTACTTCCAAACCACAGTTTAGTATGCTTACAAAAAGCAACCTCATCATTGCTTTCTGTAAGTGAAAGTAAGCGTTCCCATAAATGTCTCAAACTTAAACCAAAATAGAGTTTAGCAGGCCTGCATTCCAAACCTGAGAGTTGCTTTCTCGAACTGTAAGCTTTCTTATATATGACTCTCACACTTCATCCAAACTAGAGTTTAGAATGCCTAGAAAACACCATCCCACAGATGCTTTCTCTGCGTGAGTGTAAGCATGTCTATGTATCACTTTCGTACTTCTTAACAGCTATTATTTAGTCTGCCTACAAACCGCGACCCCTAGCTTGCTTTCTCTGAACATAAGCGTTCCCATGTATGACACACTTCATTAAAAGTAGAGTTTAGCAGGCCTGCAAACAATCCGCTGACACTTTCTTTTTCTAAGTGGCTGTTACCTTTCCTACACAGGACTCTGGAACTTTTTCCAAACCAGAATTTACCATGCTTACTTAACGCCATGCCATAGTTGCTTTCCCTACATAAATTTAAGCGTTCCTATGTATGAATCTCGTACTTCTTCCAAATTACTGTTCATTATGTCTACAAACCACCACCCCAATGTTGCTTTCTCTGAATAAATATAAGCGTTCCCGTATGACACTTACACTTCATTGAAAATAGAGTGTCGTAGGCCTATAAACCACCCCTCCGGGAGTTGTTTTCTCTAAATGAAGGTGAGCGTTTCTATATATTACTATGGAACTTCTTCCAAAATGGGGATTAGCATGCTTGCAAAACACCACCCCGTAGATGCTTTCTCTGCGTGAATGTAAGCGTTCCTATATATGACTCGTACGTCTTCCAAACTACAGTTCAGTATGCCTACAAAACACGACCCTATCATTGCTTTCTCTAAGTGAATGTAAGCCTTCCCATATATGAGTCTCACATTTAAAAGATAATAGAGTTTAGCAGGCCTGCATTCCACACGCCGAGAGCTGTTTTCTCTAAGTAACTCTGAGCTTTCTTATATATGCCTCTCACACCATCCAAACTAGACTTCAGAATGTCTAGGAAACAGCACCCCAAATTTGCTTTCTAAGCAGGAATATGAGTTCCCATATATGACTCTCCTACTTCTTCCCAACTACAGTTTAGTGTTCCTACAAACCACCACCCCATCATTGCTGTCTCTGAATGAATGTAAACGTTCCCATATATGACTCTCGCACTTCTTCCAAAGCAGAATTTGCTTTCTCTAAGTGACTGTGAGCTTTCCTATATATTACTGTTGATCCTCTTCCAAACTAGAGATTAGCATGCTTGCAAAAGACCCATAGTTGCTTTCTCTATGTGAATGTAATCATTCTTATATATGACACCTACGCCTTCCAAGCTAGTTTAGTATGCTTACAAACCAACAACCCATCGTTGCTTTGTCTAAGTGAATGTAAGCGTTCGCATATATGACTCTTACACTTCACCCAAATTAGAGTTTAGCAAGCCTACCAACCACCTCCAGAGAGTTGCTTTCTCTACATGACTGTAATCTTTCCTAAAAGAGACTCTCGAATTCGTCCAAACTGCACTTTAGCATGCCTACAAAACACCACCCCCAAAGTTGAATTATCTGCGTGACTGTAAACATTCCTATATATGATTCTCCTACGTTTCCAAAACTACAGTTCAGTATGCCTAAAAAACCACCACTCCAACTTTGCTTTATCTGAGTGAATGTAAGCGTTCCCATATAGGAACTACACTTTAGCATGCCTACAAACACCACCCCATAGTTGATTCTCTGCGTGAATGTAAGCGTTCCTATATATGATTCTCCCACTTTTTCTAAACTACCGTTCAGTATGCCTAAAAACCAGCACTCTGACGTTACTTTCTCTGAGTGACTGTAAGCGTTCCCATATGACTCTCACACTTCACCCAAATTTGAGTTTAGCAGGCCTGCAAACCACCTCCATAGAGTTGCTTTCTCTACATGACTGTAACCTTTCCCACAGGAGACTCTCGAATTTTCCAAACTACACTTTAGCATGCCTACAATACAGCACCCCATAGTTGAATTCTCTGCGTGACTGTAAGCGTTCCTATATATGATTCTCCTACTTTTTCTAAACTATAGTTCAGTATGCCTAAAAACCAGCACTCCGACGTTGCTTTACCTGAGTCAATGTAAGCGTTCCCATATATGACTCCTACATTTCATTGAAAATAGAGTTTAGCAGGCCTAGAAACCACTCTCCGAGAGTTTCTCCAAGTCACTGTAAACATCCCTAGATATTACTCGAAATTTCTCAAAACTATAGTTTAGCATGCGTACAAACACTACCGCATAGCTGCTTTACGTGACATAAGCATTCCTATATATGACTCTCCTACTTCTTCCAAACTACAGTTCAGTATGACTACAAACCACCACCTCATCATTGCTTTCTCTAAGTGAATGTAAGCGTTCCCGTATATGAGTCTCACACTTAAACTAAAATAAAGTTTAGCAGGCCTGCATTCCACACCCTGAGAGTTGCTTTCTGTAAGTAACTCTAAGCTTTCTTATATATGACTCTCACACTTCATCCAAACTGGAGTATAGATTACCTAGAAAACACCAACCCACAGTTGTTTTCTCTGTATCAATGTAAGCATTCCTATATATGACTCTCGTAATTCTTCCGAACTACAATTTAGTATGGCTACACACAACCCCACCTCAATGCACTCTCTGAGTGAATGTAAAGGGTCCCGTATATTACTCTCGCACTTCTGGCAAAGTAGAGTGTAGAAGGCCTACAAACCACCCCTTGAGAGTTGCTTTTTCTAAGTGACTATAAGCTTTCCTATATATTACTTTGAACTTCTTCCAAACTAGAGATTAACATGCTTACAAAGCATCACCGCATACTTGCTTTATTTGCATGAATGTAAGACTTCCTTTATATGACACTAGTACTTCTTCCAAACTACAGATCAATATGCCCACAAAACACCACCCTATAATTGCTTTCTCTAAGTGAATGTAAGCCTTCCCATATATGAGTCTCACACTTAAACCAAAATAAAGTTTAGCAGGCCTGCATTCCACACCCCGAAGGTTGTTTTCTCTAAGTAACTCTGAGCTTTCTTATATATGCCTCTCACACTTCATCCAAACTAGACATTGGAATGTCTACGAAACACCACCCCAAATTTGCTTTCTGTGCTTGAATGTATGAGTTCCTATATATGACTATCCTACTTCCGAACTACAGTTAGTGTGCCTACAAACCACCACCCCATCATTGCTTTCTCTGAATAAATGTAAACGTTCCCATATATGACGCTCACACTACTTCCAAAGTAGAATTTAGGAGGCCTACAAACCACTCGCCAAGAGTTGCTTTCTCTAAGTGATGGTGGGCTTTCCTGTATATTGCTGTGGAAGTTATTCCAAACTAGAGATTGACATGCTTCCAAAACACCACCGCATGGTTGCTTTCTCTACGTGAATGTAATCGTTCTTATATATGACTCGTACGTCTTCCAAACTAGAGTTTATTATGCCTAGAAACCAATACCCCATCGATGCTTTCTCTGAGTGAATGTAAGCGTTCCCATATATGACTCTCACTTCACCCAAATTTGAGTTTAGCAGGCCTACCAACCACCTCCAGAGAGTTGCTTTCTCTACATGACTGTAATCTTTCCTATATGAGACTCTCGAATTCTTCCAAACTACACTTTAGCATGCCTACAAAACACCACCCCATAGTTGAATTCTCTGGATGACTGTGAGGGTTCCTATATATGATTCTCCTACTTTTTCCAAACTGAACTGTAGTTCAGTATGCCTAAAAACCACCACTCCAATGTTGCTTTACCTGAGTGAATATAAGCTTTCCCATATATGAACTACACTTTAACATGCCTACAAAGCACCACCCCATAGTTGATTCCCTGCGTGAATGTAAGCGTTCCTATATATGATTCTCCCACTTTCTCTAAACTACCGTTCAGTATGCCTAAAAACCAGCACTCTGACGTTACTTTATCTGAGTGAATGTAAGCGTTCCCAGGTATGAATGACTCTTACATTTCATTGAAAATAGAGTTTAGCAGGCCTAGAAAACACGCTCCGAGAGTTTCTTTCTCTAAGTCACCGTAAGCATCCCTAGATATGACTCCAGAAAAATCTCAAAACTATAGTTTAGCATGCGTAGAAACAGTACCCCATAGCTGCTTTGCGTGAATGTAAGCGTTCCCATATATGACTCTCGTACTTCTTTCAAACTACAGTTCAGTATGTCTACAAACGACCACCCTATCTTTCCTTTCTCTGAGTGTAAGCCTTGCCATATATGAGTTTCACACTTAAACAAAATAGTGTTTATCATGCCTGCATTCCACACCCTGAGAGTTGCTTTCTCTAAGTAACTCTAAGCTTTCTTATATATGACTCTCACACTTCATCCAAACTGGAGTATAGATTACCTAGAAACCACCACCCCACGGTTGTTTTCTCTGTATCAATGTAAGCGTTCCTGTATATGACTCTCGTAATTCTTCCGAACTACGGTTTATTGTGCCTACAAACAATTGCCCCACCATTGCTCTCTCTGAGTGAATGAACACGTTCCCATATATGACTCTCGTACTTCTGGCAAAGTAGAGTTTAGCAGTCATACAAACCACCCCCCGAGAGTTACTTTTTCTTAGTGATTGTAAGCTTTCCTATATATTACTTTGAACTTCTTCCAAACTAGAGATTAACATGCTTACAAAGCACCACTGCATACTTGTTTTCTCTGCTTGAATGTAAGACTTCCTATATGTGACTCATACGTCTTTGCAATGAAAGTTTTATATGTCTACAAATCACCACCCCATCGTTGCTTTCTCTGAGTGAATGTAAGCGTTCCCATATATTACTCTCGCACTTCTTCCAAAGAAGAGTTTAGCAGGCCCACAAACCACCCCCACAGAGTTTCTTTCTCTAAGTGACTGTAAGCTTTACTATATATTACTCTTGAACTTCTTCCAAACTAGAGACTAGCATGCTTACAAAACACCACTCCATAGTTACTTTCTGTGCATGAATTTAAGCCTTCCTGTATATGACTTTTACGTGTTCCAAACTAGAATTTAGTATTCCTACAAACCACGACCCCATCGTTCCTTTCTCTGAGTGAATGTAAGCGTTCCACTATGTGACTTCCACTTCAACCAAAATAGAGTTTTAGAGGCCTGCAAACCACCCGCTGACTCTTCCTTTTTTTCTAAGTGGCTGTAACCTTTCCTAAATGCCACCACCCCATCATTTCTTTCTCGAAGGTAATGTAGTCGTTCCCATATATGAGTCTCACACAAACCAAAATAGAGTTTAGCAGGCCTGCATTCCACACCCCGAGAGTTGCTTTCTCTAAGTAACTCTAAGCTTTCTTATATATCACTCTCACCCTTCATCCAAACTAGAGTTTAGAATGCCTAGAAAACTCCACCCCCCAGTTGTTTTCCCTGCCTGAATGTAAACGTTCCTATATGTGACCTGTACGTCTTCGAAACGAGAGTTTAGTATGCCTACAAACCACCACGGCATCATTGCTTTCTCTGAGTGAATGTAAGCGTTCCCACATATGACTCTCCAACTACAATTTAGTCTGCCTACAAGCGACGACCCCAACATTGATTTCTGTGAGTGAAACCAAGCGGTCCCATGTATGACACATACACTTCATTGAGAATAGAGTTTAGCAGGCTTGCAAACCACCCACCCACACTTGCTTTTTCTAAGTGGCTGTTAACTTTCCTACATAGGACTCTGGAACTTCTCCCAAACTAGAATTTAACATGCCTACCTAACACCACCCTGTAGTTTCTTTCTCTGCGTGAATGTAAGCGTTCCTATATATGACTCTCATTCTCCTTCCAAACTAGACTTTCGCATGCCAAAATAACACCCCCCATAGTTGCTTTCTCTGAGTGAATATAAGCCTTCGTGCATGTGACTCTCGAACTTCTTCGAAAGTAGAGATTAGCATGCCTACAAACACCCTTCCCGTACTTGCTTTTTCTGAGTGAATTTAAGCATTTCTATGTATGACTGTCACACGCTTTACAAGCTAGTGTTTTGCATGTTTACAAAGCACCGCCATAGTAGCTTTCTCTGAGTCAATGTAAACCTTCCTATATATGACTCTCACACTTCTTCCAAACTAGAGTTCGGGAAGGCTACAAACCAATCCCCGACAGCTTCTTTCTCTGAATAAATTTAAGCCTCTCTGTATATGATGACTATGACCTTTCTTCCAAACTAGAGTTTAACAAGCCTACACTCCACCCCCGGTAGTTGCTTTCTCTACGTGACTGTAAGCTTTCCTATACATGGGTCTCAAAATTTTTCGAAACTAGAGTTCAGCATGTCTACAATGCACCCTCCCATATTTGCTTTCTCTTAGTGAATGTAAGCCTTCCTATATAAGACTGTCGCACTTCTTCCAAACTAGAGTATAGCAAACCTGGAAACCACCCCCTGATAGTTACTTTCATTAAGTGAATGTTAACATTCCTATATATGACTCCCGCAATTTTTCCAATCTAAGAGTTTTAGCAATACTGCAAATCCCCGCAGATACTTTCTACCTCTATGTGAATGTAAGCGTTCCTATACATGACTTTCCCCTTTTTCCAACCTAGAGTTTAGGAAGCTTAGAAATCACCCCCCCCATAGATGCTTTCTGTGAATGTAAGCATTCCTATATATGAGTCTCGACTTCCTCCAAAGTAGAGCTTAGCAAGCCTACAAATAAACTCCCTGTAATTGCTTTCTCTGAATGAATGAAATCGTTCCTATATATGACTCTCAAACTTCTTCCAAACTACAGTTTAGAAAAAGCTACGTTATTGGAGTTACAGTGAGCAATAGATTTAGGGTTACGTGTTAGGTTTGGGGGTAGGGTTATGGGTTTGGCGTAGTGTTTATGCTTAAGGCACAGGTCCTGGCTGCACTAGGGTGTTGGGTTACGGGACTGGGATTGTCGCCAGGAACCCCCTCTATTCTACGCTGGATATGGCCCCGTGGGTTTCATGCAGGACACAGTGACAGAGCCTCCTTTCACGCATGGCATGGAATGATTGTAGGTTTGCTTAACTCTGAGAATAGAAGAAGTGTGAGAATTATGGTTTATGGTTACGGTTAGGGGTTTGCTGTTAGGGGGTTAGGGTTAGTGTTAGCATTAGGGTTTAGAGGTTAAGGGTTAGGGTTAGTGTTAGGTTAAGGCAGTAGGTGTTAGGGTTAGGGTTAAGGCTTAGGGTTAAGTGATAGGGTTAGGGTTAGAATTAAGGTTTAGGGTGAGTGTTAACGGTTAGGGTAAGTGTTAAGGGTTAGAGTTAGTGTTAGTGGTTAGGGTTAAGGGTTACGATTAGGATAAAGGGTTAGGTTTAAAGGATAGTATTAGGGTTTAGTGTTAGGGTTAGTGTTAGGGTTAAGGTTTAGGGTTAAGGTTAATGGTTAGGGTTAGGTTTAGGGTTAAGGATTAGTGTTAGGGTTAACGGTTAGGGTTAAGATTAGGGTTAAGTGTTAGAGTTAGGCTTCAGGGTTAGGGTTAACAGTTAGTCTTAGGTTTAAGTGTTAGGGTTAGCGTTAAGGGTAAGGGTGAGTGTTAACATTTAGGGTTAGGATTAGGGGTTTGGGATTAGGGGTTAGGGTTATTGTTAGGGTAAGGGGTTAGTGGTTAAGGTTTGGGGTTTATGTCAGGGTTAGGGTTTAAGTGTTAGTGTAGGGCATAGGGTTAGGGTTAGGATTAGGTTTAGTGTTTAGTGTTAGTGTTAGGGTTTAGGGTTAGGGTTAAGGGTTAAGATTAGATTTAAGGGTTAGGATTAACGTTAGGCTGAAAGTTTAGTGTTAGGGTTAAAATTTACAGTTAAATTTAGGGTTAAGGGCAAGGTTTACGGTTAAGGTTAGGAGTTTGGTTTAGGGGTAGGGTAAAGTGTTAGGGTTAGGACTAGGGTTAGGATTAACGGTTAGGGTTGGGGTTAAGTGTTAGGGTTAGAGATTAGTGTAAGGGATAATTTTTTGGGTTAGCATTAGGGTTAGGGTTAAGGGTCATTTGTAGGTTTAGGTGTTAGAGTTAGGTTTAGGGTTCATGGTTAGGATTATGATTAGGGCTTATGGTTAGGGTTAGGGGTTTGGGTTAGCGTTAGGGTTAAGGGGCAAGGTTAGCTTTAATGTTTAAGGTTAGGGTTAGGATTAGGGTTAAGTGTTAGGATAAGTTTTAATGATTAGCCTTAGGGTTAAGTGTTAGGGTTAGGGTTAGGGGTTTGTGGTTAGGTTTAGGGCTAGGGGTTAATGTTAGGGTTAGGACTAGGGGTTAGGTTAGGGTTAGGGGTAAGGGTTAGGATTAGGGTTAAGGGTTAGAGTTACAGTTATGGTTAATTATTCGGGTTAGGTTTAAGTGTTATGGTTAGGGTGAGTGTTAAGGGCTACAGTGAGTGTTGGTTAGAGTTAGGGGTAAAGTTTACGGTTAGGGTTAGGTGTGAAGATTTAGAATTAGGGTTAAGGGTAAGGTTAGGGTTATGGTTGAGGGTTAGTATTACGGTTAAGTGTTTTTGTTAGGGTTAGGCTTAACGGTTAAGGATAGGTTTATGGTTAAGCATTAGGGTTAGGGTTTGTGGTTAGGGTTAAGGGTGAGTATTAGGGTTAAGGGTTAGGGTTAGGGTTAAGGGTTAAGGTTAGGTTTAACGGTTAGGGCAGGGTTTAGGGTTAAGGGTTAGGGTTAAGGTTACAGTTAGGGTTAAGGGTTAGGGATAAGTTTAGGGTTAAGTGTTAGGTTTAAGTGTTAAGGTGAGGTTTAATGGTTAGGCTTAGGGTTAATTGTTAGGGTTAGGGTTAGGGGTTTGGTGATAGGGGATACTGTTAATGGTAGGGGTGAGAGGTTAGAGTTTTGGGTTAGTTTTAGGGTTAAGGGGTTAAGTGTTAGATTTAGCAGTTAGGGTTAGGGTTAGGTTTACGGTTAGGGGTTAGTGTTACGGTTAGAAGTTGGGGTTAGGGTAAAGGGTTAAGATTAGGGTTAATGGTTAGGGTTAGGATTAGGTTTCAATGTTAGGGTTAGGGTTAGAGGTAGGGTTAGAGTTAGGGTTAGGGCTAGGGCTAGGATTAGGGCTAGGGTTAGGGTTAGTGCTAGGGCTAGGGCTAGAATTAAAGTTAGGGTAAGGGCTAGGGCTAGGTCTAGATCTAGGGTTAGGGTTAGGGTTAGGATTACGGATTAGGGGTTAAAGATAATGTTAGGGTTAGTCTGAGCTTTAGGGTTAAGTTTAGGGTTAAGAGATAGTGTTAGTGTTAGGGTTATGGTTAGTGTTACAGTTTAGGGGTTAGGGTTAGGGTTAGGGTGTATGGGTTAGTGTTAGGATTAAGGTTAGAGGTTAGGTTTAGGGTTAGAATTAGAATTTGGTTTAGGGGTTAGGTTTAGGATTAATGTTAGGGTTGGGGTTAGGGATAAGGTTAGTGGTAGTGTTGGGGCTAGGTCTAGGGCTAGGTTTAGGGCTATGGTTAGGGTTAGGGTTAGGTTTACTGTTACGGATTAGGGGTTAAGGGTTAGGGTTATTCTTAGCTTTAGGGTTAGTGTTAGGGTTAGGGGTTAGGGTTAGTGTTAGGGTCTACGGGTTAAGGTTAGGATTAAGGTTAGAGGTTCGGTTTAGGGTTAGAGTTAGGTTTTAGGGTTACAGTTAGGATTAGGGTTTAGGGTTATGGTTAGGGGATAGGTTTAGGTTTAGGGTTAGATTTAGAGTTTGCTTTAGGGGTTAGGTTTAGGATTAGTGTTGGGGTTAGGTGTTAGGGTTAGGGTTAACGTTAGATAGAGTTAAGGTTAGGGGTTAGGATTACTGTTAGTGTTAGGGTTTGAGGTTAGGGTTAGGGTTATGGGCTAGCGTTAGGGTTAGATTTAGTTGTTAGGGCTGTTAGTGTTAGGGTTATGGTTAGGATTAGCGTTAGGTTTAGTGTTAGCAGCTAGGGTTGTTAGGGTTAGGGTTAGGATTAGGGTTAGGGATAGTGTTAGGCTTAGGGCTAGGGTTAGGGTTAGGGCTAGGGCTAGAGCTAGGGCTAGGTTTAGGGCTAGGGTTAGTGTTTGGTTTGGGTTTAGGTTTAATGCTAGCACAAGGGCTATGATTATTGCTAGTGCTATGGCTACGGTTAGGTTTAGGGTTAGGAATAGAGTTAGTGTTAGGGCTAGGGCTAGGGTTATGGCTAGGCCTAGATTTAGGTTTAGGAATGTGGTTAAATTTAGGGCTAGGCTTAGAGTTAGGTTTAGGGTTAGGTCTAGGTTTAGATTTAAGTTTAAGGTTAGGGCTCGGGCTAGGGCTAGCTCTGGGAATAGATTTAGGGTTAGGGTTACTGTCAGGGCTACCACTAGTGCTATGGTTAGGGCTAGGGCTAGGGCTAGGGCAGGGTGAGGTCTAGGGCTAGAACTAGGGATAGGGATAGTGTTAGAGCTAGGGTTAGTGTTAGGGCTTCGGTTATGGTTAGAGTTAGTGGTTAGGGTTAGGTTTAGGGTAGGGGTTAGGATGAGGGTTAGGGTTAGGGGCCACGGTTAGGGTAAAGGTTAGGTTTCTGGGGTTAGGTTCATGGTTATGGTTAAGGTTAGGGTTAGTGGCTAGGGTTAGGGTTAGGATTTGGATTTAGTGTTAGGCTTAGGGGTTAGGGTTAGGTTTAGGGTTAAGGTTAGTGGTTAGAGTTAGGGTTAGGGTTAGGGTAAGATTTAATGGTTAACTGTTAGGGTTAGAGTTAGAGGTTTTTGGGTTAGGAGATAGGGTTTTTATTAAGGTTAGGTGTTTGGGGTTAGTGTTGGGGTTAGTGTTCGGATAGGGGTTTCATGTTAGGTTTAGGGGTAAGGGATAGGATTAGGTTTAGGATTAGGGTTTAGTGTGAGGGTTATGTTAGGTCTAGGGATAGGGTTACGGGTAGGGCTAGGGTTAGGGCTAATTGTTAGGGTTAGGGTCAGCGGTTAGGGTTGGGGTTAGAGGTTAGAGGTAGAGTTAGTGTTAGGGTTAGGGGTTAGGGCTAGTGTTAGGGTTAGGGGATAGGGTTCGAGTTAGTGGTTAGGGGTACATTAAGGTTTAGGGATAGGGGTTAGGGTTAGGGTTAGGATTAGGGGTTAGGGTTAGGGATAGGGGTAGGGTTAGCATTATGATTAGGTTTAGGGTTAGGATTAGGGTTTAGAGTTAGGGCTTGGGTGCAGGTTAAGGTTAGACGTAGGGGTTACGGTTAGCATTATTGTTAATTTAGGGTTAGGGTTTAGAGTTAGGGTTATGGTGAGGGTTAGGGTTTAGTGTTAGGTTTAGGGAGTAGGGTTATGGTTAGGGTTTAGGGCTAGGATTAGGGTTTGGGTTTAGGTTTATGGTTAGTGTTAGGCGTTAGGGTTAGGGTTATTGTAAGGTTTCAGGTTGTGTTAGGGTTCAGGTTAGTGTTAGGGTTAGTGGTGAGCATTAGGGGTAGTGTTAGGGGGTTAGGTTCAGAGTTAAGGGTTACTTTTAGGGTTATGGTTATGGTTAGTGTTTAGGGTTAGGGTTAGGTTAATTTTATGTTTACTGTTTAGTGGTAGGTTTAGGGTTAAGTTTAGGGTTAGTGTTAGGGTTTAGGGTTAGGATTACAGTTAGGGTTGGTGTTAAGGATAGACTTAGGCGTCTGCTTAGGGTTAAGGTTAGGGTTAGGGTTGGGTTTAGGAGTTAGCATTAGGGTTAGGGTTAGGTTTTAGAGTTATAGGGTTTGGTTAGGGTTAGGGTTAGTGTTAGTGTTGTATTAGGTTTAGGGTTACGGTTAGGTTTAGGGATTAGGTTTACGGTTAGTGTTAGTAGGTTAAGGTTCGGGTTAGGGTTGGATTTAGGATTAGGTTTAGTGTTCTTGTTAGGGTTATGGTTAGGGATCTGGTTAGGTTTAGGGTTAGTGTCAGGTGTTAGGGTTCGTTTTAGTGTTAGGGTTAGGGTTGGTGTTACATGTTAGGTTTAGGGTTAATGGGCAGGATAGCATTTAGGGTTTAGCATTAGGGTAATGTTTAATGTTACTCTTAGGGTTAACTGTTAGGGTTAGGGTTAGTGGTTTGTTGTTCAGGTTAAGGGATAGTGTTAAGGTTAGGGGTTAGGGTTTGAGGTTAGTGTTAGGGTTGGGGATTTAGTTTTGGGTTTAGGAGTAAGGGATAAGATTAGGTTTAGGATTAGGTATTAGGGTTAGGGTTAGGGTTAAGGTTAAGGGTAAGGATTAGGTTTAGGTTTAGGGTTAGGGTTAGAGGTAGGGTGTTAGGTTTAGGGTTAGGGTTAGGGGTTAGTGTTCGGGTTAGGCTAGGGTTAGGGTTAGGGGTTAGGGTTGTTAGGTTTCGGGTTAGGATTTGGGGTTAGGTTTATGTTTACAGTTAGTGTTAGGTTTAGGGTTAGAGGTTAGGATTAGGGTTAGGGATAGGGTTGGTGTTAAGGTTAGTGTTAGGGTTTGGGTTAGGCATTAGGGTTATGCTTAGGGGGGTTAGGGTTAGGGTTAGGAGTTAGAGTTAGTGTTAGGGTTAGGGTTAGGCATTAGGGTTCGGGTTAGCGATATGGTTAGGATTTAGGTTTAGGCTTAGCCTGATGGTTAGGATTAGGAGTTATGTTTAGGGTTAGGGGTTAGGGTTAGGTTTAGGTTTAGGGCTACTGTTAGAGTTATGGTTAGGGATAGGGGTTAGGGTTAGAGTTATGGTTAGGGTTAGGAATTAGGTTTAGGGTTTGTGTTAGCATTAGGGTTAGGCTTATCGGTTAGGGTTAGGTTTAGCATTAGTGTTAGGGTTTTTGGTTAGGGTTAGGGGTTATGGCTGTTAGGATTAGGGTTATGTTTATGGTTAGTGTTAGGGTTAGTGTAAGGACTTAGTGTTGATAGTGTTAGGGTCAGGGTTAGGGATAGTGTTAGTGTTAGGGTAGGGCTAGGGTTAGTGATAAGGCAAGGGCTAGGGCTAGGGCTAGGGTTAAGTTTAGGGTTAGGGTTAGTGCCAGGGCTAGGGCTAGAACTATGGTTAGGGCTAGGCCTAGGGCTAGGGCTAAGGTGAGGTCTAGATCTAGGTTTAGGGCTAGGGCTAGGTTAGAGCTAGGCTTAGAGTTAGGGCTAGGGTATGGATTAGGGTGAGTTAGGGTTAGGGTTAGGGTTTGGGCTTAGGGTTAGGGTTAGGGCTAGGGTTTAGGGTTAGGGTTAGGTATAGGGTTAGGGATAGGGGTTAGGGTTAGCGTTAGGGGATAGGGTTAGGTTTAGGTTTCAGTTTTGGTTTAGAATTAAGGTTAGGGTTAGAGGTTAGGCCTAGTGTCAGGGTTAGGGTAAGGTTTATTAGTTAATCTTAGGGTTAACTGTTAGGGTTAGAATTTGAGGTTTGGGGTTAGGGGTTAGTGTTACTGTTAATGTTATGTGTTAGGGGTTAGTGTTTGGGGTAGTGTTAGGGTTAGGGGTTTAGTGTTAGATTTAGGGGTAAGGGATAGTGTTAGGTTTAGGGTTAGGTGTTAGTGTTAGTGTTAGTGTTAGGGGTTAGGGTTAGGTTTATGGTTAAGATTGTGGTTAAAGGTTAGGTTTAGGGTCCTGATTAGCGTTAGGGTTAGGTTTAGGGTTTATTGTTAGGGTTAGGGTTAAGGTTAGGGTTAGTGTTAGGGTTTTAGGGTTAGGGTTACTGTTTGGGTTAACGTTAAGGTTAGGGATCGGATTAGGGGTTAGGGTTAGTGGTTAGCATTAGTTGTAAGTTTAGGGTTAGTGTTAGAATTAGGTTTAGGGTTAAGTTTAGGTTTAAGGGTAAGGTTTAGGGGTAAGGTTTAGTCTTAGCGTTAGGGTTAGCAGTTAAGGTTAGGGTTAGTTTTAGAGTTTGGGGTTAGGGTTAGGGTTGCGGGTTAGCCTTTGGGTTTGCAGTTAGGGCTGTTAGCGTTAGGGTTATGGTTATGGTTAGGGCTAGGGTTAGTATAAGAGGTTAGGGATTTTAGGGTTAGGGTTAAGGTTAGGGATAGTGTTAGGTTTTGGGTTAGGGCTAGGGTTAGGGATAGGGCTATGCTTAGGTTTAGGCTTAGAGTTAGGGTCAGGGCTAGGTCTAGGCCTAGGGTGAGGTGTAGGGCCAGGGCTAGGGCTAGGGCTACGGCTAGCATTAGAGCTAGATTTAGAGTTAGGGCTTAGGTTAGGGTTAGGATTAGGGGTTAGCGTTAGGGTTAGGGTTAGGGGATAGGGTTAACGTTAATGTTAGGGGACACAGGGTAAGGGTTAGGTTTGGAGGTAAGGGTTAATGTTAGGGTTAGGGTTAGGTGTTAGGGTTAAGGTTTGGGTTAGCGGTTATTGTTAGGGCTAGGTTTTATGGTTAGGTTTAGCGTTACGGTTAAGGTTAGGATTGAGGTTAGGGTTAGGGTTAGTGATCAGGATTAAGGTTAGGAGTTAGAGCTAGGTTTATGTTTAGGTTATGGGTTGGAATTCAGATTAAGGTTAGTGATTAGGGTTAGAGTTAGTGTTAGGCGGTAGGGTTAGGGTTAGGGTTAGTGTTGGGTTAGGGGTAGGGGTAGGGTTATAGATTAGGGCTTTTAGGGATAAGGTAAAGGTTAGGGTTAGTGTCATGGCTAGTATTAAGGCTTAGGGTTGTTAAGGTTAACGTTAGGTTTAGGGATAATGTTAGGGTTAGGGCTAGGGCTAGGGTTAGGGCTACGGCAAGGGCTATGGTTAGGGTTAGGGCTAGGGCTAGGGCTAGGGTTAGGATTTGGGTTAGGTCTATTGTTAGTGTGAGCGTTAGTGTTAGGTCTAGGGTTAGGGTTAGGGCTAGGGTTTAGGGCTAGGGTTAAGGTTAGATGTTAGGGTTAGAGTTAGTGGTTAGGGTTATGGTAATGGTTAGGGACAGGTGTTAGGGTTAGGATTAGAGGTTACTGTTACGGTTTAGGGTTAGGGTTAGGTTTAGGGTTAAGGTTTAGTGTTCTGGTATTGTTAGGGTTAGGGTTAGGGGTTATGGTTTTGTGTTATGTTTAGGGTTAGAGTTAGCCGTTAGGGCTTAGGCTTAGCGTTAGGCTTATGGATTATGGTTAGCATTACCGTTAGGTTTAAGTTTAGGGTTATGGTTTAGAGTTAGGGTTAGGGTTAGGGTTAAGGTTTAGGGTTAGGGTAGGGTTAGGGATTAGGATTATGGTTAGGGTTTAGGGTAGGGTTAGGGTTAGGGTTATTGTTTAGGATTAGGCTTAGGGTTAGGGGTTGGGTTCGGTTTACTTTTAGGTTTGCAGTTAGTGTTAATTGTTAGGTTTAGGGTAAATGGACGGGGTAGCATTTAGGGTGTAGTGTTAGGGTAATGTTTAACGGTTAGTCTTAGGGTTAACTGTTAGGGTCAAGGTTAGCCATTTGGGGTTCAGGGTTAGGGATAGTGTTAAGGTTAGGGGTTACAGGTTAGGGATTGGGATTACTGTTAGGGTTAGGCATTTAGTTTTAGGTTTAGAGTTAAAGGATAAGGTTAGGATTAGGGTTAGGGGTGTTAGTGTTAGGGTTATGGTTAGGGTTATGAGTTAGGGTTAAATTTAAGTGTAAGTGTTAGGTTTATGTTTAGGGTTAGGGTTAGAAGTAGGGTTAGGGATCGGTGTTAGTTGTAGGTTTAGGGTTAGGGGTTAATGTTCGGGTTAGGGTTAGGGTTAGGGATTAGGGGTTAGGGTTTTTAGGGTTCAGTTTAGTGTTAGTGTTAGGGTTTGGAGTCAGATTTGGGTTTATGGTTAGTGTTAGGTTTATGCTTAGGGGATAGCGTTAGGGTTAGTTATAGGGATAGGGTTAGTGTTAGGAGATAGGGTTTGTGTAGGGTTGGAGACACTGTTAGGGTAAAGGTTAGCTTTTGGTGTTAGGGTTAGGGTTAAGTTTAGAGTTAGGGCTTAGGTTTAGGGTTAGGGGTTAGGGTTAGCGTTAGGTTTTATTTTTGGGTTACCATTATGGTTAGGTTTAGTTTTAGGAGTTAGGGTTAGGGTTAAGGTTTAGTTATAGGTTTAGGTTTAGGGTTAAGATTAGGCTTATGATTAGTGTTAGTGGTTAGGTTTAGGGTTAGGGTTAGGGTAAGGTTTAATGATTAGTCTTAGGGTTAACTATTTGGGTTTAAGGTATAGGTTTGCAGTTAGGGGATAGGGGCTGTGTTGAGTTTAGCTGTTTGGGGTTAGTGTTTGGGGATAGTGTTAGGGTTCGGGGTTTAGGATTAGGTTTAGGGTTAGGGTTCAGTGTTAAGGTTATGGGTTAGTGTTAGTGTTGTGGATAAGATTAAAGTTAAGGGTTAGGTTTAGGGTTCCAGTTAGGGTTTGGATTAGGGTTAGTATTTGGGGTTTAGTTTTAGTGTTACGGTTAGGGTTAGCATTAGCTTTAGGGGTTAGGTTTAGAGATAGTTTTAAGGTAGGGCTGGTGTTTGGGTTAGGGTTTGACGTTAGGTTTAGCGTTAGGGTTAGGGATAGGGGTTAGGGTTAGAGTTAGGCTTAGGGGTTAGTGTTAGGGTAGGGGTTAGTGTTAGTGGTTAGGGTTAGGTTTTGTGTTAGTGTTAGGGGTTAGTGTTAGCGTTAGGGGTTAGGGTTAGGGTAAGGGTACGGTGAGGGATTATGATTAGGGATAAGTGTAGTGTTAGGGTTTAGGGTTAGGGTTATGGTTATGGTTAGTCTTAAGGATAGGCTTAGTCTTCTGCTTAGGGTTAGTTGTAGTGTTAGGGTTGTGTTATGGGATTAGGGTTAGGGTTTGCGTTAGGGTTTAGGGTTACGATAGGGTTAGTTTAGGGTTAGGGTTAGGGTTACGGTTAGGGTTAGTGTTAGGGTTAAGCTTAGGGTTAGTGTTAGAGTTAGGGTTAGTGGGTTAAGCTTAGGGTTAGGGTTGGAGTTAAGGTTAGGGTTAGTGTTCTTGTTAGGGTTATGGTTAGGGATAGGGTTAGGTTTAATGTTAGTGTTAGGTGTTAGGGTTCGGTTTAGTGTTAGGGTTAGTGTTGGTGTTAAGTGTTAGGTTTTGGGTTAATGGTCAGGGTAGCGTTTAGGGTTCAGCATTAGGGTAATGTTTAATGGTTAGTCTTAGGGTTAACTGTTAGGGTTAGGGTTAGCAGTTTGTTGTTCAGCGTTAGGGATAGTGTTAAAGTTAAGGGTTATGGGTTAGGGTTTAGGGTTAGTGTTTGACTTAGAAATTTAGTTTTATGTTTAGTGGTAAGGTATTAGATTAGGTTTAGGATTAGGTGTTAGTGTTAGTGTTAGGGTTAGGGTTGTGGGTTAGGGTTTAGGTTAAGGGTAAGGGTTAGGTTTAGGTTTAGGGTTAGGGTTAGAAGTAGGGATAGGGGTAGGTGTTATGTTTAGGGTTAGGGTTAGGGGTTAGTGTTTGGGTTAGTATTAGGGTTAGGGGTTAGGGTTGTTAGGTTTCGGGTAAGGGTTAGGGTTAGGATTTGGGGTTAGGTTTAGGTTCATGGTTAGTGTTAGGTTTAGGTTTACAGGTTAGGATTAGGGTTAGGGTTAGGTGTTAGGGTTAGTGTTAGTGTTAGGGTTAGGCGTTAGGGTTACTGTTAGGGGGCTTGGGTTATGGTTAGAGATTAGAATTAGGATTAGGGTTAGGGACAGGAGTAAGAGTTCAGGTTAGTGATATAGTTAGGAGTTAGGTTTAGGCTTAGGATTTGGTTTAGGGTTAGGATTAGGGGTCATGTTGAGGGTTAGGGTTTAGGGTTAGGTTTAGATTTAGGGTTAGTGTTAGAATTATGGTTAGGGATAGGGGTTAGTGTTATTGTTACTGTTAGGGTTAGGAATTAGGTTTAGGTTTTGTGTTAACGTTAGGGTTAGGCTTATCGGTTAGGGTTAGGTTTAGTGTTAGTGTTAGGGTTTTCAGTTAGGGTTAGGGGTTAGAGCTGTTAGGGTTAGGGTTATGTTTATGGTTAGGGTTAAGGTTAGTGTAAGGCTTAGTGTTGTTAGTGTTAGGGTCAGGGTTAGGCATAGTGTTAGTGTTGGGGCGGGTAGGGTTAGTGATAGGGCAAGGTCCTGGGCTAGGCCAAGGGCTAGGGTTAGGTTTAGGGTTAGGGTTAGTGCCAGGGCTAGGGCTAGGACTATGGTTAGGGCTAGACCTAGGGCTAGGGCTAGGTTGAGGTCTAGGGCTAGGGTTAGGGCTAGGGCTAGTTTAGAGCTAGGGTTAGAGTTATGGCTAGGGTACGGATTACGGTGAGTTAGGGTTAGGGTTAATGTTTGGGCTTAGGGTTAGGGTTAGGTTTAGGGTTTAGGGTTACGGTTAGGGTTTATGGGTAGAGTGAGCGTTAGGGATAGTGTTAGGAATAGGGGTTATTGTTAGGGTTAGGGTGAGGGGCAAGGGTTAGGTTTAGATTTCAGGTTAGGTTTAGAAGTAAGGTTAGGGTTAGGGGTTAGGCCTAGAATCAGGGTTACATAAGGTTTGTCAGTTAGTCTTAGGTTTAAATGTTAAGGTGAGGGTTTGAAGTTTGTGGTTAGGGGTTAGTGTTACTGTTAACGTTAGGGCTTAGGTGTTATTGTTTGGGGTTAGTGTTAGGTTTAGGAGTAAGGGATAGAGTTAGGTTTAGGGTTCGGTGTTAGTGTTAGTGTTAGGGGTTAGGGTTAGGTTTATGGTTAAGATTATGGTTAATGGTTAGGTTTAGGATTCAGCTTAGGGTTACGGGCTAGTGTTAGGAATAGGGTTAGGTTTAGGTTAGTGTTAGGGTTAGGGTTAAGGTTAGGGTTAGTGTTAGGGTTTAGGGTTAGGGTCACAGTTTGGGTTAACATTAGGATTAGGGATAGGATTAGGGCTTAAGTTTAGGATTAGGGGTTAGCGTTATGTTTAAGTTTAGGGTTAGTGTTAGAATTAGGGTTAGGGTTAGGGGTTAGGTTTAGGGTTAGGGGAAGATTTAAGGTTAGCGTTAGGGTTAGGTTTAGCAGTTAGGGTTAGGGTTAGGGGTAAGATTTAGGTTTAACATTAGGGTTTGGGTTAGTGGTTAAGGTTAAGGGTAGTTTTAGGGGTCAGGGTTAGGGTTAGGGTCAGGGTTAGCCATTAGAGTTAGGGTTAGTGGTTAGGGCTATTAGCGTTAGGGTTATGGTTATGGTTAGGGCTAGAGTTAGTATAAGAGGTTAGGGTTTCTAGGGTTAGGTTAGGGATAGTGTTAGGTTTTGGGTTATGACTAGGGTTAGGGCTAGGGCTATGGTTAGGTTTAGGGTTAGGGTTAGTGTCAGGGTTAGGGCTAGGGCTTGGCCTAGTGTGAAGGGTTAGAGTTAGGTCTAGGGTTACAGTTAGGGGTTAGGGCTAGTGTTTGTGTTAGGGCTTAGGGTTATTGTTAGTGGTTAGGTTTACGGTAAGTGTTAGGGATAGGTGTTAGTGTTAGGGTTCAGGTTAGGGTTAGGGGTTAGAGTTAGAGTTAGGGTTTGGGATAGGGGTTAGTGTTACTGTTAGGGTTAGGTGTGATGGTTAGCGGTTAGGGGTTAGGGTTAGGTTAAGGTTAGTGTTAGGCTTAGGGTTTCGGGTGAGCGTTACATTTAGGTTTAGTGTTAGGGTTAGGGGTTAGAGTTAGGGTTAGGGTTAAGGCTGTGATTTAGGCTTAGGTTTAGGTTTAGGGTTAGGGATTAGGGTTAGGGTTAGAGTTAGGGTTATGGTTAGGATTAGCGTTAGGTTTAGGGTTAGGATTAGGAATTAGGATTAGGGTTATGGGTTACCATTAGGTTAATGTTTAGGTTTAGGGTTAGAATTAGGGTGAGTGTTAGGGGTTAGGGTTAGGGTTAGGGGTAAGTTTTCGGGTTAGTGTTAGCGGTTAGGTTTAGGGTTAGTTTTAAGGTTTGGGGTTAGTGTTAAGTTGAGGGTGATGGTATAACTTTAGGGTTAGTGCTTAGAGCTGTTAGGGTTAGGGTTTTGGTTAGGGTTGGGGTTAGGGTTAGTGTAAGAGGTTAGCGTTGTTAGGGTTAGGTTTAGGGATATGAATAGTGCCAAGTTTGGGCTAGGGCTAGGTTTAGGGCTAGAGCTAGGGCTAGGGTTAGGTTTAGGGTTAGTGTTAGTGTCAGGGCTAGGGCTAGGGCTAGGGCTATGAATAGAGCTAGGGCTACTGGTAGGGCTAGCGTCACGTCTTGGGTTAAGGCTAGGGCTAGGGATAGGTTTAGAAATAGGGGTAGAGTTAGGACTTGGTTTAAGTTTAGGGTTATGGGTTAGGGTTAAGATTACAGCTAGGGGAAAGTGTTAGGGTTAGGGTTAGGAGACATGGTTAGCGTAAATGTTAGGTTTTGGGGTTAGGGTTAAGGTTAGGGGATAGGTTTAGGCTTAGCGGTTAGGGTTATGGTTAGGGTTAGAGGTTAGTGTTAAGGTTAGGGTTTATGGTTAGGGCTGGCATTAGGTTTAGTGTTAGGATTAGGGTTTAGAGTTAGGGTTAGGGGCTAGGGTTAGGTTTAGGTTTAGGGTTAGGGTTAGAATTACTGTTAGAGTTAGTGGTTAGATTTAGAGTTAGGGTAGGGTAACGCTTAACATTTAGTCTTAGGGTTAACTGTTAGGGTTAGGGTTAGAAGTTTGGGGTTAGTGGATAGGGTTTGTGTTAAGGTTAGGGATTTGGGGTTAGTGTCCGGGTTATGGGTTTAGTGTTAGGTTTAGGGGTATGGGATAGGATTAATTTTAGGGTTAGGAGTAGTGTTAGGGTAATGGGTTAGTGTTAGGGTTATGGTTAAGATTAAGCTTAAGGGTTAGGTTTAGGGTTCCAGTAAGTGTTTGAAGTTATGGTTAGTGTTAGCGTTAGGGTTTGGGGTTAGGTTTAGGGTTATGGTTAGGGTTAGAATTAGGGTTATGGGCTAAGGTTAGGGGTAGTGTTAGGGGCTAGGGTGAAGGTTAAGGTGAGGGGTTAATGTTAGGGTTAGGTTT
Organism: Lemur catta; assembly: GCF_020740605.2. Lineage (NCBI taxonomy): Eukaryota > Metazoa > Chordata > Mammalia > Primates > Lemuridae > Lemur > Lemur catta. Next base: position 2,426,034 of record NW_025423850.1, on the reverse strand, counting down.
AGGGGTATGGGTTAGAGGTTATGGTTGTTAGGGTTCGGGTTTGGGTTTGGGTTAGTGTTTGGGGTTAGGGTTAGTGTTATGGTTAGGGTTAGGTTTATGGTTAGTGTTAGGGGTTAGTGTTAGGGTTAGGGGTAAGGTTTAGGGTAAGGGTTAGGGTTAGGGGTTATGGTTAGAGTTAGGGAAAATGTTATGGTTAGGGTTAGGGCTAGGTTTATGTTTAGGGTTAAGGTTAGAATTAAGATTAGGGTTAGTGGTTAGGGTTAGGGGTTAGGGTTAGGGTTTGGTTTAGCATTAGGGTTAGTGTTACAGTTATGTTTAGGGGTAAGGGCTTTTAGGATTAGGATAGTGGTTAGGGTTAGTGTCATTGTTAGTATTAGGGGTTAGGGTTATTAGGCTTATGGATAATGTTAGAGTTAGGGCTAGGTTTAGGGCTAAGGTTAGAGTTAGGGTTTGGGCTAGGACTAGGGTTAGTGTGAGGGTTAATGTTAGGTCTAGTGTTAGGGTTAGGGTTAGGGGTTAGGGCTAGGGTTAGGGTTAGGGTTAGGCATTAGGGTTAGGGTTAGTGGTTAGGGTTACAGTAAGGATTAGGTATAGCGGTTAGGGTTGGGGTTAGGGTTAGGGTAAGGGTTAGGAGTTAGTGTTCGTGTTACATTTAGGGTTAGGGTTTACAGGTTAGTGTTAGGGATACGGTTAGGGTTAGTCATTAGGGCTTAGGGTTAGGGTTATGGTTTGGTTTAGGGTTAGGGTCTGGGTTTCGAATTAGGGTTAGGGTGAGGGTTAGGGTTTAGGCTTAGGGTTAGGTTTATGGATTAGGGTTATGGTTAGGGTTTAGGGTTAGGGTTAGGGTTAGGGTTTAGGTTTAGGGTTAGGGGTTAGTGTTAAGGTTATGGTTAGGGTTAGGGTTGTGTTAGGGTTAGGGTTAGAGGTGAGGGTTAGAGTTAGTGTTAGGGGGGTAGGTTTAGAGTTAAGGGTTACTTTTAACGTTAGGCTTGCAGTTAGTGTTTAGGGTTAGGGTTAGCTTAGGTTCAGGTTTAGGGTTTTGTGTCAGGGTTAGCATTATCGTTAGGGTTTGGGGTTAGTGTTATGGTTAGGGTTAGTGTTAGGTTTAGGCTTAGGCTGACGTTTAGGGTTAGGGTTATGGTTCAGATTATGGTTTTTGTTAGGGTTTAGGGTTAGGGTTACTGTTAAGGTTAGCATTTAGGGTTATGATAAGGTTAGGTTAGGGTTAGTGTTAGTGTTAGAGTTGTGTTAGGTTTAGGATTAGCAGTAAAGATTAGGGCTAGGGTTAGTGTTAGTGGGTTAAGGTTGGGATTAGGGTTGGAGTTTGGATTAGGATTAGTGTTCTAGTTATGCTTGTAGTTAGAGATAGGGTTAGGTTTAGGGTTAGTGTTAGGTGTTAGGGTTCGGTTTAGTGTTAGGGTTAGGGATAGTGTTAAGTATTAGGTTTAGGTGTAATGGTCATGGTAGCATTTAGGGTTTAGCAATAGAGTAATGTTTAATGGTTAGTCTTAGGGTTATCTGTTAGTGTTAGGGTTAGCAGTTTGGGGTTCTGGGTTAGGGATAGTGTTAAGGTTAGGGATTAGGGGTTATGGTTGGGGTTATCATTAGGGTTAGGGGTTTAGTTTTAGGTTTAGTGGTAAGGGATTGGATTAGGTTTAGGGTTACGGGTTAGTGATAGGGTTAGGGTTATGGGTTAGGGTTAATTTAAGGGTAAGGGTTAGGTTTAGGTCTGGAGTTAATGTTAAAAGTAGTTTTAGGGATAGGTGTTAGGTTTAAGGTTAGGGTTAGCGGTTAGTGTTAGGTTTAGGGGTAAGGGATAGGGTTAGGTTTAGGGTTGGGGTTAGTGTTAGGGTTAGGGGTTAGGTTTATGGTTAAGTTTATGTTTAAAGGTTAGGTTCAGGGTTCAGGTTACTGTTAGGGGCTAGTGTTAGTGTTAGGGTTAAGGTTATGGTTAGGGTTAGTTTTAGGTTTATGGTTAGGGTTTAGCGTTAGGGTTAGTGTAAGATGGTTAGGTTTAGAGTTAAGGGTTACTTTTAGAGTTAGGGTTACGGTTAGGGTTTAGGGTTATGGGTAGTGTTAGGTTTAGGGTTAAGACTTAGTGTTAGGTTAGTGTTAAGGTTAGGGTTAGTGTTAGGGTTTAGGTTTAGGGTTATGGTTAGGGTTAATGTTAGGGTTTGGCTTAGGCTTAGGCTTAGGGTTATGATTAGGGTTAGGGATTGGAGTTATGATAGGGTTAGTTTAGGGTTAGGGTTAGTGTTAGGGTTGTGTTAGTTTTAGGGCTAAGGTTAGGGTTAGGGATTAGGGTTAAGGTTAGTGTTAGGGGGTTAGATTTAGTGTTAGGGTTTGGGTTAGTGTTCTCGTTAGGTTTGTGGTTAGGAATAAGGTTATGTTTAGGTTTAGGGTTAGGTGTTAGGGTTAAGTTTAGGGTTATCATTATGGTTCGGGTTAGAGTTAAGTGTTAGCTTTAGGGTTAATGGTTAGGGTAGCATTTAGGGTTAAGGGTTAGGGTAAGGTTTAACGGTTAGTTGTAGGGTTAACTGTTAGGTTTAGGAATAGCGGTTTAGGATTTGGGGTTAGGGATAGTGTTAAGGTTAGGGGTTAGGGGTTAGGCTTTGGCGTTAGTAGGGATAAGTGTAGTGTTAGGGTTAGGCGTTTAGTTTTAGGTTTAGGGGTAAGGGATACGGTTAGGTTTAGGGTTAGGGGTTAATGTTAGGGTCACAATTAGAGTTATGAGTTAGGGTTAATGTTAACGGTAAGCGTTAGGTTTAGCGTTAGGGTTAGTATTAGAAATAGGGTTAGAGATAGGTGTTAGGTTTAGGGTTAGGGTTAGGGGATAGTGTTCGGGTTAGGGTTGGGGATAGTGTTCGGTTTAGGGTTAGAGATAGGCATTAGTGGTTTCAGATTAGGGTTAGAGTTTAGGGTTATGTTTATGGTTTGGGTAAGAGCTAGGGTTACTCTTAGGGTTAGAATTAGGGATTAGGGTTAGGGGTTAGGCTATTTTTTTGTATAGGGTTAGGGTTAGTATTAGGATTAGGGTTAGGTGTTAAGGTTAGTATTAGGGTTAGCATTAGGATTACGGTTAGGGGTTAGGGCTTTTAGGGTTAGGGTAATGGTTTGGGTTAATGTTAACGTTAGTATTAGGGATTAGGGTTGTTATGTTTGGGGTTAGGTTTTTTGTTAATGTTAGTGTTAGGGCTAGGGCTAGGGTTAGGGCTAGGCCTAGAACTAGGGCAAGGGCTATGGTTAGGTCTAGAGCTAGGTCTAGGGCTATTGTTAGGTCTAGGTCTAGGGCTAGGGTTAGAGCTATGGTTACACGTAAGGGTAGGATAAGGGTTAGGTTTATGGGTTACGGTTAGAGTGAGGGTTAGGTGTTATGGTTAGGGTAACCTTTAAGGTCTTTGGTTAGAATTAGGGTTAGGCATTAGGGATAGGTGTAAGGGTTAGCGTTAGGGTTAGGGTTTATGCTTTGGGCTAGCGTTAGGGTTAGGATTAGGGGTAAGTGGTAGGTTTAGAGGATAGGGTTAAGTTTAGGTTTGGGGTTAGGGTTAGAATTTGGGTTAGGGTGAGGGGTTAGGGTTAGTGTTAGTGTTAGGGTAAAGTTTAACAGTTATTCTTAGGGTTAACTGTTAGGGTTAGGGTTTGAGGTTTGGTGTTAGGGTTTAGGGTTTGTGTTAAGGTTAGGGGTTAGGGTTAGAGTCTGGGGTTAGTGTTAGGGTTAGTGGCTTAGTGTTAGGTTTAGGGGTAAGTGACAGGGTAAGGTTTAGGGTTAGGGGTTAGTGTGAAGGTTAGGGGTTAAGGTTAGGGTTTTGGTTAAGATTAGGTTTAAGGGTTGGGGTTAGGGTTAGGGTTAAGGTTAGGGGCTAGTGTTTGGATGAGGGTGAGGGTTAGGGTTAGGGTTAAGATTAGTCATAGGGTTAGGGTTAGAGTTAAGGGTTAGGGTTAGGTTTAGGTTTAAGCTTTGGGTTAGAATTAGGGTTAGGGATTCGGGTTATGGTTAGGGTTATGGTTAGGGGTTTTGGTTAGTGTTACAGTTACCGTTAGGTTTATGGTTAGGGGTCAGGGTTAGGGTTAGCATTCGGCATAGGGTTTGGGATAATGGTTAGTGTTACAGTTAGCGTTTGGGGTTAGGTTTAGGGTTATGGTTAGGGTTAGGTTTAGGGTTACGGTTAGGGTTATGTTTGGGGTTAATGTTAGTGTTAGGTGTTAGGGGTTAGGGTTTGGTGTTAGGGATTAGGGTTAGGGTTAAGGTTAGAGTTAGGTTTAGGCTTTAGTGTTAGGCTTAGGGGTTAGGTTTAGGGTTACAGTTAGGGGTTAGGGTTAAGGTTTTTGGTTAGATTTAGGGCTTTCATTAGGGTTTGTGGTTAGAGTTAGGATTAGGTGTTTCTGTTAGGGTTAGTGTTAGGGATAAGGGATTCTGTTTGCGGTTATGGTTAGGGGTAAACTTAGGGTTAGGTTTAGGGTTAGGGGTTAAGATTAGTGTCAGGTTTAGAGGTTAGTGTTAGGGTTAGTGTTTTTGGATAGGGTTAAGGTTAGGGTTAAGGTTAGGGATTAGGGATTCTGCTTGCGGTTATGGTTAGGGGTAAACTTAGGGTTTGGATTAGGGTTAGGGGTTAGGATTAGGGTCAGGTTTAGAGGTTAGTGTTAGGGTTAGTGTATGGGGTCAGGGGTTATGGTTAAGGGTAAAGGTTAGGATTAGGGTTAGGATGAATTGTTATGGTGAGGTTTATTGGTTTTTTGGGTTAAGGATTAGGGTTAGGGGTTATGTTTAGGGTTAAGTTTTTGGCTTAGCGTTAGGTTTAGAGTTAAGTGTTATGGTTCTGGTTAGGGGGTTACAATTATGTTTAGGGTTCAGGGTTAGTGTCAGGGTTAGGGGTTAAAGTTAGGATTAGGGTTAGGGTTAAGTGTTACCATTACGGTTAGGGCTTAGTGATAGTGTAAGAGGTTAGGTTTAGGGTTATGTTTAGGGCTAGGCATTAGGTAAGGGTCAGAATTAGTATTAAGTGTTAGGGTTAGGATTAGTGTTAAGTGTTTTGGTTAGGGTTAGGGTGTAGTGTTAGGGTGAAGGGTTAAGAGTTAGGGTTAGGTTTACGCATTAGGGTTGGCATTAGCTTTTAAGGTTAAGTTTAGTGTTTAGAGTTAGTGTTGGGGGTTGGTGTCAGAGGTTAGATTTAGGGTTTGGGGTTAAGGTAAGTGTTAGAGCTTAGATTTAGCAGTTAGTTTAAGGGCACAGGACCAGTATAATCTATGGTGAGAGGGGTCCGGACAGGGTCACTGCAACACCACACCATCGTACCCTGGGCCTTGGGCCCTGACTGTCATGCAACACTCAGGCAGAGCCTCATCTCATGCATGGCGTGGCTGGACTGTAGGCATGCTGAACTCTGAGAATGGAATAAGTGTGGGAAATATGTTTAGGGGTTAGGGGCCAGGGTTAGTGTTAGGGTTAGGGCTTACATTTAGCATTAAGGTTAGGGTTTAGGGTTAGCGTTAGGTTTAGGGGGAGGGTTAGAGTTAGGGTTTAGGGTTTGGGTTAGGGTTAGGGTAAGGTGTTAGGGTTAGCATTAGGTTTTACAGTTAGCATTAAGGTTATTGTTAGGTGTTATTTTTAGGGTTATGGTGAGGGATTAGGGTTTCAGATTCAGGTTAAGACATGAGCTGTGTATGATCTATCAGGGGTGGGGAACTGGGAAGATCGCCTGGGCCCCACTCCATTGTACACAGGGCATGGGCCTCAGCCTTTCAAGTAGGACACAGGGGCATAGCCTCATCTCATGCATGGCATGGGTGGATTGTAGGCTTCTTTAACTTTTCAAATTGAAGAGGTCTGAGAATTAGATTTGGGTTTAGGGTAAGGGGTTAGGATTAAGGTTAGGGTTAGGTGTTAGGGACTAGAATTAGGTGTATGGGTTACGGTTGAGGTTAGAATTAGTGTTAGGGTTACTGTTATGGTTAGGGATTAGGACTATGTTTAGTGGTTAGGTTTAGGTTTAGGGTGAGGGGTTGTGGTTAGGGTTAGGGATTAGCGTTAATGTTAGCAGTTAGACTCATGGGTTACAGTAGAGCAAGGGATTAGGGTTAGTGTTAGGGTTAGGACTTACGTTTACTGATTAGTGTTAGGGCAAGGGCCCTGTCTAGTCTATGGGGCACTGGTGGTGTGGAGCATGGCTGCGTCCCCACTGCATTGTACCCTGGGTCTTTAGGCTCTGTCACGCAGGACTCAGGCAGAGCCTCATCTCATGCATGGCATGGCTAGATAGTAGATTTGCTTAACTCCTAGAATCGAAGAAGTGTGAGCATTAGACTTAGGGTTAGGATTAGGGTTAGTGTTTAGGATTAGGTTTAGTGTTAGGGTAAAGGGTTAGGGTTAGGAATATAGTTAGGGTTTGGGGCTAACATTAGTGTTAGGGCTAGGGTTTAGGGTTAGGTTTTAGGGTTAGGGTCGTTGTTTGCTTAGGGTTAGGGCTAGGTTCATTGTAAGGGGTACGGTTAGGGTGAGGGTTAGCATTCTAGGATACGTGTTAGTGGTTAGGTATTATGCTTTTGGTTATGGATCCGTGTTAGAGTTAGGGCTTCAGGGTTCGGATTAGGGTTAGGGTTAGGGATGAGGGTTAGTTTCAGAGGTTAGGGTTAAGCTTAGGGTTAGGTTTAGGGGTTAGGGTTAGCCTTAAGGTTAGAGTTAGGGGTTAGAGTTAGGGATTAGGGTTAAGGCATGGGCCCTATCTGCTCTATGCAGAGTCGGGACTGGGAGCATGGCCAGTAATCCACTCCGTTGTTCCCAGGTTATGGGACCCTGGCTCTCATGTGTGACACAGGAGCGGAGCGTCATCTCACGCATCGCATGTGTTGGTTGTAGGCTTGCTTATATCTGAATGGAAGAAGTGTGAGAATTACATTTAGGGTTAGGATAACGGGTTAAATTTATGGTTAGGGATAGGTTCTGTGGTTTGGGTTAAGGTTAGGGTTTAGAGTTAGTGTTGGGTGTTAGGGTCAGGGGTTAAGTTTAGGGTTAGGGGTTAGGGTTAGTGTTAGGGCTTAGATAGAGTGGTCCTCTGTAAGGGCAGGGGACCTGTCTAGTCTATGGTGACAGGGATGCAGACAGGATCACCGCAACACCACACCATCGTACACTGAGCCTTTGGCCCTGACCCTCATGCATGACTCAGGGAGAAACTAATCTCATGCATGGCATGGCTGTGTTGTAGGCTTGCTTAACTCTGTGAATGGAAGAAGTATGAGAATTAGGGTTATGGTTATGGTTAGGGTTTTGGGGTTAGGGGTTAAGGTTAGTGTTAGGGTTAGGGGAGTGGGCTTAGGGATTGGGGTTAGTGTTAGGATTAGGGGTTAGGGGCTAGGTTTAGGGGATAGGGTTAGGGTTAGGTCTAGCATCAGGGGGTTGGTGTTAGGGTTAGGGTTAGGGTTAGATTTAAGGGTTAGGATACGGGATAATGGTTAGGGTTAAAGTTAAGTTTAAAGGTTAGGATTAAAGTTAGCGGTTATGGTTAGTTTTAGGGTTAAGTGTTATGCATAGGGTTAGGGTGTTAACAGTTAGGGTTTGGGTTAAGAGTTTGGGTCTGGGTTAGTTTTTAGGGTTAAGGGTTAGGATTAGGGTTAAGGGTTAGGGTTAGTGTTAGGGTTAAACGTTAGTATTAGGGTTAAAGCTCAAGGTTAGGGCTAGGGTTAAGGGTTAGGGTTAGGGTTAATGGTTAGGGTTAGGTTAAGGGTTAAGGTTTTTGATTAGAGTTAGGGTTAGCATTAACAGTTAGGGTTAAGTTTAGCGTCAAGTGTTAGGATTAACAGTTAGTTTTAGGGTTAACTTTTAGATTTATGGGTTTCAGGTTATGGGTTAGGGTTTTTGTTAGGGTTAAGTGTTAGGAGTTAAGCTTTGGGGTTAGTGTTAGGTTTAGGGGTTATGTGTTAGGTTTACAGGTTAGGGTTAGGGTAGGGTTCAGGTTTAGGGGTTAGTGTTCAGGTTAAGTGTTAGGGTTAGGGTTAACGGTTAATATTCCGGTTAAGGGTTAGGTTTGCTGTTAGGTTTAAAGTTTAGTGTTAGGGTTAAAGTTTATGGTTAGGCTTAGGGTTAAGGGTGAGTTTTAGTGTTAAGGTTAGAGGTTACGTTTAGGTTTAGGGTTAATTGTTAGGGTTAGGATTAGGGTTAGGATTAAGGCTTATGGTGAGGGTTAACGGTTAGGACTAGGGTTAAGGATTAGGTTTGGGGTTTAGGGTTAGTGTTAAGGTTTTGGGTTAGCGTTAGGTTTGGTATTAAAAGTTATTTTTATGGTAGATATTAGGATTAAGTTTAGGGTTCATGGTTGGGTTTAGGGTTAGGGGTTAGGGTTAAGGGACAGGGTTAGGAATAATGGTTTGGGTTATGGTTAGGGTTAAGGGTTAGAGTGAGGTTTACCGGTTAGTCTTAGGGTTAAGTGTTAAGGTTAGGGTTAGGGGTTTGGGGTTATGAGTTAGGGTTAGTGTGAGCATTAGGGTTTAGGTGTTAGGGTTAGGGTTATGGCTTAGGGTTAGGTTTAGGGTTCTCGGTTAGTGTTAGGATTAGGACTAGGGGTTAATGTTAGGGTTAGGTGTTAGAGTTAGGATTAGGATTAAGAGTTAGTGTTAGTGTTACAGTTAATTGTTCAGGTTAGGGTTAAGATTTAGGGTTAGTGTCAGGGGGTAAGTGTTAGTGTTAGTTTTAGTGGTTAGGGTTGAGGGTTAGAATTAGGGTTAAAGGTTAAGGTTAGGATTAGGGTTAAGGGTTAGTATTAGGGTTAAGGGTTTGTGTTATAGTTAGGGTTAAGAGTTAAGGGTTAGGGTTATTGGCTATGGTTAGCTTTAGGTTTAAGAGTTAGGGTTAGGGTTAGGGTTTGTGGTTTAGTTTTAGGGTTAGCTTTAAGGTTTCAGGTTATGCTTAGTGTTAGAGTTAAGTGTTATGGTTAGGCTTAGTGGTTAAGGTTAGGATCAGGGTTCACGGTTAGTGTTAGGGTAATAGGTTAAGGTTAGGGTTAGGGTTTAGGGTTAGGGTTAAGGTTAGGTCTAGGCTTTAGGGTAAGGTTTAGGGATTAGTTGTTACGGTTATAACTTGGAGTTAGGGTTAGAATCATGGAATAGGCGTTGTTGTCAATGTAATTGTCATGCATTACGGTTAGGTTAAGGGGTTAAAGTTAGGGTTATTGTTAGGTTTACGTGTTAAGGTGACCAATAGGGTTCGATTAGGTGTTATATTTAAGGTTAGGATATGGGTTAGGGGTAGTGATTATGCTTAGGGCATGGGCTCTGTCTGCACTGGGGGTGGTTAGGGTGCTGGGATTGTCACCAGGAACCCACTCTATCATACCCTGAGTATGAGTCCCTGGGTTTCCTGCAGGACACAGTGACAGAGCCTCCTTTCATGCATGGCATGTGAGGGTTGTAGGCATTCTTAACTCTCAGAAAGCAAGAAGTCTGAGAATTAGATGTAGGGTTAGGATTATGGTTAGGATTAGGGATTAACGTTAGTGTTAGGGTGAGGGCTTAAGGTTAGTGGTTAGGGTTATGGTTAGGGTGCTTGTTTGGTAGGATTAGGGATTCAGATGTTGTAAGTGGTAGTGTTAGGCTTAGGGCTGTCATTAGGGTTAGGGTTAATGTTTTACAGTTAGTGTTGTGGTTTAGGTACTACTGTTATGCTTATGAGTTAGGGTTAGATTTAGGGGTTAGAGGTTGGGTTTAGCGTTAGGGTTAGGGTTAGGGTTAGGGTTAGCAATAGGGTTAGACTTAGGTGTTAAGGTTAGGGTTAGGAGTAGCGGTTAATATTGGGGATTAGGGTTAATGCATGGGCCCTATCTGCTCTATGCCGGGTCGGGAACAGGGAGCATCACCGGGACCCCACTCCATTGTACCCAGGGCATGGGACCCTGCCTCTAACTTGGGATACTGGGGCGGATCCTCATCTCACGCATGGCTTGGGTTGGTTGTAGGATTCCTTATCTCTGTGTATGGAAGTGTGACAATTACATTTAGGATAAGGATAAGGGGTTAGGATTACCGTTAGGGTTAGGGATTAGGACTAGGTTTAAGGGTTAATGTTAGAGTTAGGGGTTAGGGTTAAAGTTAGGGTTTAGAGTTAGGGTTGGGGTTTATGGTCCGGGGTTAGGTTTAGGGTTAGGTGTTAGGGTTATTGTTAGGGCTTAGATTTAGAGGTTAGTTTAAGGACACAGGACCTGTCTATCTATGGTAAGAGGGGGGCGGGCAGGGTCGCTGCGAACCCACTGCATCGTACCCTGGGCCTAGGGCCCTGACTGTCATGCAGCACTCAGGCGGAGCCTCATCTCATGCATGGCATGGCTGGATTGTAGGCTTGCTTAACTCTGAGAATAGAAGAAGTTTGAGAAACACTGTTACGGTTAGGGTTAGGGGTTAGGTGTTAAGGGTTAGGGTTACTATGAGGGTTAGGGGTTAGGTTTAGGGTTAGCGGTTAGTGTTTGGATTAGGACTAGGGGTTTGGGTTACAGTCAGGTGTAAGGGTTAGGATTAGGGTTAAGAGTTAGGGTTACAGTTAAGTGTTTTAGCGTTAAGGTTTAGGGTTACGGTCAGGGTTAACGGTTAGTGTCAGTGTTAACAGTTAGGGTTGGGATAAGCGTTAGGATTAGGGGTTAGGGTTAAGGGTTAGGATTAGGATTAAGGGTTAAGGTTAGGGTTAAGGGTTAGTATTAGTGTTAAGAGTTTGTGTTAAGGTTAGGTTTGAGGGTTAAGTTTAGGGTTAATGGTTAGGGTTAGGTTTAGGGTTAAGGGTTAGGGTTAGGGTTTGTGCTTTAGTTTTAGGGTTAGGTTTAAGGGTTCAGGTTAGCATTAGTGTTAGAGTTAACCATTATGGTTAGGCTTAGCAGTTAGGGTTAATATCAGGGTTCAGGGTTAGTGTAAGAGGTTAAGATTTATGGTTAAGGGTTACGGTTAGGTTTATGTTTAGGGGTAGGGTTATGGGTTAGGGGTAGTGTTTATACTTAGGGCATGAGCCCTAGCTGAACTAGGGTGGTGAGTTGGGGGGCTGGGATTGTCGTCAGGAACGTACTCTATCATACACTGGATATGGGCTCGTGAGTTTTATGCAGGACACAGTGGCAGAGCCTCCATTTACGGATGACATGGGAGGATTGTAGGCTTGCTTAACTCTGAGAATGGAAGAAGTCTGAGAATTAGATTTAGGGTTAGTATTATGGTTAGGATTACGGATTAACAGTGTTAGGGTGAGGGCTTAGTGTTAGGGGTTAGTGTTAGGGTTAGGGCGATTGTTTGGTTAGGGTTAGGGCTAGAGATGTTGTAAGTGGTAGTGTTAGGCTTAGGGTTGTCATTAGGGTTAGGGTTATGGTTAGTGTTTTACAGTTAGTGTTATGGTTTAGGTACTATGGTTATGGTTACAGGTTAGGGTTAGAGTAAGAGATTAGAGGTTTGGTTTAGTGTTAGGGTTAGGGTTAGTGTTAGCAGTAGGGTTAGGTTTAGATATTATGGTTAGGGTTAGTGGTAGCGGTTAAGCTTAGGGATTAGGGTAAACACATGTGCCCTATCTGCTCTATGCTGGGTTGGGAACAGGGAGCATCACCGGGACCCCACTCCATTGTACCCAGGGCGTGGGACCCTGCCTCTCCCTTGGGATGCTGGGGTGGAGCTCATCTCACGCATGGCTCGGGTTGCTTGTAGGCTTGCTTATCTCTGCGAATGGAAGAAGTGTGAGAATTACGTTTAGGATAAGTGTAAGGGATTAAGAATATGGTTAGGGTTAGTGATTAGGAGTAGGTTTAGGTGTTAGGGTTAGGATTAAGGGTTCATGTTAAGGTAGGGTTTAGAGTTAGTATTGGGCGTTAAGCATAGGGGTTAGGTTTAGGGTTAGGTGTTAGGGTTTATGTTAGGGCTTAGATTTAGTGGTTAGTTTAAGGGCACAGGACCTGTCTATCTATGGTGCGAGGGGGGCGGGCAGGGTCGCTGTGACACCACTCCATCCTACACTGTACCTAAGACCCTGACTGTCATGCAGCACTCAGGCGGATCCTCGTCTCATGCATGGCATGGCTAGATTGCAAGCTTGTCTAACTCTGAGAATGGAAGAAGTGTGAGAATTAGATTTAGGGTTAGGGTTAGTGTTAAGGTTAGGGGTAGGGTTAGGGTTAGGGCTTCGGGTTTATGTTAGGGTCAGGGGTTAGGGGTAGCATTAGGTGTTAGTGTTAGCATTAGGGTTATGGTTAGGTGTTATGTTTAGGGTTAGGGTCAGGGTTTAGGGTTATGGATTCAGGTTAGGACATGGGCCCTATCTGATCTGTCAGTGGTGGGCAACAGGGAAGATCGCCTGGGCCCCACTCCATTGTACACAGGGCATGGGCCCCTGCCTTTCATGTAGGCTACAGGGTCAGACCTTCATCTCACGCATGGCATGGGTGGATTGTAGGCTTCCTTAACTTTTCAAATTGAAGAAGTTTGAGAGTTACATTTGGGGTTAGGGTAAGGGGTAAGGATTAAGGTTAGGGTTAGGTTTTCAGGACTAAGATTATATTTAGGGATTATGGTTAGAGGTTAGAATTAGGGTTAAGGTTACAGTTACAGTCAAGGATTAGAATTATGTTTAGTAGTTAGGTTTAGGTTTAGCGTGAGGGGTTATGGTTAGGATTAGGAATTTGGGTTACTGTTAGGATTTAGGTTCATGGGTTACTGTTAGGGCTAGGGATTCATGTTAGCTTAGGTTTAATGATTAGTGTCAGTGCACAGGCCCTGTCTACTCTATGTGGCACTGGGGGTGTGGAGTGTAGGTGCGTCCCCGCTCCATCATACCATGGGTCTTGGGATCTGATCGTAACGCAGGACTCAGGCAGAGCCTCATCTGACACATGGAAATGGCCAGATTGTAGGCTTGCTTAAGTCCTAGAATGGAAGAAGTGTGAGAATTATATTTTGGGTTAGGATTGGGGTTAGGGTTTAGATTTAGGGTAAAGGGTTAGGGTTAGGAATATCATTAGGGTTAGAGGCTAACTTTAGTGTTAGTGCTAGGGTTTAGGGTTAGGGGTTAGGGTGAGGGTCGTTGTTCGGTTAAGGTTACGGCTAGGTTCATTGTAAGGGGTAGGGTTAGGGTTAGGGATGTGGTTAGGGTAAGAGGGATAGCGTTTTATGGTTAGTGTTATTGTTTATGTATTACGGTTTTGGTTATGGGTTCGTGTCAGTGTTAGGAGTTAGGGGTTGGGGTTAAGGTTAGGGATGAGGGTTAGTTTGAGAGGTTAGGGTTAAGCTGAGAGTTAGGTTTAGTTCGTACGTTTAGCTTTAGGCTTAGGGTTAGGGGTTAGAGTGACGAATTAGGATGAAGGCATGGGCCCTATGTGCTCTATATGGGGTCGGGACTGGGAGCATCACCGGGAACGCACTTGGTTGTGCCCAGTTCATGGGACCTTGCTCTCATGTGGGATACAAGGGTGGAGCATCATCTCACATATTGCATGTGTTGGTAGTAGGCTTGTTTACTTCTGCGAATGGAGGAAGTGTGAGAATTACATTTAGGGTTAGGGTAACCGGTTAGGATTATGGTTAGGGATAGGGTCTGTGGTTAGGGTTAAGGTTAGATTTTAGAGTTAGTGTTGGGGGTTAGAGTCAGGGGTTAAGTTCAGGGTTATGGGTTAAGGTTAGTGTTAGGGCTCAGATTTAGTGGTTAGTTTAAGGGCACAGGACCTGTCTAATCTATGGTGAGAGGGGTACGGAGAGGATCGCCACGACACCACCCCATTTTACTCCTGCATTTGGCCCAGACCTACATGCAAGACTCAGGCGGAGCCTCATCTCATGCATAGTATGGCTGGATTTTAGACTTGCTTAATTCTTAGAATGGAAGAAGTGTGAGAATTAGGGTTAGGGTTAGCTTTAGGGGATTGGTGTTAGGGATTAGGGTTAGTGGTAGGGTTAGGGGTTAGGGATTAATGGTTAGGGTTAATGTTAGGGTTAGGATTAGAGTTAGGGTGAGGGTTAGGTTTGGGTTTAGGTTTAGGGGTAGGGGTTAGTGCTAGGCCTAGGGGTTAGGGTTAAGGTTAGGGTTGTTTGTAGAGTTGTGGTTAGGGTTAATGGTTTAGGGTTAGGGTTTAGGTGTTATGGTTATGGCTAGGAGGTAGGGTTACAGTTAGGATTAGTGTCAGGGTTTAGGGTTAAGTTTAGCATTAGGGTGGGGTTTGGGGTTAGGGTTAGGGTTTACGGTTAAAATTAGAGTTGTGGTTGGGGATAGCGTTGGGGTTGGGGTTAGAGTTAGGGTTAGGGGTTGGAGTCCGTGTGTAGGTTGGGATTGTGGTTAGGGTTCAAATTAGGGGTTAGGGTTAGTGTTAGGCATTAGGTCAATCCTACAATCCACCTCTTTATAGTGGCTTTCTCTCCGTGAAGGGAAGGGTTCTTGTTCATAACTCCTCTCAGGCTAAGAGTTACCCTCTTCCTATGAAATGACTCTTTCTTCATTGTGTTTGACAGAACCTCTCACACTTCTTCCACTCTCAGAGTTAAGCAAGACTACAATCCAGCCATGCTATTTGTGAGATGAAACTCTGCCCATGTCCTGCGTGACAGTCAGGGCCTCATAGCTAGGGTACGCTGGGGTGGGATCCCTGTGATGCTCTCTGCCCCCGAGCCCTCATAGAGTAGACGGGGCTCAAGCCTAAACTTAAACTTTAAACCTAAGCACTATCCCTAAACATAATCCTCACCAAACCAGTGACTCTAACCCCTAACACTAAACCTAAGCACTAATCTTAACGGTAATTGCTCACCCTAACCCTAACACCTAAAACTAATCCTAATTTATAACCCTAACCCTAATCCCTAACTCTAGTCTTAACCCAAATACTAACCCCTAACCCTAACCCTAAATCTAAATCTCATACTTCTTCCATTATCAGAGTTAAGAAAGCCTACAATACCCTCATGCCAAGCGTGAAATGAAGCTGCGCCCTTGTGTTCCACATGAAAGGCCGGGACCCTTGCCCTCCGTATAATGGAGTCGGGTACCAGAAATGCTCCCAGTTCCTGACGCCCCACCCATAGAGTAGATAGCGTCCATTCCCTAACCCTAAAACCTAGCTCTCACCCATCACTCTAATCATACCCATACCACCTAATCCTAACCCTAATGCTAACACCAAACCCTAAACCTAACCCTAAAAGTAACACTAACCCTAAGCCCAAACCCTACCCCTTAACACTAACACTAACCCCTATTTATAACCGTAACACCTAAAGTCTAACACTAACTCAAAAACTCTCACCCTAACACTAACACTATCAAAACCACTAACCTTATCCTTAACCCTAACAACAACCCTAACCCTAACAATGACCCTAACAGTAACACTAAACCATAACCCTAACCTTACCCTAACCCTACCCCTAAACTCTACCCCTAACAGTTAACCCTAACCTTAACCCTAACACTAAACCCTAACCCTAACCCCTAACACTAAACCTAACCCCTAACCCGAACTCTAACAACAATCTTAACCTCAACCCCAACCCCAACCCCTAACCTTAACCCTAACCCTAATTCTCACACTTCTTCCATTCTCAGAGTTAAGCAACCTTAAAATCCAGCCATGCCATGAGTGAGAGGAGGCTCCACCTGAGCCTTGATAGTAGGTCTGGGCCCAAGGCAAGGGTACAAACATGTGGTGTCACGGCGACCCTCTCCACACCCCTCTCACCATAGATTAGACTGGTCCTGTGCCCTTAAACTAACCACTAAATCCAAGCCATAAAACTAACCCTAACCCCTAAACCTAAACCTAACCACTGACCCTAAACCCCAACACTAATTCTGAACCCTAACCTTAACACTAACCACAGACCCTATCCCTAACCGTAATCCTAACCCATTATCCTAACCCTAAATGTAATTCTCACACTTCTTCCATTCGCAGAAATAAGCAAGCCTACAACCAACCCATGCCATTTGTCAAATGATGCTCCACCCCTCTGTCTCACATGAGAGCCAGAGTCCCATTACCTGGGTACAACGGAGTGGGGACTCCACGATGCACCCAGTCTCGACCCCGAATAGAGCAGATAGGGCCCATGCCTTAACGCTAATCCCTAACTCTAACCCATAACACAAGCCTAATGCTAAACCAACCCCCTAAACCTAACCGTAAGCTTAACCCTAACGTCTCAAACTAACCCTCATCCCTAACCCTAACCCTAACCACAACCCCTAACTCTAACATGAACCCATAACCAAAACCATAATATCTAACCACTAACACTAACCCCAACGCTATCCCTAACCCTTACCCTAACCACAACCCTAACCCTAACCCAATCCCATACAATGAACCTAGCCCTAACTTTAATCAAACAATGATCCTAACCCTAAACCCTAGCCCTAACACTAACGTTAGCCCCTAACCCTGATATTCCTAACCATAACTTTTTACCCTAAACCTAAACCCTAACCCTAATCCTAACCCTAAATCTAATTCTCACACTTCTTCCATTCTAGGAGTTAAGCAAGCCTACAATCTAGCCTTGCCATGCGTGAGATGAGGCTGTGTCTGAGTCCTGTGTGACAGTCAGAGCCAAGGCCAAGGGTATGATGCAGTGGGGACACAACCACACTGCACACCCCCAGTGCCCCACAGATTAGACAGGGCCTGTGCCCTGACACTAATAATTAAACCTAAGCTAATACTAATCCGAACACATAGCCCTAATAGTAACCCAGGAACTTAACTCCTAACAGTAACACTAATCCCGAAACCTAAACATAACCCTCACTCTAAACATAAACCTAACTACTAAACATAATCCGAATCTCTAACCATAACAGTAATCTATCCCTAATTCTAATCATCCTAGTCCTTAACACCCAGTGCTAACCTTAATCCTAACCCCTTACCCTAACGCCAAATGTAATTCTCAGACTGCCTCAGTTTGCAAAGTTAAGGAAGCCTACAATCCACCCATGCCATGCGTGAGATGAGGCTCTGCCCCTGTGTCCTACATGAAAGGCAGGGGCCCATGCCCTGTGTACAATAGAGTGGGGCCCCGGCTATCTTCCCTTTTCCCCACCACTGATAGATCATATAGGGCCCATGTCCTAACCCAAATCTGTAACCCTAACCACGGATTCTAACCCTAAACATAGCACTTAACCCTAACCCTAATGCTAACCCTAACACATAATGCTAACCCTAAACCCTGACCCTAACCCTAACCCGAACCTTAAACCCTAACCTTAACCCTACCCTTAACCCTAACCATAAATCTAATTCTCACACTTCTTCCATTCTCAGAGTTAAATAAGCCTACAATCCTCCCATGCCATGCGTGAAAGGAGGCTCTGCCACTGTGTCCTGCATGAAACCCACGGTCCCATACTCAGCATATGATAAGGAGGCTTCCTGGTGACAATCCCAGCCCCCTAACCCACCCTTCTACTGCAGATTGGGCCCGCGCCATAACCATCGGCACTACCCCTAACCCATAACCCTAACCCTAAATATAAAACCTAACCCTAACCTTACTGCTCACGTTAACACGTAAACCTAACCGTCACCCTAATCCTAACCCATTAACCTCCATCCATAACCCTTACCCTAACAAAAATACCTATCCCATATCTTTAACCTTACCTCTTAGCCATAACCATAACACCTAAAGCTTAACCTTAACCCTAAACCAGTAACCTGAACATTAGCCCAATGAAAAACCCTAACCCTAACCCTAACCCTTAACCCTAACCATTAAGCTAATCATTAAACCTAAGCTAACACTAACCTGAACCCTTAGCCCAAACCGTAACCCAGGAACCTAACTCCTAACAGTAACCCCTAATCCTGAAACCTAAACATAACCACTCACCCTAAACCTAAACCTAACTACTAAACATAGTCCTAATCCCTAACCCTAACAGTAACCCTAACCCTAATTGTAATCTCTAACCGTAAGCCCTAAACCTAATCCTAGTCCCTAACATCCAATGCTAACCTTAATCCTAACCCCTTACCCTAACCCCAAATGTAATTCTGAGACTTCTTCAGTTTGAAAAGTTAAGGAATCCTGCAATCCACCCATGCCATTCGTGAGATGAGCCTCTGCCCTGTGTCCTACATGAAACTCAGGGACCCATGCCTTGGGTATGGTGGAGTGGGGCCCTGGCGATCTTCCATTTCCTCACCCCTGATAGATCAGATAGTGCCCATGTCCTAACCTGAATCCCCTAGCTCTAACACGTCATGCTAACCCTAACCCCTGACCCTAACCCTAACACAAACTCTAAACCCTAACCCCTGACCCTAACCCTAACACAAACCCTAAACCCTAACCCTAACCCTACACTTAACACTAACCTTAACCCTAATCTTAAGTCTAATTCTCACACTTCTTCCATTCTCAGAGTTAAACAAACCGACAATCAAGCCATCCTATGCGTGTGATGAGGCTCCTCCTGAGGGTTGCATGACAGTCAGGGCTTTAGATCCAGGGTGCGATGGATTGGCGTTGCAGTGACCCTGTCTGCCTCCTGCTCACAATAGATACAGAGGTCCTGTGCCCTTAAACTAACCGCTAAATGTAAGCGTCAACATTAACTTTAAAAGCTAACCCTAAACCTAACCCCGGACCCTAACCCCCAACTCTAACTCTAAACCCCAACCTTAACACTAACCCCTAAACGTACTCCTAATCCATAACCCAAGCCATAATCCTAACACCTTACCATTATCCTAAATGTAACTCTCACACTTCTTCCATTTGCAGAGATAAGCAAGCCTACAACCAACCCGAGCCATGCGTGAGATGAGGCTCTGTCCCAGTATCCTAAGTGAGAGGCAGGGTTCCATGCCCTGGGTGCAACGGAATGGAGTCCCGGTGATGCTCCCTGTTCCTGACCCCGCATAGAGCAGATAGCACCCATGCTTTAACCCTAATCCCTAAGCCTAACTGATACCCCTAACCCTAAGAATAACACCTAACCCTAACCCTGTTACTAACCCTAACCCTACCACTGAACCTAACCTCTAAACCCTAACTCTAACCCTTACCCGTATCCATAACGGTAGTACCTAAACCATAACACTAACTGTAAAACACTAACCCTAATCGTAACCCTAATGATAACCCTAAGCCTAACCCTACCACTTATAACATCTCTAGCCCTAACCCTAACCAAACAACCACCCTAACCCTAACCCTAACCCCTAAACCTACACCCTCATGCTAACACTAACATTAATCCCTAACCCTATCCATAATCCTAACCCTTAATCTAATTCTCAGACTTCTTCCATTCTTAGAGTTAAGAAAGCCTACAATCCTCCCATGCCATGCGTGAAAGAATGCTCTGCCACTGTGTGCTACATGAAAACTAAGGGCCCATATCCAGCATACGATAGAGTGGGTTCCTGGTGACAATCCCAGCACCCTAACCCATGCCCCTAGTGCAGACAGGGCCCATGCCCTAAGCATAGACACTACACTTAACCCATAACCATAACCATAAACATAACATCTAACCCTAACCCTATTGCTCACCTTAACACATATACCTAACCATAAACCTAACCCTAACCCTACCCCTTAACCTAATCTTAATGCATAACACTTACCATAAAAACAGCCACTATTCCATAACTCTAACCCTACCTCCTAGCCATAACCGTAACACCTAAACCCTAAACCTAACCCTAAACCGCTACAAACAACCGTAAACCTAACCCTAAACCATAACCCTAAAACCTAAGCCTAACCCTAACCCTAAACAATAATCCTAATACCTAACCCTATCCATAAACCTTAACCCTCACCATTACCCCAATACCAAGACCTATCCCTGACCCTAACCCTAACCACTAACCGTAACCCTAACCCGTATCCCTAACCATAAACATGAACCCAAAACTTAACCCTAGTTGTAACTGTAACCCCTAACACTAAGCATTCACCCCAACACTAATCTTAATCCCTAACCCCAACCATAATCCTAACCCTAAATCTAATTCTCAGACATCTTGCTTTCTCAGAATTAAGAAAGCCTAACCTTAACCTCCCATGCCATGCGTGAAAGAAAGCTCTGCCACTGTGCCCTGCATGAAACCCAGGGACCCATACCCAGCGTAAGATAGAAGGGCTTCCCGGTGACAATCCCAGCCTCCTAACGCGCCCCCCTAGTGCAGACAAAGCCCATGTCCTAAGCATAAACACTACCCCTAACCCGTATCCCAAACCCTAAACATAACACCTAACCATAAATCTGTTGCTCACTGTAACATGTAAACCTAACTGTAACCCTAACTTTAACCCCTTAAACTAACCTTAATGCATAATACTTACCCTGAGAAGAACCCCTATCCCATAATTCTAACCCTACCTCCTAGCCATAACCATAACACCTAAATCCTAAACCTTACTCTAAAGCCTAGACCTAACCCTAAACCTAACCCTAACCCCTAAACCTAAACCTAAACCCTTACCCTAACACTAACACTGAACCCCGATCCTAATCCTAACCACTAACCCTAACCATAAACCTCAACTCTAACCCTAACCTGAACACTTAACACTAACCCTAACCCTAACTCCTAACCCTATCCCTTAAACCTAAAACTAACCCTAACCATTAACCCTAACCCTAACCCTTAACCCTAACCCTAACACCTAACCCCTTAACCCTAACACTAACCTTAACCCTTAACCCCTAACACTAACACTAACCCTAACCCCTAACCCCAAACCCCTAACACAAACCATAACCATAATTCTCACAGTTCTTCCATTCTGAGAGTTAAGCAAGACTAAAATCCTCCCATGCCATGCATGAAAGGAGGCCCTGCCACTGTGTACTGCATGAAACCTACGGTCCCATATCCAGCATACAATAGAAGGGGTTCCCAGCGACAATCCCAGCCCCATACCCCACCAACCTAGTGTAGACAGGGCCCATGCCCTAAGCATAAACACTACCCCTAACTCATAACCCTAACTCTAAACGTACCACCTAACTGTAACCCTTTTGCTCACCTTAAAACATAAACCGAACCATAAACCTAACCCAACCCCTTAACCTAATGTTAATGCATAACATTTACCCTAACAACAACCCTTATCTCATAACACTAACCTTACATCCTAGTCATAACTGTAACTGCTAAACCCTAAACCTAACCCGAAACTGATAACCCTAAACATAACCCTAAGAAAAACCCTAAACCTAACCCTAACTTTAACCTTAATGCTAACCCTAAACCATAACCCTAACTCTAACCCTTAACCCTTAACCCTAACCCTAAACCCTAAACCCTAACTGTAACACTAACACTTAACCCTAATCCTAACCCTAACCCTTGAACCTAACCCAAACCCTTAACCCTAAACCTAACAATTACCGTAACACCTAGACCTAACACTGCCTCTAAACCTAACACTAACCCCTAACCCTATCCTTAACTATGAACCCTAAACCTAACTCTAACCCCCTAACCCTAACTATAACCCTTAACTCTAACCCTAATGCTAAACTGAACGCTTAACCCTAACCATAAAACTTAACCCTAAGCGGTATCCTTAACCCTGACGGTTAACCTTCACCATAACACTTAACCCTAACCCTAATCCTAGCCTTTAACCCTAATCCTAACCCTTAACTCTAATGTTAACCCCAACCCTAACCCTAACACTAACCACTAACCTTTAACCTAACCCCTAAACCTAACACCTAACCTTAACCCTAACAATAACCCCAACCCTTAACCCCTAACCCTAACCCTAACCCTAATTCTCACACTTCTTCCATTCTCAGAGTTAAGCAAGCTTACAATCCAGCCATGCCATGCATGAGATTAGACTCCGCCTGAGTCCTGCATGAAGGTCAGGGCCCAAGACCCAGTGTACGATGGTGTGCTGTCACGGTGACCCTTTCCGCACCCCTCTAACCATAGATTTCACAGGTCCTCTGCCCTTAAACTAACTGCTAAATCTAAGCGCTAACACTAACTCTATCACCTAACCCCTCAACCTAACACCTGACCCTAACCCCCAACACTAACTCTAAACCCTAACCTTAACCCTAACCACAGACTCTATCCCTAACGATAATTCTAACACACTACCTTACCCTAAATGTAATTCTCACACTTCTTTCATAACACCCAAACCTAACCCTATTGCTAACCCTAAAGCTAACCCTAACCCTAATGCTAAACCCAACCTCTAACCCCTAAACCTAACCCTAACCCATAACCATAACTGTACCTAAACCATAACACCAATTGTAAAACACTAACTCTAAGCCTAATGATAACCCTAAGCCTAACACTACCACTTACAACATCTCTGGCCCTAACCCTAAAGAAACAAGAACCCTAACCCTAACCCTAACCAGTAACCCGAAGCCCTCACCCTAACACTAACCTTAATACCTAACCCTAACCATAATCCTAACCCTAAATCTAATTCTCAGACTTCTTGATTCTCAGAGTTAAGAAAGCCTACAATGCTCGCATGCCATGCGTGAAAGGGGGCTCTGCTACTGTGTTCTGCATGAGACCCAGGAGCTCATACCCAGAGTATGGTAGAGTGAGTTCCTGGTGACAATCCCAGCACCCTAACCACCCCTAGTGCAGACAGAGCCCAGGCCCTAAGCATAATCACTACCCCTAAGCCATCACCCTAACCCTAAACATAACACCTTACCCTAACCCTATTGCTCACCTTAACAAATAAACCTAACAGTAACCGTAACTTTAACCGCTTAACCTAACTCTAATGCGTAACACTTACACTGACAACAACCCCAAGCGCATAATTCTGACCCGAACTCCTAATATAACCGTAACAACCTAACCCTAAACCTTGCCCTAAAGCCTAGACCTAACCCTAACCTTAACCATAAACCCCACCCCTAAAGCTAACCTCTTACCCTAACATTAACCCTGAACCTTGATCTTAACCCTAACCGCTAAGCCTAACAATCACACTTAACTTTAACACTAAGCCTAAACTGAAAGCTTAAACCTAACCCTAAAACTAAACCACAAATCTTAACCCTAACCCTTAACCCTAAAGCTAACCATAACTGTTAACCCTAACACTAACCCTTAACTCTAACCCTAACACAAAACCTTTACCTTAATACTAACCCTTATCCCTAAACCTAACCTTAACACTTAACCCTAATCCTAACCCTTAACCCTAACCACTAACCCTAACCCTAACACTTAGCTCTAACCCTAACCGCTAACACTCACCTTAAACCATAAACCTGACCCTAACCCTAAACCTTAACCATAACCCTAACACTAAACCATAACTCTAACACTGTTAAACCTAATCCTAACTCTCACACCTAAACCTAACATTAACCCGTAGTCCTAACCCTAACAATAAGAACTAACCCTAAACCTAACCCTAACCAATAACCGTAACCCTAATACGTAACACCTAACCCTGACACTAATCCTAACTCCTAACCTCAAACCGCTAACCCTAACCCTAACACTTAACTCTAAGACTAACCATTAAATGTCACCCTAAATCTTAACCCTAACCCCAACCCAAACCATTATATCTAACCCTGACCCTTAACCCTAACCCTAATCCCAACCACTAACCCTAACTCTACCACGAACCCTAAACCTAACACTAATATCTAACCCTAAAAATAACACTTAACACCAACCCTAACGATAAAAAGAAACATTAACCCTAACCCTAAATGTTAAGCCTCACCCTAAGCCTTAAGCCAAACCCTAATCCTAACCCTAACAACCCAAAACCTAACCCTACCTCTAACCTTAACCCTAAACCTCACCCTTAACCCTAAACCTAACCCTAAACTTTAAACCTAACCCCAACCCTAACCCTTAAGCAGAACACTAACCCTTAACCCTAACCATAACACCTAACACTAACACTAACCACTAAACCTAAACCTAACCCTAACCCTAACCATAAACCTAACACAACCCCTAAACCAAACACTAACCCCGAACCCTAACCTCTAACTGCTAACCTTAACAATAATAACCCCTAACCCCAACCCACTAAACCTAAACCTAACACTTAACCCTAAGACTAACTGTTAAACCTAATCCTGACCCTAACCCTTGACCGTAAACTAACCCTAACAGTTAACCCTAACCCTAACCCAAAACCTTAACCCTAAACCAAACCCTAACTGTTAACACTAACCCTAACCCTTAATCCTAACCCTAACGCTAATCTTTAACCCTAATACTAACGCTTAACCCTAACACTAACACTAACCCTTAAACCTAAGCCTAATCCTTAACCTTAACAACTAACCCTGACCTTAACCTTTAAACCTAACCCTAACCGTTAACACTCACCCTAACCCTTAACCCTAACCCTATCCCCAACACTTAACTTAAAACTATCCATAACTGTTAACTCTAACCCTAAGTTTTAAACCTAACCTTACCCCTAACCCTTACCCTTAATCCTAACCCTTAACACTAACCCTAACCCTAACACTAACCCCCTAACCCTAAAGCTAACCCTAACCCCCAAACCTAACACCTAACCCCTAACCCTAACACTAACCCCAACCCCTAACCCCTGTCCCTTAACTCTAACACTAACCCTAACCCCTAACCCCAAAACCCTAACCCTAACCCTAATTCTTACACTTCTTCCATTCTCAGAATTAAGCAAGCCTACAACCCAGCCATGCCATGCGTGAGATTAGATTCTGCCTGAGTCATGTATGAGCCTCAGGGCCAAAGGCTCAGTGTACGATGGTGTGGTGTCTCGGTGATCCTGTCCGCATCCCTGTCACCATAGGTTATACAGGTCCTCTGCTCTTAAACTAACCACTATATCTAAGCCCTAACACTTACCCTAAACCCTAACCCTAAACTTAACCCCTGACCCTAACCCCTAACACTAACTTTAAACCCTAACCTTAACCCTAACCACAGAACCTATCCCTAACCATAATTTTAACCCATTACCCTAACCCTAAATGTAATTCTCACACTTCTTTCATTTGCAAAGATAAACAAGAATACAACCAACACATGCCATGCATGAGATGATGCTCCATCCCCATATCCCACAAGAGAGCCAGGGTCCCATGAACTGGGTTCAAAGGAGTGGGTTACAGGCCATGCTCCTTGTCCCAACTCTGCATAGAGCATATAGGTCCCATGCCTTAACCCTAATGCCTAACGCTAACCCCTAACTGTAACCCTAAGGCTAAACCTAACCCTAAGCTTAACCCAAACCTCTCAAACTAAGCCTCATCCCCAACTCTAACACTAATCCCAACCACAAACCCCTAACTCTAACACAAACCCATAACCAAAAGTGTAATACTGAACCACTAACACTAAACCTAAAATGCTAACGCTCACCCTAACCCTAACTACAACCCTAACCTGAAAGCTACCCCTTACAATGAACCTAGCCCTAACCCTAACCAACAACGACCCTAACCCTAACCCCTAACCTATAACCCTAGCTGTAACACTGACGTTAGCCCCAAACTCTAACCATATTCCTAACTTTATCCCTTTACCCTGACACTAAACCTAATCATAAACCGTAACCCTAAACCTAACGCTAAATCTATTTCTCACACTTCTTCCATTCTAGGAGTTAAGCAAACCTACAATGTAGCCATGCCATGCGTGAGATGAGGCTCTGCCTGAGTCTGGGGTGACAGTCAGAGCCTAAGGCCTAGGGTACAATGGAGTGGGGATGCAGCCATGCTCCATACCGCCAGTGCTCCATAGATTAGACAGGGCCCTTGCCCTAACACTAATCAGTAAACATAAGCCCTAACTCTAACACTAACCCAAATCTCTAGCCCTAAAAATAACCCATGAGTCTAACTGCTAACATTAACCCTAATCCCTAACCCTAACAATAAACCCTCACACTTAACCTAAACCTAACCACTAAACATAGTCCTAATCCTTAAGCTTAACAGTAACACTAATCCTAATTCTAACCTCTAACCGTAACCCCTAAACCTAATCCTAGTCCCTAACACCTAACCCTAACCCTAACCCTAACCCTAACCCTAAATCTAATTCTCAGACTTCTTCAATTTCAAAAGATAAGGAAGCCTACAATCCACCCATGCCATACATGAGATGAGGCTCTGTCCCTGTGTCCTACATGAAAGGCTGAGGCTCATGCCCTGTGTACAATGGAGTGGGGCCCAGGCGATCTTCCCAGTTCCCCACCACTGATAGATCATATAGGGTCCATGTCTTAACCTGAATCTGAAACCCTAATTCCTCACCCTAACCTTAAGTATAACACCTAAGCCTAACCCTAATGATAACCCTAACACCTACCGTAACCCTAAGCCTAAACCCTAACCCTAACCCTAAACCCTAACTCTAACCCTATCCCTAAACCTAACCCCAACCCTAAACTCTAACCCCAATGCTAAACATAAACCCTAACCATAACCCTAAGCCTAATCCCTAACCCCTCACCCTAACTCTAACCCTATTTATTTATTCCATTCTCAGAGTTAAGCATGCCTAGAATCCATCCATGCCATCTGTGAGATCAAGCTCCACCTGAGTGCTACATGACAGTTAGGGTCCAAGGCCCAGTGTACGATGGTGTGGTGTCACAGTGACCCTGTCTGGACCCCTCTCAACATAGATTATACTGGTCATGGGCCCTCAAACTAAAACTGCTAAATCTAAGCCCTAACACTAACCTTAAACGCAAATCCTAAACCTAACCCCTGAAGCTAACCCCCAACACTAACTCTAAACACTAAACTTAACCGTAAAAGCTAACGCTAACCATGACGCTTAGACCTAACCCTAACCCTTAACCATTAACGCTAACACTACACCCTACACCCTACCCTAACACAAACATTATACCCTAATCCTAACCCTAACACTTAAACCTAACCCTAACACTTAACCCTAACCCTAACCCTTACACTAATGCCTAGCCCTAAACCTAAGTCTAACCCTAACCCCTAACACTAACACTAAGCTCTAACCATAACGCTAAACCTAAACACTAATGCTAACCCTAACCTTAACCCCTAAACCTAACACTAACCCTGAAACCTAAACCTAACCCTAAACCCCTATCCAGAACCATAACACTTAACTCTAAACCTAACCCTAACCTGAAAACATAACCCTAACCAAAACCACTAACCCTAAACCTTAACCCTAATATTAACTGTTAAACCTCACCCTAACACTTAATCTTAACCCTTATCTTAACCTTGAACCCTAACACTAACCCCTAACCCTAACTATAACCCTAACCCCAACCCTAATCCTAACTGTAACGCCTAAACCGAACCATAATACTAACCCCTAACCCTCATCCTAACCCTAACCTAACCCTAACACTAACCCCAACCAGAACCCATAACACCCAACCTAACCCTAACTCTAAGACTAAACCTTAACCCTAACCCTAAAGCTAACCCCAATCCGTAAACTTAACCACTAACTCTAACCCTAACCCTAACACCTAACCCTAACCCTAAAACTATCACTAACACATAACCCCAACCTTAACCCTAATTATAACACCTAACCCTAGCTCTAACCATAACCATAACCCCTAACCCCTAACCCTAACCCTTAACACTTAACTCTAACCCTAACACTAACCTTTCCCCTAACTCTAAACCCTCTTGCAAATTTCTAACACTAATGCATAACCCTAACCCCAACTGTACCCTAAACTTAACCCCAAACATAACCCCGAACCTTAAACCCAACCTTAATCCTAAACTTTAATCCTAAAGATAATCCCAAACCCTAACCCTAACCCAAACCCCAATCCCTAACGTTAACCTTAACACTTAAATCTAACCCTAATCCTAGCCCCTAACCCTAAACATAACCCTGAACTTACCTCTAACCTTAACGCTAACCAGAACCCCTAACATCTAACACTAACACTAACACCTAACCCTAACTCTAACACTAAGAACTAACCCTAACATTAAACCTAAACCCAAACCCTAATCGTAACCCTAACCCCTAAATCTAAACCTAAAACTAACCCTAAACACTAACGCTAACACTAACCCTAGAATTAACACCCAACCCTAATCCTAACCCTATACCTAACCCGTAACCCCTAACCCTAACCCTAACCTTAACCTCTAACTCCTAACCGTAAGCCTAAAACTAATCCTAACTCTAACTCTAAACCCTAACCCTACTTTCTAACCCTAACGCCTAACCCTAACCATAACCGTACCCTAACACTAACCGTAACCTTAACCCCGAACCCTAAACCCAACCCTTACCCTAACCCCTAACCCTAACGTTAACCCCAACCCTTAACCCAACCCTATCCTCAACCCCAACCTCTAACCCTAGACATAACGGTAACCTCAACCCCAACCCTAAACCCAAACCCAACCAAAACCTCAACACCAACACCTAAGCTTAATCCTAACCCTTCCCCTAAAGCCTAGACCTAAACCTAATCCTAAACCTAACCCCTAACACTAACACTAACCCCTAACACTAACGCTAACCATGAACTTTAAATCTAACCCTAACCCCTAACCCTAAACAAAAACATTAAATCTAAACTAAATGCTAACATGAAACCTTAACACTAAACCTAAACCCTAAACCTAACCCTTAACCCTAACCCTAACCGTTAACCCTCAACCTAAAACTTAACCCTAACCCTAATCCTGACCATAACACTTAACCCTAACTGTAACCCTAAACCCTAACCTTAAACCTAAACCTCACCCTTAACCCTAAACCTAACCGTAAAGGTTAACCCTAACAATAACCTTTAAACCCAACACTAAAAATAACTCTTAACCCTAATCTTAAACCTTAACACTAACCCTAAACCCTAATGCTAACATTAACCTCTAACCCTAAACATAACCCTAATCCTAACCCCTAAACCTAACACTTAACACATAACACTAACACTAATACCTAACCATAGGCCTAACCCATAACCCTAACCCTAACCCTAATGTGACCCTATCCCTAACCTAACCCTAACTGTAACCATAACAACTAACCCTAACCCTAAACCTAATCCTAGCCCCTAATGCTAACCCTAACCCTAAACCCTAATCCTAATCCAAACACTAACCCTAACCCCTAACCCTAACACTTAAACCGAACCCTAACCCTAAGCCTAACATTAAACCTAGCCCTAACCGTAACACTAACCCTAAACCTAGCACTAACCCTAACCCGAGACCTAACCCTAATCCTACCTCTAGACATAGCCCTAGCCCTAACCCTAACCCTAACCCTAGCCCTAACCTTAACCCCTAACCCTAACCCTAACCCCTAACCATAACCATAACCCCTAACCCTATCCCTAACCCTAACCCCTAAACCTAAACCTAACCCTTCCACTAACCCTAACCCTAACCCTAACCCTTAAACCTAACCTTAACACTTACCCTAAGCCTAACGTTAACCCTAGCCCTAAACCTAGCACTAACCCTAACCCTAAACCTAAAACTAGCCCTAAGCCTAACCCTAGACCCAGCCCTAACTCTACCACTAGACATAGCCCTAACCCTAGCCCTAGCCCTAGCCTTAACCCTAACCCTAACCCAAGACCTAACCCTAACCCTAAGTCATACCTAGACTTAGGTCTAACCCTAGCCCTAGCCTAGCCCTAGCCCTAGACCTAATCCTAGCCCTAGCCCTAGAACCAGCCCCAAACATAGCCCTAGCCCTAGCCCTGATGCTAACCCTAACCCTAAACATAACCCTAAACCTAACCCTAGTCCTAGCCCTAGTCCTAGCCCTTGCCCTAACCCTAGCCCTTTTTCTAACCCTAACACTATCTCAAATCCTAACCATAACAACCCTAAACCCTAACACTAAACTTAAACCTAAACCAATAATAATACTAACCCTAAGAACCCTGACCCTTAAACCTAACCCCAACCCGAAATCCTAACACTAACCCTAACCCAAAACCCTAACCCTAAGCGCTAACACTAACCCTAATGCTAAAACGAAACCTAACCCTAATTCCTAACCCTAACCCTAACCCCTAATCCTAACCCAAACCCTAATGCTAACCCTAACCCTTACCCCAAACCTTAACTGTAATCCTAACCCAAAACCCTAACCCTAACTGCTAAACCTAACTCAAACACTAACCCTAAACATAACACTAACTCCTAACCATAAACTTAATCCTAAACTTAACCCCTAACCGTAAATCTAATTCTAATCCTAACCCTGAAACTAAACCTAACCCTAACCCCTTACCCTAACCCTAACCGCTAATCGTAACCCAAACCCTAATGATAACCCTAACGCTAAACCCTAACCCTAAACATAAACCTAACACCTATTCCTATCCCTAACCCTAACCCTTAACACTAACCCTAAGCATAACCTCTAACACCTAATGC
Organism: Lemur catta; assembly: GCF_020740605.2. Lineage (NCBI taxonomy): Eukaryota > Metazoa > Chordata > Mammalia > Primates > Lemuridae > Lemur > Lemur catta. Next base: position 2,395,685 of record NW_025423850.1, on the reverse strand, counting down.
TAACCATAACCCTAATGCTAACCCTATACCTTAACCCTAACCCTAATCCTAACGCAAAGACTAATCCTAACACTAACGGTAACCCCTAATCAGTAACCCTAACCCTAACCCTAGCCCTAACCCTAAAGCTAACCCTAACTCCTAACACTAACCCTAACCCATAACCCTAAGCCTATCCCTAACCCTAACACCAACACCTAACCCTAACCCGAGGGCTGGTCTTAGCCCTAACCCTAACCCAAACCCTAGCCCTAACCCTCACCCTAACCCTAGCCGTAGACCTAGCACTTGTCCTAGCCTTAACACTAACCCTAAACTTAACCCTAGCCTTTGCCCTAGCCCTATCCCTAACCCTAGCCCTAGCCCTATCCCTAAATCTGACCCTAAGCCTAACAGCTTTAAGCCCTAACCATAACCCCAAACCCTAACTCTATCACTAAACCTAACCCTAACCGATAACCATAACCGAAATGCTAAACCTAACCCTAACCCTAACTCTAACCGCTAACCCAACCCTAATTCTAACACTAACCCTAAACCTAAACCTAACACTAACCCCTAACCTTACCACCAAATCCTAGCCCTAACCCTAATGCTAACCTTAAACCTAACCCTATGGCTAACCCTAACCCTAACGTCTAACCTTAATCCTAACGATAACCCTAAACCCTAACACTAACCATAAACCCTAACTGCAACCCTAACTCCTAACCCTAACCCTAACCCTAAACCTAAACCCATACCTAACCCTAAACCTAACACGAACCCTAACAACTCTAACTCCTAACCCCTAACCCTAACACTAACCCAAACACTAACCCTTAACCCTAACCCTAAACCTAACACCTATATCTAACCCTACTTCTAACCCTAACCCTAAACATAAACCTAACCCTTACCCTTAACCTTAACCCTATCCCATAACCCTAACCCAAACCTCAACCCTAGCATTAACCCCTAACCCTAAATCTAACCCTATCCTTTAAACCTAAACCTAAAGCTAAACCCCTAACCCTAACACTAACTCCAAACCCTAACCCCTAACCCCTAACCTTAACACTATCCCAAACCATGATCCCAAAACCACTAACCCTAAACCTAACAGTTAACGCTAAGACAACCATTAAACGCTACTCTACACCTTAACGTTAATCGCTACCCTAACCACTAACCACTAACCCTAACACTAACCCCTAAACCTAAACCTAACCCTATCCCTTACCCCTAACCTAACAGTAAACACCTAACCCTAACAGTAACAGTAAATACCTAACCCTAACAGTAACACCAAACCCTAACCCCTTACCCTAACATTAACCCTACCCCCTAAACCCAAACCTCACATCCTAACCCTAACAGTTAACCCTAAGAGTAACCATTAAACCTTACCCTAACCATAACGCTATTGCAAACACCTAAACCTAACCTTGATTCTAAACTTCAGCCTAAACCTAAACCTAACACTAGCCCATGAACTTAACTGTAACCTTTAGTCCTAAGCTAACCCTAACGCTGACACTAACCATTAACCCTAACCCTAACACTAAACCCTAACCCTAACCCTAAACCTAACCCCTAACCCTAAACCTAAACCTTATCCCTATCCCTAACCCTAAACACTAACATTAACACTTAACCTAACCCTAACCCATAACCCTAATCCCAACCCTGACTCCTAACTCTAAACCTAAACCTAGACCTAAGTTCAACCCTAGCTCTCAGCTAGCCCTATCCCTAGACAAAGACCTAACCCTATCCCTAGTCCTAGCCCTAGCCCTGACACTAACCCTAACACTAAACCTAACCCTAGCACTCGCCCTAGCCCTAGCCCTATACTTAACCCTAAACCTAACCATAAACCTAACACTATCTCTCAACCTGACCCTAGTCCTATGAGCTCTAACCTCTAAACATAACCCCAAACCCTAACTCTATCACTAAATCCAACCCTAACTGCTAACCCTAATCCGAGCACTAACTCTAATCCTAACCCTAAGCCCGAACCCTAACCCAAACCCTAACGCCCTAAAAGTAAACCTACCCCTAATCCCTAAGTGTAACCCTAACCATAAACCTAACACAACCCTTAAACTAACCCTAAACCTAACCCTAACATAACCCTACCAAAATCCTAAACCCTAACACTAACCCTAACGTTTAACACTAATCCTAACACTTACACTAACCCTAAACATAAACCTAACCCTAAACCACAATCCTAAACCCTAATGCTAAACCTAACACTAACCCTAGCCCTAACGCTAACACTAACTCCTAACCCTAACCCTAACCTCTAAACCTAACCCTAGCCCTAACACTAACCATATCTCCAAACCTAGACCTAGACCTAACCCTATCCCTAGCCATAGCCCTAGCCCTAGCCCTAATCATAGCCCTAGCCCTAGCCCAAACCTTAACCCTAACCCTAAACCTAAGCCTAGCCTTAGGACTAGCTCTAGCGATAACCCTAGCCCTAACACTAAACCTAACACTATCCCTAAACCTAACCATAACTCTAACAAGCCTAACCCCTAACACTAAACCTAACCCTAACCCTAACCCTAACACCCCTAACCACTAACCCTAACAATAAACCTAATCCCAAACCCTAACGCCAATGCTAACCGCAAACCCTAACCTAAATGCTAACTCTAACCGTAACTCTAACCCTACCTTCTAACCCTAACCCTAACCCTAACCCCTAATCCTAACCCTAATTCTAACCCTAACCCTAAATGTAAATTTAACCTTAACCCCTAAAACAAACCCTAAAACCTAATCCTAATCCTAACCCTAACGCTAAACCTAATCCTAAACCCTAACCCTAACTCTAAACCTTAACCTTAACCCTAACACTAACTCCTAACCCTAACCCTAACCCTAACACCTAACCCCTAACCCTAACCTTAACACTAACACTAACCCCTAAACCTAACTCTAACACTAACCTCTAACCCCTAACCTTAACCCTAACACTAACCCCTAAAACTAACCCTAACTCTAACACTAAGAATAACCCTAACACTAACTCTAAATCCTAACCCCTAACCGTAACCCTAATGCTAACTCTAACCCTAACCCTAACCCCTAACCATAACCTTAACCCTAACCCCTATCCATAACTCTAATTCTAACCTGAAGCCTAAACCTGAACCAAACCCTGAACCTTAACCCTAACCCTAAAATCTATTCCTAACCCTAACCTTATCCCTAACCACTAACCCTAACCCTAACACTAATTTTAGCCCCTAACCCTAACTCGAACTCTAACCCTAACCTTTAACCCTAATCTTAACCATAAACCTAACCCTAACACTAACACCTAAATCTAAATGTAACCCTATCCCTTACCCCTAAACCTAACACTTAAACCCCTAACTCTAACAGTAACACCAAACGTTAACCCCTAACCTTAACATTAACCCTACCCCCTAAACCCAAACAGCACACCCTAACCCTAACAGCTAACCTTAAGACTAACTGTTAAACCTTACCCTAACTGTAACCCTACCCCCAAATCTAACCCTAACCCTAATCCTAACCCTTTACCCTAATTCTAGCCCTAACACCTAACACTAAACCTAACCTCTATCCTTAACATTAACCCTGACACCAAACCCTAAACCTTACCCTTACCCTAACCCTAACCCCTAACCCTAAACCTAACCCTAACCCTAAACCTAGCCCTAAATTCAACCCTAGCTCTAACGCTAGACCTAGACCTAGTCCTAGAACTAACCCAAGCCCTAGTCCTAGCCCTAGCCTGCACATTAACCCTAACCCTAAAACTAACCCTAGCCCTAGCCCTAGCTCTAGCTGTACACCTAACCCTAACACTATCCCTAACCCTGACCCTAAGCCTTACAGCCCTACACATAACCATAAACCCAAACCCTAACTTTATCATTAACCTAACCCTAACCGCTAACCCTAACCTTAACCCTAACTCTAACTCTAAACCGTAACCCTAACCATAACCCTAACTCTAACCGCTAACCCTAACCCTAATTCTAACACTAACCCTAAACCTAAACCTAACCATAACCACAAACCCTAACCCCTAATCCTAACCCTAATCCTAACGCTAATCCTAAACATAAAACCTAACCCTATTCCTAACCTTAAGATTAACGCATAACCCTAACCCTAATCATAACCCTAAACCCTAACCCTAACCCTAACCCTAGCCCTAGCCATAGCCCTAGACCTAACCATAACACTAGGCCTAGCCCCGACACTAAAACTAACCCTAAATCTAATACTAGCTCTGGCCCTATTGCTTGTCCTAGCACTAAACGTAACACTACACCTAACTCTAACCCCTAACCCTAACCCTAACCCTAACCCCTAACCCTAACCCTAATCCCAACCTGTAATTCTAATCCTAACCCTAAACCTATGACAGGCCCTAGCCCTAATTCTAAACCAACCTTAGCCCTAAACGTCACTCTAACCCTACCCGTAGCTCTAGCACTAGTCCTAGCCCTAACACTAAACCTAAACCTAACCCTAACTCTAACACTAGGCCTAATACTAACCCTAACCCTAAACCTAGTCTTAACCCTATCCCTAGCCCAAACCTAGCCCTAGCCCTAGCCCTAGCCCTAACCCTAACCCTAGCCCTAGTCCTAACCCTAGCCCAACAATAACCCTAGCCCTAACCCTAGCCCTAGCCCTAGCCCTAGCTCTAGACCTAACCCTAACTCTAACCCTACCTCTAAACGTAACCCTAACCCTAACATTTAAACCTAACCCTAATCCTTAACCCTAATCTAAACCCTTTACCCTAACCCTAACCCCTAACCCTAACACTAACCCCTAACCCTAAACCTAACACTAACTCTAACCCCTAAACCTAACACTTAAACCCTAACCCTAAAACTAACCCAAAACTCTAACCCCTAACCCCTACCCTTAACACTAACCCTATGCCTTATCAATGAACCCCTATCCCTAATCCTAAAAATTAACACTAAGACTAACTGTTAAACCTCACCCTAACCCTTAAACCTAACACTTAAACCTAACCATTAACCCTAAATGTAAACTTAACCCTAACCCTTAACGCTAAACCCCACATTAACCGTTAAACCTAACCCTAACCCTTAACCTTAAATCTAACCCTAAACCTTAACCCTAATACTAACCCTTAACCCTAAACCTAAACCTAACCCTTAACCCTAACACTAACCCTTAACCCTAATCCTCACCCTTAACCCTAACCACAAACCCTAACCCTGACACTTAACCATAAACCTATCCCTAACCATTAAGCCTACCCATAACACAAACACTTAACGGTAAAACAAACACTTAACCCTAACCCTAACCTTACCCTTAAGCCTAATCTTAAACCTTAATTTAACCCCTAAACCTAACAGTTAACCTTACCCCTGACCCTATCCATCAACATTCACCCTAGCCATTAACACTCACCCTAACCCTAACACTTAACCCTACCCCTAACACTTAACCGTAACCCTAACACTAACCCTTAATCCTAATCCTAACCCTTACCCCTAACCCTAACACTAACTCCTAGTCCTAACCCTAACACTAACCCCTAGCCCTAAACCTAACCCTAAATGCTAACCCTAATCCTAACACCTAACCCCTAACCCTCACACTAGCATTAACCTCTAACTGCGAACCACAACCCTAAACCTAACCCTTAACCCTAAGACTAACCATTAACCCTCACACTAACCCTTAACCCTAAACCTAGTCCTAACCCTAACACTTTACCCTACCCCTAAACCAAACCCCTAATATTAATCCTAAACCTCACCCTTAACCCTAAACCTAACTGCAAATGGTAACCCTAACAGTAACCTTTAAACCTAACTTTAACCCTACCCCCTAAATCTAATCTTAATCCTCAATCCTAACCCTAACCACTAACACTAACACTGAACCCTAAACCTAACCCTAACCCTAACCCTATGTCCTAAACCTAACACTTAACTGATAACCCTAACACTAACTTCAAACACTATCCCTTAACCCCTAACCCCTAACCTTAACAATAACCCAACCCCTCTTCCGCAACCCCTAACCCTAACCCTAACTGTTAACACTCACCCTTACACTTAAGCCTAACCCTAACCCTATCACTTAACCCTAATACTATCCCTTAACTTTAACCTTACTCTTTCACCCCAATCCTAACCCTTAACACTAACAATTAACTCTAACCCCAACCCTTAACCCTAACCCTAACCCTTAACACTCACCCTAAACCTTAACCCTAATACTAAACCTATCACTTAACCCTAATCCTTAACCCTAACCCTAACACCTACCGCCAAAACCTAACACTAACTCTACCCTTAACCACTAATCCCTAAAACTAACACTGACCCTAACCCATAACTGCAAACAACTAACCTTAACCATAACCATAATTAGCACACTTCTTCAATTCTCAGAGTTAAGCAAACCTGCAATCATCCCATGCCATGCGTGAAGGGAGGCTCTACCACTGTGTCCTGCATGAAACCCACAGGCCCATACCCAGTGTACAATAGAGGGGGTTCCCGGCGACAATCCCAGCCACATAACCCACCACCCTAGTGCAGGCAGGACCCTTGTCCTAAGCATAAACACTACCCCTAACCCATAACACTACCCCTAAACATAACCCTAAATCAATTGCTCACCGTAACACACAAACCTAACCCTAACTTTAATCCCTTAAACTTACCTTAATGCATGACTTACCCTGACAACAGGCACTCTCCCATAATTGTAACCCTAACTCCTACCCATAAACGTAACACCTAAACCCTAACCCTTACCCTAAACCCTAGACCTAAGCCTAAACCTAAACCTAACCCATAACCCTAACCCTAACCCCTTACCTAACAATAACCTGGAACCCTGATCCTAACCCTAACCCCTAGCACTAACCATAACCATTAGCTCTAACACTAACCCTAAACTGAACTCTTAGCCCTAACCCTAAAACTAAACCACAAACCCTAACCCTATCCCTTAACCCTAAACATAACCCTAACCGTTAATCCTAAACCTATCACTGACACTTAAAACTAATCCTAACCCTTAACCCTCACTCTAACCGTTAACCCTCACCCTAAACCTTAACCTTGACCCTAACTCTATCCCTAACCCTTAACCCTAACCATAACCCTAATCCTAAATCTTAACCCTAACCCTAACACTAACCCTAACCCTAAACAAAATACTAACAACCCCTAACCCTCACACTAACCCTAACCCTAAACCCAACCCTAACACCTAACCTCTAACCCTCATACTAACCCTGAACCCTACACCAAACCCCGACCCCTAACCCTATCCCTAATTCTCACTCTTCTTCCATTCTCAGAGTTAAGGAAGCCTACACTGGAGCAATGCCATGTATGAGATGAGGCTCCGTCTGAGTCCTGTGTGACTGGCGCATGCCCATAGTACGATGGAGTGGGGTCCGTGGGTATGTAGGCTTGCTACACTACAGTTTGAAAGAATTGCAGTAGTCATATATAGGGTTGCTTACATTTACTTATAGGAAGCAACTATTGGGGTGTGCTTTGTAGCCTTGCCTTACTCTAGTTTGGATGAAGTGGGTGAGTCCTATATAGGAACATTAGCATTGAGTTAGAGGGAGCATCTATGGGGGCTGCTTTTTAGGCTTGCTAAACTCTAGTTGGAAGAGTTCGAGAGTCATATATAGGAACTATTTCATTCATTCAGAGAAAGCAATTATAGGGAGTTTATTTGTAGGGATGCTAAGCTCTACTTTGGAGGAAGTCGAGAGTCATATATAGGAATGCTTACATTCACAGAAAGCACCTATGGGGAGTGGTTTCTAGGCTTCCTAAACTCTAGTTTGGAAAAAGGGGAAAGTCATGTATAGGAACGCTTATATTCACTTAGAGGAAGGAACTATCTGCGGGGATTTGCAGTATTACTAAAATCTTAGATTGGAAAAATAGTGGGGGTGATATATAGGAATGTTAACATTCACTTAATGAAAGCAACTATCAGGAGGTGGTTTCCAGGTTTGCTATACTCTAGTTTGGAAGAAGTGCGAAAGTCATATATAGGAAGGCTTACATTCACTGAGAGAACGCAATTATGGGTGGGTGCATTGTAGGCATGCTAAACTCTACTTTCGAAAAATTTTGAGAGCCATGTATAGTAGTTTACAGTCATGTAGAGAAAGCAACTACCGGGGGTGGTGTGTAGGCTTGCTAAACTCTAGTTTGGAAGAAAGGCCATAGTCATACAGAAATGCTTGAATTCATTTAGAGAAAGCAGCTGTCGGGGATTGCTTTGTCGGCTTACTTAACTCTAGTGTGGAAGAAGTGCGAGAGTCATACATAGGAAGGTTTACATTCACTCAGACAAAGCAACTATGGGGGTGATTTGTAACCATGTGAAACTCAAGGTTGTAATGCGTGCGTCAGTCATACATAGGAATGCTTAAATTCACTCAGAAAAAGCAACTATGGGCAGGATGTTTGTAGGCAGGCTAATCTCTACTTTGGAAGAAATTCGAGTCACATATAAGAAGGCTTATATTCACTCAGAGACAGTACTATGGGGGGAGTAATTTTTGCATGTTAAAGTCTAGTTTGGAAGAAGAACGAGAGTCATATATAGGAACGCTTACATTCACGCAGAGAAAGCAACTATGGGGTGGTGTTAGGTAGGCATGCTAAACTCTTTCTTGGGAAGAGTTCCAGAATCCTATTTAGGAAAGGTGACAGCCACTTAGGAAAAGCAAAAGTCAGCGGGTGCTTTGTAGGCCTGAAAAACTCTATTTTCAATGAAGTGTATGTGTCATATATGGGAATGATTATATTCACTCAGAGAAAGCAACATTGGGGTCGTGGCTTGTAGGCATACTAAACTCTAGTTTGGAAAAAGTACGAGTCATATAAAGAAACGCCTACATTCACGCAGAGAAAGCAACTATGGGGTACTGTTTTTACGCATGTTAAACAATAGTTTGATGGAATTTCGGGAGTCGTGTCTAGGGAAGCCTACAGTGACAGAGAAAACAACTCTCGGGGTGGTTTGTAGGCCTGCTAAACTCTGTTTTCAATGAAGTGTAAGAGTTATATATGGGAATGCTTACATTCGCTCAGACAAAGCAACGATGGGGTGGTGGTTTGTAGGCATTCTAAACTGTAGTTTGGAAAAGTAGGAGAATCATATATAGGAACGCTTACTTTCACGCAGAGAATTCAACTATGGCTTGGTGTTTTGTAGGCATGCTAAAGGGTAGTTTGCAAGAAGTTCAAGAGTCTTATATAGGGACGATTACGGTCACCTAGAGAAAGCAACTCTCTGGAGGTGGTTTGTAGGCCTGTTAAACTCTAATTTGGATGAAGTGTGAGAGTCATATATGGGACGGCTTATATTCACTCAGAGAAAGCAAAGTCGGGGTGGTGGTTTCTAGGCATACTAAAGTATAGTTCGGATGAATTGTGGCAGCAATACAAGGGAAGGCTTACATTCAGTCAGAGAAAGCAACCATGGGGTGGGGTTTGGTAGGCATAAAAATCCCTGGTTTGGAAGAAATTCAAGAGTAATATATAGGAAAGCTAACTCTCGGGGTCGCTTGGCAGGTCTTCTGAATTCTATCTTTGGAAGAAGTATGAGAGTCATGTATGGTAACGCTTACATTCACGGAGAGAAAGCAACTGTGGGGTGGTGTTTTCTAAGTATTCTAAATTCTAGTTTGCAAGAAGTTCGAGTCATGCAGGAAAGCTTACAGTCACTTAGAAAAAGCAACTCTTGGGGCTGGGTGGTTTGTAGGCCTGCTAAACTCTACTTTGGAGGAAGTGAGAGAGTCATATATGGGAATGCTTACATTCACTCAGAGAAAGCAACGTTCAGGTGGTGGTTTGAAGGCATACTGGATTGTTGTTTGGAGGAAGTACGAGTGTCATATATAGGAACCCTGACATTCACTCAGAGAAAGCAGTTATGGGGTGTTGTATTGTAGGCATGCTAATCTCTAGTTTGTAAGAATTTCAAGAATAATATATAGGAAAGATTACAGTCACTTAGAGAAAGGAACTCGGACGGTGGTTTGTAGGCCTGCTAATCTCTATATTCAATGAAGTGTAGGAGTTATATATGACAACGCTTATATTCACTCAGAGAAAGTTGCTTTTTTTGTATGAATGTAGGCCTTCGTATATACGACTCGTACTTCTTCCAAACTAGAGTTTAGGATGCCTACCAACCACCACCCCATCGTTGCTTTCTCTGAGTGAATATAAGAGTTTCCATATATGACTCTCGCACGTCTTCCAAAATAGAGTTTAACAGGCCTACAAACCACTCCCCGAGAGTTGCTTTCTCTAAGTGACTGTAAGCGTTCTTATATATTACTCTTGATCTTCTTCCAAACTAGAGATTAGGACGCTTATAAAACACCACCACACAGTTGTTTTTCTGCATGAATGTAAGAGATACCGTGTAGGACACTCACACTTCTTCCAAAATAAAACTGAGACCTACCAAGTGCCCCCTGTGAGTCCCTCAATCTAAGTTACTCAAGCTTTCATACCTATAACTCTTGAACTTCTTCCAAACTAGCGATTTGCCTGCCTATCGAACACCACTCCATAGTTGCTTTCTCAGAGTGAATTTAAGCGTTCCCATGTATGACTCTCACACTTCATCCAAATTAGAGTTTAGCAGGCCTACAAACCACCTCCGGAGAGATGCTTTCTTTAGGTGACTGTCATCTTTCCTATATAAAATATTCGAACTTCTTCCTAACTACACTTTAGCATGCCTACAAAACACGACCCCATAGTTGAATTCTCTGAGTGAATGTAAGCGTTCCTATATATGATTACCCTATTGTTGCCAAACTACAGTTCAGCATGCCTAAAAACTACCACTCCAACGTTGCTTTATCTGAGTGAATGTAAGCGTTCCCATAGATGAATCTTACATTTCATTGAAAATACAGTTTAGCAGGCCTAGAAACCACTCTCCGAGAGGTCTTTTCTCTATGTCACTGGAACCTTCCCTAGATATGACTGTCGAAATTTCTCCAAACTACAGTTTAGCTTGCGTGCAAACACTACCACATAGCTGCTTTCTCTGTGTGAATGTAAGTGTTCCTACATATGACGCTCGTACTTCTTCCAAACTACAGTTCAGTAAGCCTACAAAACACCACCACATCATTGCTTTCTCTAAGTGAATGTAAGGGTTCCTACATATGACGCCCACTTCTACCAGAATAGAGTGTTGCAGGCCTACCAACCAACAGCCGACACTTTCTTTTTCAAAGTGGCTATCTTTCCGGGATATCACCACCCCATCATTGCTTTCTCTAAGTGAATGTAAGCGTTCCCATATATGAGTCGCACACTTAAACCAAAATAGAGTTCAGTGGGCCTGCCTTCCACACCCCCACAGTTGCTTTCTCAAAGTAACTCTAAGGTTTCTTATATATGGCCCTCACACTTCATCCATACTAGACTTTAGAATGCCTAGAAAACACCACCCCACCATTGCTTTCTCTGCCTTAATGTATGCGTTCCTATGTATGACTCTCGTACTTCTTCCGAACTACAGTTTAGTGTGCCTACAAACCACCACCCCATCGTTGCTTTCTCTGAGTGAATGTAAGCATTCCCCTATATGACTCTCACACTTTTTCCAAAGTAGAGTTTAGCAAACCTACAAACCACCCCCCGAGAGTTGCTTTCTCTAAGTGACCGTAAGCTTTCCTATACATTACTCTTGAAATTCTTCCAAACTGGAGATTAACATGCTTAAAAAATGTCACCCCTAAGTTGCTTTCTCTGCGTGACAAGCGTTCTTATGTATCACTGGTACGTCTTCAAAACGAGAGTTTATTATATCTACAAACCGCCACCCCATCTTTGCTTTCTCTGAGTGACTGTAAGGGTTCCCATATATCATTCTCGCGCTTTTTCCAAAGTAGAGTATAGCAGGCCTGCAAACCACCCCCTGACAGTTGCTTTCTCTAAGTGACTTTAAGCTTTCCTATATATTACTCTTGAACTTCTTCCAAACTAGAGATTAGGACGCTTGCAAAACACCACCCCATAGTTGAATTCTCTGCGTGAATGTATGCGTTCCTATATATGACTCGTAGGTCTTCCAATTTAGAGTTAATATGCCTACAAAACACCACCCCGACATTGCTTTCTCTGATTGAAAGTAAGCGTTCTCATATATGACTCACACTTCATCCAAATTAGAGTTTAGCAGGCCTACAAACCACCTCCAGAGAGATGCTTTCTCTACGTGACTATAATCTTTCCTATATAAGACTCTCGAACTTCTTCCAAACTACACTTTAGAATCCTACAAAACACCACCCCATAGTTGAATTCTCTGCGTGAAAGTAAGCGTTCCTATATATGATTCTCCTACGTTTTCCAAACTACAGTTCAGTATACCTAAAACCCACCACTCTAATGTTGCTGTATCTGAGGGAAAGTAAACGTTCCTATGTATGACTCTTACATTTCATTGAAAATAGAGATTAGCAGGCTTAGAACCCACTCTCCGACAGTTTCTTTCTCTACGTCACTGTAAGCAGCCTTTCGAAATTTCTCCAAACTATAGTTTAGCATGCATACAAACACTACCACATAGTTCCTTTCTATGTGTGAATATCAGCGTTCCTGTATATGACTCTCGTACTTCTTCCAAACTACAGTGCATTATGTCTACAAACCACCACCTCATCATTGCTTTCTCTAAGTGAATGTAAACGTTACCATATGTGAGTTTCACACTTAAACCAAAATAGAGTTTAGCAAGCCTGCATTCCAGACACCGGGTGTTGCTTTCTGTAACTCTAAGCTTTCTTATATATGATTCTAACCCTTCATACAGACTAGAGTTTAGAATCCTAGATAACACCACTAAGTATTGCTTTCTCTGAGTGAATGTAAGCGTTCCCATATATGACTCTCGCCCTGCTTCCAAAGAAGAGTTTAGCAGGCCTACAAACCACCCCGAGAGTTGCTTTCTCTATGTTGCTGTAATCTATCTTATATGAGACTATCTTATATATCTTATATAATCTATCTTATATATGACTCCCACACTTCATCCAAACTAGAGTTTAGAATGCCTAGAAAACACCACCCCACAGTTGCTTTCTCTGCGTGAATGTAAGGGTTCCAATATATGACTCACGTACTTCTTTGGAACAACTGTTTACTGAGATTACGAACCACCACCCCATCATTGTTTTCTCTGAGTGAAGGTAAACTTTCCTATATATTACTCTTGAACTTCTTCCAAACTAGAGATTAGCACGCTTACTAAACACCACCGCATGGTTGCTTTCTCTGCATGAATGTAAGAGTCCCCGTATACGTCTCTCACACTTCTTCCAAAATAGAATTGAGAAGACCTACCAAAGACCCACTGTGAGTTCCTTAATCTAAGTTATTGAAATTTTCCAATATATTACTCTTGAACTTCTTCCAAACTAGTGATTTGCCTGCTTACCGAACCCCACCCTATGGTTGCTTTCTCACAGTGAATGTAAGCGTTTCCATGTATGACGCTCAAACTTCATCCAAATTAGAGTTTAGCAGGCCTACAAACCACCTCCAGAGTGTTGCTTTCTCTAGGTGACTGTAATCTTTCCTATGTAAGAATCTCGAACTACAGTTTAGCATGCCTACAAAACTCCACCGCATAGTTGAATTCTCTGCGTTTATGTAAGCATTCCTATGTATGATTCTCCTACCTTTTCCAAACTACAGATCAGTATGCCTAAAAACCACCACTCCAACGTTGCTTTATATGGGTGAATGTAAGCATTCCCATATATGACTCTTACATTTCATGGAAAATAGCTTAGCAGGCCTAGAAACTCCTCCAGGAGCGTTCCTTTTTCTATCACTGCAATCTTCCCAAGATGTGGCTCTCGAAATTTCTCAAAACTATAGTTTACATGCGTAAAAACAATACCAAATAGTTGCTTTCTCTGCGTCAATGTAAGCAATCCTACCTGTGACTCTCATACGTCTTCCAAACTACAGTTCAGTATGCCTACAAACCACCACCCCATCTTTGCTTTCTGTGAGGGAAAGTAAGCGTTCCCATATATGACTCTCACACTTAAACCAAAATAGAGTTTAGCAGGCCTGCATTCCACACCCCAAAAGTTGATTTCTCTAAGTAACTCTAAGCTTTCCTATATATGACTCTCACACTTCATCCAAACTAGAGTTTAGAATACCTAGAAAACACCTCCGCACAGTTGCTTTCTCTGCGTGAACGTAAGCGTTCCTATACATGACTCTCATACTTCTTCCAAACTACAGTTTATTGTGCCTACAAACATCCCCTCCATCATTGTTTTCTCTGAGTGAATGTAAGCGTTCCCATATATGACTCTGGCACTTATTCCAAAGTAGAGTTTAGCCTGCCTACCAATCAGCCCCTGAGAGTTGCTTTGTCTAAGTGACTGTAGGCTTTCCTATATATTACTCTTGAACATCTTCCAAACTATAGATTAGCATTCTTACAAAAAAGAACCACCCCATAGATGCTTTCTCTCCGTGAATGTAAGCGTGTCTATGTATCACTCTCGTACTTCTTCCCAAATACAATTTAGTCTGCCTACAAGCGACTACACCAACGTTGCTTTCTGTGAATGAATGTAAGCGTTCCCATATATGACTCTTACACTGAAACCAAAATAGAGTTTAGCAGGCCTGCATTCCACACCCTGACAGTTGCTTTTTCTAAGTGGTTGTTAACTTTCCTACATAGGACTCTGGAACTCCTCCCAAACTGGAATTTATCATGCCTACCTAACATCACTCCGTAGTTTCTTTCTCTGTGTGAATGTAAGCGTTCCTATATATGACTCTCATTCTCCTTCCAAACTAGACTTTCGCATGCTAAAATAACACCCCCCCCATAGTTGATTTCTCTGAGTGAATATAAGCCTTCGTGCATGTGACTCTCGGACTTCTTCCAAAGTAGAGATTAGCATGCCTACAAACACCCTTCCCATACTTGCTTTTTCTAAGTGAATTTAAGCATTCCTATATATATGACTGTCTCACGCTTTACAAGCTAGTGTTTCCCATGTTTACAAAGCACCGCCATAGTAGCTTTCTCTGAGTGAATGTAAACCTTCATATATATGACTCTCGCACTTCTCCCAAACTAGAGTTGAGCAAGCCTACAAACCAATCCCCGACAGCTTCTTTGAATAAATTTAAGCCTCTCTGTATGACTATGACCCTTCTTCCCAACTAGAGTTTAGCAAGCATACACTCCACCCCCGGTAGTTGCTTTCTCTACGTGACTGTAAGCTTTCCTAATACGTGGCTCTCAAAATTTTTCGAAACTAGAGTTTAAGCATGTCTACAATGCACCCACCCATAATTGCTTTCTCTGAGTGAATGTAAGCCTTCCTATATAGGCCTGTCGCACTTCTTCCAAACTAGAGTATAGCAAACCTGGAAACCACCCCCTGATAGTTACTTTCATTAAGTGAATGTTAACATTCCTATATATGACTCCCGCTAGTTTTCCAATCTAAGATTTTAGCAATACTGCAAATCCCCGCAGATAGTTCCTTCCTCTAAGTGAATGTAAGGGTTCCTATACATGACTTTCACCTTTTTCCAAACTAGAGTTTAGGAAGCTTCGAAATCACCCCCCATAGGTGCTTTCTGTGAATGTAAGCATTCCTGTATATGACTCTCTACTTCCTCCAAAGCAAAGCTTATCAAGCCTACAAATAAACTCCCTGTAATTGCTTTCTCTGAATGAATGAAATCCTTCCTATATATGACTCTCAAACTTCTTCCAAACTACAGTTTAGAAAAAACTACGTTATTGGAGTTAGGGTTCAGGTGTTACGGTGAGCAACAGTGTTAGGTTTGGGAGTAGGGTTATGGGTTAGGCGTAGTGTTTATGTTTAGGGCACAGGTCCTGGCTGCAATAAGGTGTTGGGTTACGGGACTGGGATTGTCGCCAGGAACCCCCTCTATTGTATGCTGGATATGGCCCTGTGGGTTTCATGCAGGACACAGTGGCAGAGGCTCCTTTCACACATGGCATGGAATGATTGTGTTTGCTTAACTCTGAGAATAGAAGAAGTGTGAGAGTTGTGGTTTATGGTTAGGGTTAGGGGTTTGCAGTTAGGGATTAGGGTTAGTGTTTGCATTAGGGTATAGAGGTTAAGGGTTAGGGTTAGTGTTAGGTTTAGGCGGTAGGTGTTAGGTTTAGGCAGTAGGTGTTAGGGTTAGGGTTAAGGCTTAGGGTTAAGTGATAGGGTTAGGGTTAGGGTTAGAATTAAGGTTTAGGTTGAGTGTTAACGGTTAGGGTAAGTGTTAAGGGTTAGGGTTAGGGTTAGTGGTTAGGGTTAAGGTTTAGGTTTAGGATAAAGGGTAGGGTTAGGTTTAAAGGATAGTATTAGGGTTTAGTGTTAGGGTTAAGGTTTAGGGTTAAGGTTAACGGTTAGGGGTAGGTTTAGGGTTAAGGATTAGTATTAGGGTTAACGGTTAGGGTTAAGTTTAGGGTTAAGTGTTAGAGTTAGGCTTAAGGGTTAGGGTTAGGGTTAACTGTTAGTCTTAGGTTTAAGTGTTAGGGCTAGGGTTAGTGTTAAGTGTAAGGGTGAGTGTTAACATTTAGGGTTAGCGTTAGGGGTTTGGGATAGGGTTTAGGGTTATTGTTAGGGTTAAGGGTTAGTGGTTAAGGTTTGGGGTTAGTGTGAGGGTTAGGGTTTAAGTGTTAGTGTAGGGCCTAGGGTTAGGGTTAGGATTAGGTTTAGTGTTTAGTGTTAGTGTTAGGGTTTAGGGTTAGGGTTAAGGGTTAAGATTAGATTTAAGGGTTAGGGTTAACGTTAGGCTTAAAGTTTAGTGTTAGGGTTAAAGTTTACAGTTAAATTTAGGGTTAAGGGCGAGGTTTACTGTTAAGGTTAGGAGTTTGGTTTAGGGGTAGGGTAAAGTGTTAGGGTTAGGACTAGGGTTAGGATTAAGGGTTAGGGTTAGGGTTAAGGGTTAGGGTTAGGGTTTAGTGTAAGGGATAATTTTTTGGGTTAGCGTTAGGGTTAGGGTTACGGGTTATTCGTAGGTTTAGGTGTTAGAGTTAGGTTTAGGGTTCATGGTTAGGATTAGGGTTAGGGTTAGGGGTTTGGGTTAGGGTTAGGGTGAAGGGGCGAGGTTAACTTTAATATTTAGGGTTAGGGTTAGGATTAGGGTTAAGTTTTAGGATGAGTTTTAATGGTTAGACTTAGGGTTAAGTGTTAGGGTTAGGGTCAGGGGTTTGCGGTTAGGTTTAGGTCTAGAGGTTAGTGTTAGGGTTAGGACTAGGGGTTAGGTTAGGGTTAGGGGTAAGGGTTAGGATTAAGGTTAAGGGTTAGAGTTACAGTTATGGTTAATTGTTAAGGTTAGGTTTAAGTGTTAGGGGTAGGGTGAGTGTTAAGGGCCAGGGTGAGTGTTGATGGTTAGAGTTAGGGGTAAGGTTTACGGTTAGGGTTAGGTGTTAAGTTAAGGTTTAGGATTAGGGTTAAGGGTAAGGTTAGGTTTAGGGTTGAGGGTTAGTATACGGTTAAGTGTTTTTGTTAGGGTTAGGCTTAACGGTTAAGGATAGGTTTATGGTTAAGCGTTAGGGTTAGGGTTTGTGGTTAGGGTTAAGGGTGAGTATTAGGGTTAAGGATTAGATTTAGGGTCAGGGTTAAGGGTTGGTATTAGGGTTAAGGTTTAGGGTTAGGGTTAAGGTTAAGGGTTAGGATTCGGTTTAACGGTTAGGGTAGGGTTTAGGGTTAAGGGTTAGGGTTAAGGTTACAGTTAGGGTTAAGGGTTACGGATAAGTTTAGGGTTAAGTGTTAGGTTTAAGAGTTAAGGTGAGGTTTAACGGTTAGGCTTAGGGTTAATTGTTAGAGTTAGGGGTTTGGAGATAGGGGATAGAGTTAGTGTAAAGGGTAGGGGTTAGAGGTTACAGTTTCGGGTTAGTTTTAGGGTTAGGGGTTAATTGTTAGATTTAGTGTTTAGGGTTAGGGTTAGGTTTACAGTTAGGGGTTAGTGTTACGGTTAGAAGTTAGGGTTAGGGTAAAAGGTTAAGATTAGGGTTAATGGTTAGGGTTAGGGTTAGGTTTCAATGTTAGGGTTAGTGTTAGAGGTAGGGTTCGAGATAGGGTTAGGGCTAGGGCTAGGTCTAGGGCTTGGGTTAGGGTTAGGGCTAGGGCTAGGGCTAGGGTTAAGGCTAGGGTTAGGGCTAGGGCTAGGGCTAGAATTAGAGTTAGGGTAAGGTCTAGGGCTAGGTCTAGGTCTAGAGTTAGGGTTAGGGTTAGGATTATGGATTAGGGGTTAATGATAATGTTAGGGTTAGTCTCAGCTTTAGGGTTAGGGTTAGTGTTAGGGTTATGGTTAGTGTTACAGTTTAGGGGTTAGGGTTAGGGTGAGGGTCTATGGGTTAGGGTTAGGATTAAGGTTAGAGGTTAGGTTTAGGGTTAGAATTAGAATTATGTTTAGGGGTTAGGTTTAGGATTAGTGCTAGGGTTAGGGGTTAAGGTTAGGGTTAGTGTTAGCGTTAGTGCTACGTCTAGGGCTAGGTTTAGTGCTAGGGTTAGGGTTAGATTTAGTGTTACGGATTAGGGGTTAAGGATAGTGTTAGGGTTATTCTTAGCTTTAGGGTTAGTGTTAGGGTTAGGGGTTAGGGTTAGATTTAGGGTCTATGGGTTAGGGTTAGGATTAAGGTTAGAGGTTAGGTTTAGGGTTAGGGTTAGGTTTTAGGGTTACGGTTAGGATTAGGGGTTAGGGTTATGGGTAGGGTATAGATTTAGGTTTAGGGTTAGATTTAGAGTTTGGTTTAGGGGTTAGGTTTAGGATTAGTGTTAGGGTTAAGGGTTAGGGTTAGGGTTAGTGTTAGAGTTAAGGTTAGGGATTAGGGTTACTGTTAGTGTTAGTGTTAGGGTTTGAGGTTAGGGTTAGGGTTATGGGATAGGGTTAGGGTTAGATTTAGTTGTTAGGGCTGTTAGTGTTAGGGTTATGGTTAGGATTAGCGTTAGGTTTAGTGTTAGCAGCTAGGGTTGTTAGGGTTAGGGTTAGGATTAGGGTTAGGGATAGTGTTAGAGTTTGGGCTAGGGTTAGGGTTAGGGCTAGGGCTAGAGCTAGGGCTAGGGTTAGGGCTAGGTTTAGGGCTAGGGTTAGTGTTTGGGTTGGGTTTAGGTTTACAGCTAGCGCAAGGGCTAGGATTATTGCTAGGGCTATGGCTATGTTTAGGTTTAGGGTTAGGGATAGGGTTAGGGTTAGGGCTAGGGCTAGGGCTACGGCTGGGCCTAGATTTAGGGTTAGGAATGCAGTCAAGTTTAGGGCTAGGCTTAGGGTTAGGTTTAGTTTTAGGTCCAGGGTTAGGTTTAAGGTTAAGGTTAGGGCTCGGGCTAGGACTACAGCTACAGGTAGGGTTAGGGCAAGGGTTAGGGCTAGGGTTAGTGTTAAGTTTAGGGCAAGGGCCAGGGTTAGTGTTATAGTTAAGTTTAGAGGTTAGGGTTAGGGTTAGGCGTTAGGTGTTAGCATTAGGTTTAAGGTTAGGGGTTAGGGATATGATTTGGGTTAGTGTTAGCGGTTAGGTTTAAGATTAAGGTTAGGGTTATGGTTTAGGGTTAGGGTTAGCATTAGTGTTAGGGTTAGGATTAGGGGTTAGGACTCGGGTTAGGCATTAGCGTTAGGTTTCGTTTAGTGTTAGGGTTAGAATTAGTGTTAGGGTTCGGTGTTACAGTTAGGGTTAATGTTAGGGGTAAGGGTTAGGGTTAGCAGTAGAGTTAGGGTAAGCGGTTAGGTTTAGGGTTAGTTTTAGAATTTGGAGTTACGGTTAGGGTTAGGGGTTAGGGTTAGGTTAGCAGTTAGGGCTGTTAGGGTTAGGGTTATGGTTATGGTTAGGATTTGAGTTAGTTTAAGAGGTTAGGGATGTTAGGGTTAGGGTTAGGGATAGGGATAGGGATAGTGTTAGTGTTTGGGCTAGGGCTAGGGTTGGGCTAGGGCTATGGCTAGGGCTAGCTCTAGGGATAGGTTTAGGGTTAGGGTCAGGGCTAGGGCTAGGGCTATGGTTAATGCTAGGGCTAGGGCTAGGGCAGGATCAGGGCTAGGGCTAGAACTAGGGATAGGGATAGGGTTAGAGCAAGGGTTAGTGTTAGGGCTTCGGTTATGGTTAGGGTTAGTGGTTAGGCTTGGGTTTAGGTTTAGGGGTTAGGATTTGGGTTAGGGTTAGGGGCCACGGTTAGGGTAAGGGTTAGGTTTTTGGGGTTAGCTTCATGGTTATGGTTAGGGTTAGGGTTAGTGGCTAGGGTTAGGGTTAGAATTTGGATTTAGTGTTAGGGTTAGGGGTTGGGGTTAGTTTTAGGGTTAAGGTTAGTGTCAGAATTAGGATTAGGGTTGGTGGTTAGAGTTAGGGTTAGGGTTAGGGTAATATTTAAAGGTTAGACAGGGTTAACTGTTAGGGTTAGAGTTAGAGGTTTTTGGGTTAGGGGATAGGGTTTTTGTTAAGGTTAGGTGTTTGGGGTTAGTGTTAAGGTTAGTGTTAGGGTAGGGGTTTCATGTTAGGTTTAGGGGTAAGGGATAGCGTTAGGTTTAGGTTTAGGGTTTAGTGTGAGGGTTAGGGTTAGGTCTAGGGTTAGAGTTAAGGGTTAGGGCTAGAGTTAGGGCTAACTTAGGGTTAGGGTCTGGTTAGGGTTTGGGTTAGTGGTTAGAGGTAGAGTTAGGGTTAGAGTTAAGGGTTTAGGGCCAGAGTTATGGTTAGGGCTTAGGGTTAGAGTTAGTGGTTAGGGTTATGGCAAGGTTTAGGGATAGGGGTTAGGGTTAGGGTTAGAATTAGGGGTAGGGTTAGGGATAGGGGTTAGGGTTAGCGTTATGGTTAGGTTTAGGGTTAGGATTAGGGTTTAGAGTTAGGGCTAGGGTGCGGGTTAAGGTTAGACGTAGGGGTTACGGTTAGCATTATGGTTAATTTAGGGTTAGGGTTAGGGTTTAGAGTTAGGGTTATGGTGAGGGTTAGGGTTTAGTGTTAGGTTTAGGGATTAGGGTTATGGTTAGGGTTAGGGCTAGGATTAGGGTTAGGGTTTAGGATTATGGTTAGTTTTAGGCGTTAGGGTTAGGGTTATTATAAGGTTTCAAGTTGTGTTAGGGTTCAGGTTAGTGTTAGGGTTAGTGGTGAGCAATAGGGTTAGTGTTAGGGGGTTAAGTTCAGAGTTAAGGGTTACTTTTAGGGTTATGGTTATGGTTAGTGTTTAGGGTTAGGGTTAGGTTAATTTTATGTTTACGTTTTAGTGTTAGGTTTAGGGTTAAGTTTAGGGTTAGTGTTAGGGTTTAGGGTTAGGATTACGGTTAGGGTTGGTGTTAAGGATAGGCTTAGGCTTCTGCTTAGTGTTAAGGTTAGGCTTAGGGTTGGGTTTAGGGGTTAGCATTAGGGTTAGGGTTAGGTTTTAGGGTTATGCTAGGGTTAGGTTAAGGTTAGGGTTAGGATTAGTGTTAGTGTTGTATTAGGTTAAGGGTTAGGGTTAGGGATTAGGTTTAGGGTTAGTGTTAGTGGGTTAAAGTTAGGGTTAGGGTTGGAGTTAGGGTTAGGTTTAGTGTTCTTGTTAGGGTTATGTTTAGGGATCGGGTTAGGTTTAGGGTTAGTGTCAGGTGTTAGTGTTCAGTTTAGTGTTAGGGTTAGGGTTGGTGTTAAGGGTTAGGTTTAGGGTTAATGGTCAGGGGAGCCTTTAGGGTTTAGCGTTAGGGTAATGTTTAATGTTACTCTTAGGGTTAACTGTTAGGGTTAGGGTTAGTGCTTTGTTGTTCAGGGTTACTGATAGTGTTAAGGTTAGGGGTTAGGGTTTGGGGTTAGTGTTAGGGTTAGGGATTTAGTTTTGGGTTTAGGCGTAAGGGATAAGTTTAGGTTTAGGATTAGATATTAGGGTTAGGGTTAGGGTTATGGATAGGGTTATGGGTTAGGGTTAAGATTAAGGGTAAGGGTTAGGTTTAGGTTTAGGGTTAAGGTTAGAGGTAGGGTTAGGGATAGGTGTTAGGTTTAGGGTTAGGGGTTAGTGTTCGGGTTAGGCTTAGGGTTAGGGTTAGCGGTTAGGGTTGTTAGGTTTCGGGTTAGGGTTTGGGGTTACGTTTATGTTTACAGTTAGTGTTAGGTTTAGGGTTAGAGGTTAGGATTAGGGTTAGGGATAGGGTTAGGTGTTAAGGTTAGTGTTAGCGTTAGGGTTAGGCGTTAGGGTTACACTTAGGGAGTTAGAGTTAGGGTTAGGGGTTAGAGTTAGTGTTAGGGTGAGGGTTAGGCATTAGGGTTCGGGTTAGCGATATGGTTAGCATTTAGGTTTGGGCTTAGCATTAGGGTTAGGATTAGGAGTTATGTTTAGGGTTAGGGGTTAGGGTTAGGGTTAGGGTTAGGGTTAGTGTTAGAGTTATGGTTAGGGATAGGGGTTAGGGTTAAAGTTAAGGTTAGGGTTAGGAATTAGGTTTAGGGTTTGTGTTAGCGTTAGAGTTAGGCTTATCGGTTACGGTTAGGTTTAGCGTTAGTGTTAGGGTTTTTGGTTAGGGTTAGGGTTTATGGCTGTTAGGGTTAGGGTTATGTTTATGGTTAGGGTTAAGGTTAGTGTAAGGGCTTAGTGTTGTTAGTGTTAGGGTCAGAGTTAGGGATAGTGTTAGTGTTAGGGTAGGGCTAGGGTTAGTCATAGGGCAAGGGCTAGGGCTAGGGCTAGGGCTAGGGTTAAGTTTAGGGTTAGGGTTATTGCCAGTGCTAGGGCTAGGACTATGGTTAGGGCAAGTCCTAGGGCTAGGGCTAGGGTGAGGTCTAGGGTAGGGTTAGGGGCAGGGCCAGGTTAGAGCTAGGCGTACAGTTAGCGCTAGGGTATGGATTAGGGTGAGTTAGAGTTAGGGTTAAGGTTTGGGCTTAGGGTTAGGGTTAGGGTTAGGGATTAGGGTTATGGTTAAGTTTTATGGGTAGGGTGAGCGTTAGGTATAGTGTTAGGGATAGGGGTTAGGGTTAGCGTTAGGGGATAGGGTAAGGTTTAGTTTTCGGTTTTGGTTTAGAATTAAGGTTAGGGTTAGGGGTTTGGCCTAGGGTTAGGGTTAGGGTAAGGTTTATCAGTTAGTCTTAGGGTTTACCTTTAGGGTTAGGATTTGAGGTTTGGGGTTAGGGGTTAGTGTTACTGTTAATGTTAGGGGTTAGGGGTTAGTGTTTGGGGTTAGTGTTAGGGTTAGGGGTTTAGTATTAGGTTTAGCGTTAAGGGATAGTGTTAGTTTTAGGGTTAGGTGTTAGTGTTAGTGTTAGGAGTTAGGGTTAGGTTTATGGTTAAGATTATGGTTAAGGGTTAGGTTTAGGGTTCGGGTTCGGGTTAGGGTTAAGTTTAGGGTTTATTGTTAGGGTTAGGGTTACGGTTTGTGTTAACGTTAAGGTTAGGGATAGTATTAGGGGTTAGGGTTAGGGTTAGTGGTTAGCATTAGTTTTAAGTTTAGGGTTAGTGTTAGAATAAGGGTTAGGGGTTAGGGTTAGGGTTAGGTTTAGGGGTAAGGTTTAGTGTTAGCGTTAGGGTTAGGGTTAGTGGCTAAGTTAGCGTTAATTTTAGAGTTTGGGCTTAAGGTTAGTGTTAGGGGTTAGCATTTGGGTTGGCAGTTAGGGCTGTTAGCGTTAGGGTTATGGTTATGGTTAGGGCTAGGGTTAGTATAAGAGGTTAGGGATTTTAATGTTGGGGATAAGGTTAGGGATAGTGTTAGGTTTTGAGTTAGGGCCAGGGTTAGAGATAGGGCTAGGGTTAGGTTTAGGCTTAGAGTTAGTGTCAGAGCTAGGGCTAGGGCTATGGTTAGGGATAGGGCTAGGGCTAGGCCTAGGGTGAGGTGTAGGGCTAGCGCTAGGGCTATTGCTATGGCTAGAATTAGAGCTAGATTTAGAGTTAGGGCTTAAGTTAGGGTTAGGATTAGGGGTTAGTGTTAGGGTTAGGTTTAGGGTATAGGGTTAACGTTAATGTTAAGGGACAGAGGGTAAGGGTTAGATTTTGGGGTAAGGGTTAATGTTAGGGTTAGGGTTAAGGTTAGGGTTAGGGTTAGGTGTTAGGGTTAGGGTTTGGGTTAGCGGTTATGGTTAGGGTTAGGTTTTATGGTTAGGTTTAGCGTTAGGGGTTGGGTTAGGATTGGGGTTAGGGTTAGGGTTAGTGGTCAGGATTAGGGTTAGGGGTTAGGGATAGGTTTATGTTTAGGGTGAGGGTTAGAATTCGGATTAAGGTTAGGGATTAGGGTTAGAGTTAGTGTTAGGCGGTAGGGTTAGGGTTAGGGTTAGTGTTGGGTTAGGGTTAGTGTTGGGTTAAGGGTAGGGTTAGGGTTATAGATTAGGGCTTTTAGGGATAAGGTAAAGGTTAGGGTTAGTGTCATGGCTAGTATTAAGGCTCAGGGTTGTTAAGGTTAGGGTTAGGTTTAGGGATAATGTTACGGTTAGGGCTAGGGCTAAGGTTAGGGGTAGGGCTGGGGCAAGGGCTATGGTTAGGGTTAGGGCTAGGGCTAGGGTTAGGGTTAGGGTTAGGTTTTGGGTTACGGCTTGGGTTAGTGTGAGGGTTAGTGTTAGGTCTAGGGTTAGGGTTAGCGTTAGGGTTTAGGGCTAGGGTTAGGGTTATATGTTAGCGTTAGGGTTAGTGGTTAGGGTTATGGTAAGGGTTAGGGATAGCTCTTAGGGTTAGGGTTAGAGGGTACGGTTATGGTTTAAGGTTAGGGTTAGGTTTAGGGTTAGGGTTTAGTGTTCTGGTATTGTTAGGGTTAGTGTTAGGGGTTAGGGTTTAGTGTTATGTTTAGGGTTAGGGTTAGCCATTAGGGCTTAGGGTTAGCGTTAGGCTTCGGTATTATGGTTAGCATTACAGTTAAGAGTAAGGTTAGGGTTATGGTTTAGAGTTAGGTTTAGGGTTAAGGTTTAAGGTTAGCGTAGGGTTAGGGATTAGGGTTATGGTTCGGTTTTAGGGTTATGGTTCGGGTTAGGGGTTAGGGTTCTGTTTACTGTTAGGGTTACAGTTAATGTTAATTGTTAGGTTTAGGGTAAATGGTCAGAGTAGCGTTTAGGGTGTAGTGTTAGGGTAATTTTTAACGGTTAGTCTTAGGGTTAACTGTTAGGGTCAAGGTTAGCCATTTGGGGTTCAGGGTTAGGGATAGTGTTAAGGTTAGGGGTTATGGGTTAGGGTTTGGGGTTACTGTTAGGGTTAGGCATTTAGTTTTAGGTTTCGGGTTAAGGGATAAGGTTAGGATTAGGGTTAGGGGTAAGTGTTAGTGTTAGGGTTATGGTTAGGGTTATGAGTTAGGGTTAAATTTAAGTGTAAGTGTTAGGTTTATGTTTAGAGTTAGGGTTAGAAGTAGGGTTAGGGATAGGTGTTAGTTTTAGGTTTAGGGTTAGGGGTTAGTGTTCGGGTTAGGGTTAGGGATTAGGGGTTAGGGTTTTTAGGGTTCAGGTCAGGGTTAGGGTTAGGGTTTGGAATCCGATTTGGGTTTATGGTTAGTGTTAGGTTTATGCTTAGGGGATAGCATTAGGGTTAGGTTTAGGGTTAGGGTTAGTGTTAAGACATAGGGTTAGTGTAGGGTTGGAGACACTGTTAGCGTAAGGGTTAGCTTTTGGTATTAGGGTTAGGGTTAAGTTTAGAGTTAGGGCTTAGGTTTAGGGTTAGGGGTTAGAGGTTAGGGTTAGGGTTAGGTTTAGCGGTTAGGGTTAGCGTTAGGTTTTATTTTTGCGTTACCGTTATGGTTAGGTTTAGGATTAGAAGTTAGGGTTAGGGTTAATGTTTAGTTATAGGTTTAGGGTTAGGATTAAATTTAGGATTAGGGTTAGTGGTTAGGTTTAGGGTTAGGGTAAGGTTTAATGGTTAGTCTTAGGGTTATCTGCGGGTTTAAATTATAGGTTTGCGGTTAGGGGATAGGGTTTGTGTTGAGTTTAGCAGTTTGGGGTTAGTGTTTGGGGATAGTGTTAGGGTTAGGGGTTTAGGATTAGGTTTATGTTTAGGGTTTAGTGTTAGGGTTATGGGTTAGGGTTAGTGTTATGGATAAGATTAAAGTTAAGCATTAGGTTTAGGGTTCCAGTTAGGGCTTGCGTTAAGGTTAGTATTTGGGGTTTAGTTTTAGTGTTACGGTTAGGGTTAGCATTAGCGTTAGGGGTTAGGTTTAGAGATAGTTTTAGGGTTAGGGCTGGTGTTTGGGTTAGGGTTTGGCGTTAGGCTTAGCGTTAGGGTTAGGGATAGGGGTTAGTGTTAGAGTTAGGCTTAGGGGTTAGTGTTAGGGTAGGGGTTAGTGTTAGTGGTTACGGTTAGGTTTTGTGTTAGTGTTAGGGGTTAGTGTTAGCGTTAGGGGTTAGGGTTACGGTAAGGGTTACGGTTAGTGATTATGGTTAGGGTTAGGTGTAGTGTTATTGGTTAGGTTTAGAGGTTAGGGTTAGTGTTAGGGTTAGGGTTTAGGTCTAGCTTTATGTTTAGGGTTAAGGTTAGAATTAGGATTAGGGCTTGGGGTTAGGGTTAGGGTTAAGGTTATGGGTTAGGATTAGGGTTAGGGGTTAGGGATAGGTTTAGGGGTAGGGGTTAGGGTAATGTTTAGGGTTAGGGTAATGTTTAGGGTTAGTGTCATTGTTGGTATTATGGGTTAGGGTTGTTAGGATTAGGTTTAGGGATAATGTTAGGGTTAGGGCTAGGGTTAGGGTTAGGGTTTGGGCTAGGGCTAGGGTTAGTGTGAGGGTAAGTGTAAGGTCAAGTGTTAGGGTTAGGGTTAGTGTTAGTGGTTAGGGTTACAGTAAGGTTTAGGGATAGGGGTTTGGGTTAGAGTTAGGTTTAGTGATTAGGGTTAGGGATAGGGGTTAGGGTTAGCGTTACGTTTAGCTTTAGGATTAGGGTTAGCGTTTAGAGTTAGGGTTAGGGTGCGGGTTAGCGTTAGGCTTAGGGGTTAGAGTTAGCGTTATGGTTAGGTTTAAGGTTAGGGTTTAGAGTTAGGGTTATGCTGAGGGTTAGGGTTTAGTGTTAGTGTTAAGGATTAGGTTTATGGTTAGGGTTTAGGGTTAGGGTTACGGTTAGGGTTAGGGTTTAGGATTAGGGTTAGTGTTAAGCATTAGGTTTAGGGTTATTATTAGGTTTCAGGTTGTGTTAGGGTTAGGGTTAGTGTTAGGGTTAGTGGTGAGCGTTAGGGTTAGTGTTGGAGGTTAGGTTTAGAGTTAAGGGTTACTTTTAAGATAAAGGTTACAGTTAGTGTTTAGCTTTAGGGTTAGGTTAATTTTATGTTTAGGGTTTAGTGTTAGGGTTAGGGTTAAGTTTAGGGTTAGTCTTAGGGTTTAGGGTTAGGGTTACAGTTAGGGTTAGTGTTAGGGACAGGCTTAGTCTTCTTCTTAGGGTTAGGTTTAGGGTTAGGGTTGCAGTATGGGATTAGGGTTAGGGTTTGGGTTAGTGTTTAGGGTTATGATAGGATTCGTTTAGGGTTAGGGTTAGTGTTACAGTTAGGGTTAGTGTTAGGTTTAGGGTTATGGTTAGTGTTAGGGTTAGGTTAGTGGGTTAAGCTTAGGGTTAGAGTTGGAGTTAGGGTTAGGGTTAGTGTTCTTGTTAGGGTTATGGTTAGGAATAGAGTTAGGTTTAGGGTTAGTGTTAAGTGTTATGGTTTAGTTTAATGTTAGGGTTAGTGTTGGTGTTAAGTGTTAGGTTTAGGGTTAATGGTCAGGGTAGCGTTTAGGGTTTAGCACTAGGGTAATGTTTAATGGTTAGTCTTAGGTTTAACTGTTAGGGTTAAGGTTAGCGGTTTGTTGTTTGGGCTTAGGTATAGTGTTAGGATTAAGGGTTAGGGGTTAGGGTTTGGGGTTAGTGTTTGGCTTAGGGATTTATTTTTAGGTTTATGGGTAAGGGAATGGATTAGGTTTAGGGTTAGGTGTTAGTGTTAGGGTTAGGGTTAGGGTTAAGGTTAAGTGTAAGGGTTAGTTTTAAGTTTAGGGTTAGGGTTAGAAGTAGGGTTAGGGGTAGGTGTTAGGTTTAGGGTTAGGGTTAGGGGTTAGTGTTTGGGTTAGTATTAGAGTTAGGGGTTAGGGTTGTTAGGTTTTGGGTAAGGGTTAGGGTTAGGATTTGGGGTTAGGTTTAGGTTCATGGTTAGTGTTAGGTTTAGGGTTACAGGTTAGGATTAGGGTTAGGGTTAGGTGTTAAGGTTAGTGTTAGGTTTAGGGTTAGATGTTAGGGTTACATTTAGGGCTTTTGGGTTATGGTTAGGGATTAGAATTAGGGTTAGGGTTGGGGTTAGGCATAAGGGTTCAGGATAGTGATATAGTTAGGATTTAGGTTTAGGCTTAGGATTTGGTTTAGGGTTAGGATTGGGAGTTATATTTAGGGTTAGGGTTTAGGGTTAGGTTTATATTTCGGGTTAGTTTTAGAATTATGGTTAGGGATAGGGGTTAGTGTTAGGGTTATTGTTAGGGTTAGGAATTAGGTTTAGGTTTTGTGTTAGCGTTAGGGTTAGGCTTATCGGTTAGGGTTAGGTTTAGCGTTAGTGTTAGTGTTTTTGGTTAGGGTTAGGGGTTAGAGCTGTTAGGGTTAGGGTTATGTTTATGGTTAGGGTTAAGGTTAGTGTAAGGCTTAGTGTTGTTAGTGTTAGGGTCAGGGATAGGGATAGTGTTAGTGTTAGGGTAGGCTAGGGTTAGTGATAGGGCAAGTTTCTGGGCTAGGGCTAGGGTTAGGGTTAGGGCTAGGGTTAGGTTTTGGGTGAGTGTTAGTGTCAGGGCTAGGTCTAGAGCTAGGCCTAGTGTGAGGTCTAGGGCTAGGACTAGGGATAAGGCTATGGCTAGCGTTAGAGCTATATTTTTAGTTAGGGATTGGGTTAGGTTAGGATTAGTGGTTAGCGTTAGGGTTAGGGTTAGGGCATAGGGTTAAGTTTAGTATTAGGGGACACAGTTAGGGTAAGGGTTAGGTATTGGGGTAAAGATTAAGGTTAGGGTTAAGTTTAGGGTTAGGGTTATTTGTTAGGTTTAGGTGTTAGGGTTAGGGTTAGGGTTAGCGGTTATGGTTAGTGTTAGGGTTTCTGATTAGGGTTAGCGTTAGGG
This sequence comes from Lemur catta, assembly GCF_020740605.2. Taxonomy (NCBI): domain Eukaryota; kingdom Metazoa; phylum Chordata; class Mammalia; order Primates; family Lemuridae; genus Lemur; species Lemur catta. The sequence continues at coordinate 2,366,672 of NW_025423850.1, read as the reverse complement.
TTGGGGGTAGGATTAGGGTTTATGGTTATGGTTAGGGTTTAGGCTTAGGTTTAGGTTTAGGGTTAGGGTTAGAATTAGGGTTAGGATTAGTGGTTAGGTTAAGACTTAGGGTTAGAGTAAGGTTTAATGGTTAGTCTTAGGGTTAACTATTTTTTTAGGGTTAGAAGTTTGGGGTTAGGGGATAGGGTGTGTTAATGTTAGGGGTTTGTGGTTAGTGTTTAAGGTTAGTGTTAGAGTTAGGGGTTTAGTGTTAGGTTTAGGTTTAGGGTTAAGGGTTACTGTTAGGTTTAGGGGTTAGTGTTAGGGTTATGGTGAAGATTAAGTTTAAGTGTGAGGTCTAGGGTTCGGGGAAGAGTTAGGGCCTAGTGCTGGGGTTATCACTAGGGGTTAGGTTTAGGGTAAGTGTTAGGTTTAGGGGTTATGTTTAGGGTTAGGATTAGTGTTGGGGGTTAGGGTTACGGTTAGAGGTTAGTGTTAGGATTAGGGTTAGGGCTAGAGTTAAAGTTACGGTTAGGTTTAGGGTTAGGGATTAGGGCTAGGTTTATGTTTAGGGTTAGGGTAGGAATTAGGATTAGGGTTAGCGTTTAGGTTTATGTTTAGGGTTAGGGTTTATGATTAGGGTAGGGTCAGGATTAGGGTTACAGGTTAGAGCTTTTATGGTTAGGGTAATTGTTAGGGTTAGTGTTAGGGTTAGTATTAGGGGTTAGAGTTATTAGGGTTAAGGTTAAGTTTAGGCATAATGTTAGGGTTAGGGCTAGTGCTCATCTTAGGGCTAGGTCTATGGCTAGGGCAAGGGCTAGGGTTAGGTTTAGGGCTAGGGATAGGGTTAGGGTTTGGGTTGGGGCTAGGGCTAGGGTTAGTGTGAGGGTTAGAGTTAGGTCTAGGGTTACAGTTAGTGGTTAGGGCTAGGGTTTGGGTTAGGGCTTAGTGTTATTGTTAGTGGTTAGGTTTACGGTAAGTGTTAAGGATAGGTGTTAGTGTTAGGGTTATGGTTAGGGTTAGGGGTTAGGGTCAGAGTTAGGGTTAGGGTTAGGGGTAATGGTTAGCGGTTAGGGGTTAGGGTTAGGGTTAGGCTTAGGGTTAGGCTTAGGGTTAGCGTTACATTTAGGTTTAGTGTTAGGGTTAGGGGTTAGAGTTAGGGTTAGGGTTAGGGCTGTGGTTTAGGCTTAGGTTTAGGTTTAGGGTTAGGGATTAGGGTTAGGGTTAGAGTTCGGGTTACGATTAGGGTTAGCATTAGATTTAGGGTTAGGATTAGGGTTAAGGGTTAGCATTAGGTAAATATTTAGGTTTAGGGTTAGAATTAGGGTGAGTGTTAGGGGTTAGGGTTAGGGTTGGGGTAAGTTTTCAGGTTAGTTTTAGGGTTAGTGTTAGCGGTTAGGTTTAGGGTTATTTTTAAGGTTTGGGGTTAGGGTTATGTTGAGGGTGATGGTTTAGCATTAGGGTTAGTGGTTAGAGCTGTTAGGGTTTTGCTTAGGGTTGAGGTTAGGGTTAGCGTAAGAAGTTAGCATTGTTAAGGCTAGGGTTAGGGTTATGGATAGTGCTAGGTTTGGGCTAGGGCTAGGTTTAGAGCTAGAGCTAGGGCTAGGGTTAAGTTTAGGGTTAGTGTTAGTGTCAGGGCTAGGGCTAGGGCTATGATTAAGGCTGGGCTACTGCTAGGGCTAGGGTCACATCTTGGGTTAAGGCTAGTGCTAGGGCTAGGGTTAGAAATAGGGGTAGAGTTAGGACTTGGTTTAAGTTTAGGGTTACGTGTTAGGGTTAGGTTTACAGTTAGGGGATAGTGTTAGGTTTAGGGGACATGGTTAGCGTAAGTGTTAGGGTTTGGGTTTAGGGTTAAGGTTAAGGGATAGGTTTAGGTTTAAGGGTTAGGGTTAGGGTTAGGGTTTATGGTTAGGGTTAGCATTGGGTTTAGGGTTAGGATTAGGGTTTAGAGTTAGGGTTAGCGGGTTAGGGGTTAGGGTTAGGTTTAAGTTTAGGGTTAGGTTTAGAATTAGGGGTAGGGTTAGTGGTTAGATTTAGAGTATGGGTTAGGGTAAGGTTTAACGTTTAGTCTTAGGGTTAACTGTTAGGGTTAGGGTTAGAAGTTTGGGGTTAGTGGATAGGGTTTGTGTTAAGGTTAGGGATTTGGGATTAGTGTTTGGGGTTTCTGTCTGGGTTATGGGTTTACTGTTAGGTTTAAGGGTAAGGGATAGGGTTAGTTTTAGGGTTAGGGGTAGTGTTAGGGTAATTGGTTAGTGTTAGGGTTATGGTTAAGATTAGGCTTAAGGGTTAGTTTTAGGGTTCCAGTAAGAGTTTGAAATTATGGTTAGTGTTAGCTTTAACGTTTGGGGTTAGGTTTAGGGTTATGATTAGGGTTAGAATTAGGGTTAGGGGTTACGTTTAGGGGTAGTGTTACGGGCTAGGGTGAGGGTTAGGGTGAGTGGTTAATGTTAGGGTTAGGTTTAGGGGTTTGGGTTAGGGTTAGTGTTTGGGGTTAGGTTTAGTGTTATGGGTAGGGTTAGGTTTATGGTTAGTGTTAGGGGTTAGTGTTAGGGTTAGGGGTAAGGTTTAGGGTAAGGGTTAGAGTTAGGGGTTATGGTTAGAGTTAGGGAAAATGTTATGGTTAGGGTAAGGGCTAGGTTTATGTTTAGCGTTAAGGTTAGAATTAGGATTAGGGTTAGGGGTTAGGGTTAGGGTTAAGGTTAGGGTTAGCATTAGGGTTAGGGTTACAGTTACTTTTAGAAGTAAGGGCTTTTAGGGTTAGAATCATGGTTAGGGTTAGTGTCATTGTTAGTATTAGGGGTTAGGGTTACTAGGCTTATTGTTAGGTTTAGGGATAATGTTAGAGTTAGGGCTAGGGCTAGGTTTAGGGCTAGGGTTAGAATTAGGGTTTGGGCTAGGACTAGGGTTAGTGTGAGGGTTAATGTTAGGTCTTGTTTTAGGTTTAGGGTTAGGGATTAGGGCTAGGGTTAAGGTTAGGCGTTAGGGTTAGAGTTAGTGGTTAGGGTTACAGTAAGGATTAGTTATAGGTGTTAGGGTTAGGGTTAGAGGTTATGGTAAGGTTTAGGGTTAGCAGTTAGTGTTAGATTTAGGGTTAGGTTTTAGAGATTAGTGTTAGGGTTAGGGTTAGCCGTTAGGGGTTAGGGTTAGGGTTATGGTTTGGTTTAAGTTTAGGGTTTGGGTTTAGAATTAGGGTTAGGGTTTAGGCTTAGGGTTAGGGTTACGGATTAGGGTTACGGTTAGGGTTTAGGGTTGGGGTTAGTGGTTATTGTTAAGGTGATTTTTAGGGTTAGGGTTGTGTTAGGGTTAGAGTTAGAGGTGAGGGTTAGGGTTAGTGTTAAGGGGATAGGTTTAAAGTTCAGGGTTATTTTTAAAGTAGGCTTACGGTTAGTGTTTAGCATTACGGTTAGGTTAGGTTCAGGTTTAGGGTTTTGTGTTAAGGTTAGCATTATGGTTAGGGTTTAGGGTTAGTGTTATGGTTAGGGTTAGTGTTAGGTTTAGGCATAGGCTGACGTTTTGGGTTAGGGTTAGGGTTAGGATTATGGTTGGTTTTAGGGTTTAGGGGTAGGGTTACTGTTAGGGTTAGCATTTACGGTTATGATAGTTTTAGGTTAGTGTTAGTGTTAGAGTTGTGTTAGATTTAGGATTAGCGATAGGGATTAGGGTTAGGGTTAGTGTTAGTGGGTTAAGGTTACGGTTAAGGTTGGAGTTTGGTTTAGGATCAGTGTTCTTGTTAATGTTATAGTTAGAGATAGGGTTAGGTTTAGGGTTAGTGTTAGGTGTTAGGGTTCGGTTTAGTGTCAGGTTTAGGGTTAGTGTTAAGTGTTAGGTTTAGGTGTAATAGTAACTGTAGTATTTAGGGTTTAGCGATAAGGTAATGTTTAATGGTTAGTCTTCGGGTTAACTGTTAAGGTTATGGTTAGTGGATTGGGGTTCTGGGTTAGGGATAGTGTTAAGGTTAGGGGTTAGGGGTTATGGTTGGGGTTACCATTAGGGTTAGGGGTTTAGTTTTAGGTTTAGTGGTAAGGGATTGGATTAGGTTTAAGGTTAGGGGTTAGTGTTAGGGTTAGGGTTATGGGTTAGGGTTAATTTAAGGGTAGGGGTTAGGTTTAGGTTTAGAGTTAATGTTAGAAGTAGGGTTAGGGATAGGTGTTAGGTTTAGGGTTAGGGTTAGCAGTTAGTGTTAGGTTTAGGGGTAAGTGATAGGGTTAGGTTTAGGGTTAGGGGTTAGTGTTAGGGTTAGGGGTTAGGTTTATGGTTAAGATTATGTTTAAAGGTTAGGTTTAGGGTTCAGGTTAGTGTTAGGGGCTAGTGTTAGTGTTAGGGTTAAGGTTAAGGTTAGGGTTAGTGTTAGGTTTATGGTTAGGGTTTACCGTTAGGGTTATTGTAAGATGGTTAGGTTTAGAGTTAAGGGTTACTTTTAGGGTTAGGGTTACGGTTAAGGTTTAGGGTTAGGGGTAGTGTTAGGTTTAGTGTTAGGATTTAGTGTTAGGGTTAGGGTTAAGGTTAGGGTTAGTGTTAGGGTTTAGGTTTAAGGTTACGGTTAGGGTTAGTGTTAGGGTTTGGCTTAGGCTTAGGCTTAGGCTTAGGGTTATGGTTAGGGTTAAGGTTTAGAGTTATGATAGGGTTAGTTTAGGGTTAGGGTTAGTGTTAGGGGCTTAGGGTTAGTGTTAGGGTTAGTAGTTTGGGTTTGGGGTAGTGTTCTGGTTAGGTTTGTGGTTAGGGATAGGGTTAGGTTTAGGTTTAGTGTTAGGTGTTAGTGTTAAGTTTAGGGTTATCGTTAGGGTTAGGGGTAGTGTTAAGTGTTAGGTTTAGGGTTAATGGTTAGGGTAGCATTTACGGTTAAGGGTTAGGGTAAGGTTTAACAGCTAGTCTGAGGGTTAACTTTTAGGTTTAGGATCAGTGGTTTCGGATTTGGGGTTAGGGATAGGGCTTGGTTTAGTATTAGGGTTTGCTGTTTAGTTTTATGTTTAGGGGTAAGGGATACGGTTAGGTTTAGGGTTAGGGGTTAGTGTTTGGGTTAGGTTCAGAGTTATGAGTTAGGGTTAATGTTAATGGTAAGCATTAGGCTTAGGGTTAGCGTTAGTATTAGAAATAGGGTTAGAGATAGGTATTAGGTCTAGGGTTAGGGTTAGGGGATAGTGTTCAGGTTATGGTTAGGGATAGACGTTAGTGCTTAGAGTTGTTAGGGTTTGGGTTAGGGTTATGGGTAGGGTTTGGTGTTAGGATTAGGCTTACGGTTACGGTTGGGTTTAGGGTTAGGGGTTAGGGTTAGAGCTAGGGTTAGGGTTAGAGCTGGGGTTAGGTTTAGGGTTAGGCATTAGGGTTAGTGTTAGAGTTAGGCATAGAGTTTAGGGTTAGGGTTAGGTTTAGGGGTTAGAGTTAAGGTAAGGGTTAGGGTTAGTGGTTATGTTTATGGTTTGGGTTAGTGTTAGGGTTTCTGGTAGGGTTAGAGTTTAGAGTTAGGTTTACGGTTTGGGTAAGAGCTAGGATTACTGTTAGGGTTAGAATTAGGGATTAATGTTAGGGATTAGAGCTAGTTTTCTGTATAGGGTTAGGGTTAGTATTAGGATTAGGTTTAGGTTTAGGTGTTAGGGTTAGGGTTAGGGTTAGGATTAGGGTTACTGTTAGGGGTTTGGGCTTTTAGGGTTAGGGTAATGGTTAGGGTTAATGTTAAGGTTAGTATTAGGGATTAGGTTTGTTAGGGATGGGGTTAGGTTTTTTGTTAATGTTAGTGTTAGGGCCAAGGCTAGGGTTAGGGCTAGGGCTAGAACTAGGGCAAGGGCTATGGTTAGGTCTAGAGCTAGGTCTAGGGCTATTGTTAGGTCTAGGGCTAGGGCTAGGGTTAGAGCTATGGTTACAGGTAGGGCTAGGATTAGGGTTAGGTTTATGGGTTACGATTAGAGTTAGGATTAGGTGTTATGGTTAGAGTAACCTTAAGGGTCTGTGGTTAGAATTAGGGATAGGGGTAAGGGTTAGCGTTAGGGTTAGGGTTAGGGTTTAGGGTTAGGGTTTATGGTTAGGGCTAGTGTTAGGGTTAGGATTAGGATTAGGGGTAAGTGGTAGGGTTAGGGGATACGGTTAGGTTTAGGTTTGGGGTTAGGGATAGAATTAGGGTTAGAGTGAGAGTTTAGGTTTAGTGTTAGTGTTAGGGCAAGGTTTAACAATTATCCTTACGGTTAACTGTTAGGGTTAGGGTTTGAGGTTTGGTGTTAGGGTTTAGGGTTTGTTTTAAGGTTAGGGGTTAGGGTTAGGGTTTGGGGTTAGTGTTAGGGTTAGGGGTAAGTGACAGGGTTAGGTTTAGGGTTAAGTGTTAGTGTGAAGGTTAGGGATTAGGGTGAGGGTTTTGGTTAAGATTCGGTTTAGGGTTTGGGTTTAGGGTTCGGGTTAGGATTAGGGGCTAGTGTTTGGATGAGGGTGAGGGTTAGGGGTTAGGGTTAGGATTAAGATTAGTCATACGGTTAGGGTTACAGTTAAGGGTTAGGGTTAGGTTTAGGTTTAAGCTTAGGGTTAGAATTAAGGTTAGGGATAGGGGTTATGGTTAGGGGTTTTGGTTAGTGTTACAGTTACCGTTAGGTTTAGGGTTAGGGGTCAGGGTTAGGTTTAGGATTCGGGATAGGGTTTGGGGTAATGGTTAGTGTTAGGGTTAGCATTTGGGGTTAGGTTTAGGGTTATGGTTAGGGTTAGGTTTAGGGTTATGGTTAGGATTAGGTGTTAGGGTAAGTGTTATGTTCAAGAGTTAGTGTTAGGGTCAGGGTTAGTTGTTAGGGGTCAGGGTTGTTAGGGTTCAGGTTTGGTTTATGGTTAGCATTAAGGTTTGGGGTAGGTTTAGGGTTATGGGTTAATGCTGTTAGGTTTATGGTTATGGTTAGGGTCAGTGTTAGGATTAGTATTAGCTGTTAGGGTTGTTAGGGTTAGGGTTAGGGTTAGGGATAGTGTTAGGGTTAGGGCTATGGCTAGCGTTAAGGCTAGGGCTAGGGCTATGTCAAGGGCTAGGGTTAGGGCTAGGGCTAGGGCTGCTGTATGCAGGGTCGAGACTGGGAGCATGGCTGGTAATCCACTCCGTTGTACCCAGGTCATGGGACCCTGGCTGTCATGTGTGACACAGGAGTGGAGCGTCATCTCACGCATCGCATGTGTTGGTTGTAGGCTTGCTTATATCTGTTAATGGAAGAAGTGTGAGAATTACATTTAGGGTTAGGGTAATGGGTTAAAATTATGGTTAGGGATAGGTTCTGTGGTTAGGGTTAAAGTTAGGGTTTAGAGTTAGTGTTGGGGGTTAGGGTCAGGCGTTAAGTTTAGGGTTAGGGGTTAGGGTTAGTGTTAGGGCTTAGATATAGCAGTCCTCTGTAAGGGCAGATGACCTGTCTAGTCTATGGTGACAGGGATGCAGACAGGATCACCGCAACACCACACCGTTGTACCCTGAGCCATTGGCCCTGACCCTCATGCATGACTCAGGGAGCAACTAATCTCACGCATGGCATGGCTGTGTTGTAGGCTTGCTTAACTCTGAGAATGGAAGAAGTATGAGAATTAGGGTTAGGGTTTTGGGGTTAGGGGTTAGGGTTAGGGGAGAGGGCTTAGGGATCGGGGTTAGTGTTAGGATTAGGGGTTAGGTGTTAGGTTTAGGGGATAAGGTTAAGGTTAGGTCTAGCATCAGGGGTTGGTGTTAGGGTTAAGGTTAGTTTAAGGGTTAGGATTAGGGGTAATGGTTAGGGTTAAAGTTAAGTTTAAAGGTTAGTGTTAGGGTTAACGGTTATGGTTAATTTTAGGGTTAAGTGTTATGGATAGGGTTAGGGTTAAGAGTTAGGGTGTTAAGAGTTAAGGTTTGGGTTAAGAGTTAGTGTTAGGGTTAGTTTTTAGGGTTAAGCGTTAGGATTAGGGTTAAGGGTTAGGGTTAGTGTTGGGTTAAGCATTAGTATTAGGGTTAAAGCTTAAGGTTAGGGCTAGGGTTTGGTTTAGGGTTAGGGTTAACGGTTAGGGTTAGGTTTATGGTTAAGGTTTTTGGTTAGGGTTAGGGTTAGGGTTAAGTATAGGGTCAAGTGTTACAGTTAGGGTTAGGATTAACAGTTAGTCTTAGGGTTAAGTTTTAGGTTTATGGGTTTCAGGTTACGGGTTAGGGTTTTTGTTAGGGTTAGGGGTTAGGCTTTGGGGTTAGTGTTAGGTTTAGGGGTTACGTGTTAGGTTTACGGGTTAAGGTTAGGGTAGGTTTCAGGATTAGGGGTTAATGTTCAGGTTAGGTGTTAGGGTTAGTGTTAAGGGTTAATATTCTGGTTAAGGGTTAGGGTTGGGGTAAGGTTTAAAGTTTAGTGTTAGGGTTAAAGTTTATGGTTAGGCTTAGGGTTAAGGGTGAGTTTTAGGGTTAAGGTTGGAGGTTGCGTTTAGGTTTAGGGTTAGGATTAGGGTTAGCATTAAGGCTTATGGTGAGGGTTAACGGTTAGGACTAGGGTTAAAGGTTAGGTTTAGGGTTTAGGGTTAGTGTTAAGGTTTCAGGTTAGTGTTAGGTTTGGTATTAAGGGTTATTTTTAGGGTTAGATATTCGGATTAAGTTTAGGGTTCATGGTTAGGGTTAGGGTTAGGGGTTAGGGTTAGGGTTAAGGGACAGGGTTAGGTATAATGATTTTGGTTACAGTTAGGGTTAACGGTTAGAGTGAGGTTTAATGGTTAGTCTTAGGGTTAAGTGTTAAGTTTAGGTTTAGGGGTTTGGGGTTAGGAGTTAGTGTTAGTGTGAGCATTAGGGTTTAGGTGTTAGGGTTAGGGTTATGCCTTAGGGTTAGGTTTAGGGTTCTTGGTTAGTGTTAGGGTTAGGACTAGGGGTTAATGTTCGGGTTAGGAGTTAGAGTTAGGATTAGGGTTAAGAGTTTGTGTTAGGGATATGGTTAAGTGTTAGGCTTAGGGTTAAGGTTTAGGGTTAGGGTCAGGGGTTAAGCGTTAGTGTTAGTTTTAGCAGTTAGGGTTCAGGGTTAGAATTAGGGTTAAAGGTTAATGTTAGGATTAAGGTTAAGGGTTAGTATTAGGGTTAAGGTTTGTGTTAGTGTTAGGGTTAAGGGTTAGGTTTAGGGTTATCGGCTATGGTTAGCTTTGGGTTTAAGGATTTGGGTTAGGGTTTGTGGTTTAGTTTTAGGGTTAGCTTCAAGGTTTCAGGTTATGCTTAGTGTTAGAGTTAAGTGTTATGGTTAGGCTTAGTGGTTAAGGTTAGGATCAGGGTCCACGGTTAGTGTTGGGGTAAGAGGTTAAGGTTAGGGTTAGGGTTTAGGGTTAAGGTTAGGTCTAGGCTTTAGGGTAAGGTTTAGGGTTTAGCTGTTATGGTTATAACTTGGAGTTAGGGTTAGAATCATGGGATAGGCATTGTTGTCAATGTAATTGTTATGCATTACGGTTAGGTTAAGGGGTTAAAATTAAGGCTATTGTTAGGTTTACATGTTAAGGTGACAAATAGGGTTAGATTAGGTGTTATATTTAGGGTTAGGGTATGGGTTAGGGGTACTGATTATGATTAGGGCATGGGCTCTGTCTGCACTGGGGGTGGTTAGGGTGCTGGGATTGTCGCCAGGAACCCACTCTATCATACCCTGGGTATGAGTCCCTGGGTTTCCTGCAGGACACAGTGACAGAGCCTCCTTTCACCCATGGCATGCAAGGATTGTAGGCTTTCTTAACTATGAGAAAGCAAGAAGTCTGAGAATTAGATGTAGGGTTAGGATTATGGTTAGGATTAGGGATTAACGTTACTGTTAGGGTGAGGGCTTAGAGTTAGTGGTTAGGGTTAGGGCTAGAGATGTTGTAAGTGGTAGTGTTAGGCTTAGGGCTGTCATTAGGGTTAGGGTTAGGGTTAGTGTTTTACAGTTACTGTTATGGTTTAGGTACTACTGTTATGCTTATGAGTTAGGGTTAGATTTAGGGGTTAGAGGTTGGGTTTAGCATTAGCGTTAGGGTTAGGGTTAGGGTTAGCAATAGGGTTAGACTTAGGTGTTAAGGTTAGGGTTAAGGGTAGCGGTTAAGATTAGGGATTAGGGTTAATGCATGGGCCTTATCTGCTCTATGCCAGGTGGGGAACATGGAGCATCACCGGGACCCCACTCCATTGTACCCAGGGCATGGGACCCTGCCTCTCACTTGGGATACTGGGGCAGAGCCTCATCTCATGCATGGCTTGGGTTGGTTGTAGGATTACTTATCTCTGCGAATGGAAGTTGAGAATTACATTTAGGAATAGGATAAGGGGTTAGGATTACCATTAGGGTTAGGGATTAGGAGTAGGTTTAGGGGATAATGTTAGAGTTAGAGGTTAGGGTTAAGGTTAGGGTTTAGAGTTATGTTTGGGGTTTATGGTCCGGGGTTAGGTTTAGGGTTAGGTGTTAAGGTTAGTGTTAGGGCTTAGATTTAGAGGTTAGTTTAAGGCCACAGGACCTGTCTATCTATAGTGAGAGCAGGCAGGGTCGCTGCAACACCACTCCATCGTACCCTGGGCTTAGGGCCCTGACTGTCATGCAGCACTCAGGCGGAGCCTCGTCTCATGCATGGCATGGCTGGATTGTAGCCTTGCTTAACTCTGAGAATGGAAGAAGTGTGAGAAACAGGGTTACGGTTTGGGTTAGGGGTTAGGAGTTAAGGGATGGGGTTAGTACGAGGGTTAGGGATTGGTTTAGGGTTAGCGGTTAGTGTTTGGGTTAGGATTAGGGGTTTGCGTTATGTTCAGGTGTAAGGGTTAGGATTAGGGTTAAGAGTTAGGGTTAGGGTTACGGTTAAGTGTTAGCGTTAAGGTTTAAGGTTAGGGTCAGGGTTAACGGTTAGGGTCAGTGTTAACGGTTAGGGTTGGGATAAGCGTTAGAATTAGGGGTTAGGGTTAAGGATTAGGATTAGGATTAAGGGTTAAGGTTAGGGTTAGGGTTAAGGGTTAGTATTAGTGTTAAGGGTTTCTGTTAGGGTTTGGTTTGAGGGTTAAGTTTAGGGTTAATGGTTAGGGTTACGTTTAGGGTTAAGGGTTAGGATTAGGGTTTGTGGTTTAGTTTTAGGGTTAGGTTTAAGGGTTCAGGTTAGGGTTAGTGTTAGAGTTAAGCGTTATGGTTAGGCTTAGCGGTTAGGGTTAGGATCAGGCTTCAGGTTTAGTGTAAGAGGTTAGAGTTAGGGTTAAGGGTTAGGGTTAGGTTTACGTTTAGGTCTAGGCCTTAGGGTAAGGTTTAGAGTTTAGGTGTGACGTTTATGGGTAGGAGTTAGTGTTAGAGTTATGGGATAGGGGTTGATTTCAGGGTAAGTCTTATGCATTAAGTTTAGTTTATGGGATTATTGTTAGGGTTAGGGTTACATTTATGTGTTAGGGTGAGCTTTAGGGTTAGGTCTTATATTTAGGGGTAGGATTATGGGCTAGGGGTAGTGTTTATTATTACGGCATGAGCACTAGCTGAACTAGGGTGGTGAGTTGGGGGGCTGGGATTGTCTTCAGGAACGTACTCTATCATACACTGGATATAGCCCCGTGGGTTTTATGCAGGACACAGTGGCAGAGCCTCCATTCAGGCATGACATGCGAAGATTGTAGGCTTGTTTAACTCTGAGAATGGAAGAGTCTGAGAATTAGATTTAGGGTTAGGATTATGATTAGGGTTAGGGATTAACATTAGTGTTAGGGTGAGGGCTTAGTGTTAGGGGTTAGTGTTAGGGTTAGGGCGATTGTTTGGTTATGGTTAGGGCTAGAGATGTTGTAAGTGGTAGTGTTAGGCTTAGGGTTGCCATTAGGGTAAGGGTTACAGTTAGTGTTTTACAGTTAGTGTTATGGTTTAGGTACTATGGTTATGGTTACAAGTTAGGGTTAGAGTAAGAGATTAGAGGTTTGGTTTAGTGTTAGGGTTAGGGTTAGTGTTAGCAGTAGGGTTAGGTTTAGATATTATGGTTAGGGTTAGTGGTAGCGGTTAGGCTTAGGGATTAGGGTTAACGCGTGTGCCCTATCTGCTCTATGCTGCGTTGGGAACAGGGAGCATGATCGGGACCCCACTCCATTGTACCCAGGGCATGGGACCCTGCCTCTCACTTGGGATACTGGGGTGGAGCTCATCTCATGCATGGCTCGGGTTGGTTGTAGGCTTGCTTATCTCTGTGAATGGAAGAAGTGTGAGAATTACATTTAAGATAAGTGTAAGGGATTAAGAATATGGTTAGGGTTAAGGATTAGGAGTAGGTTTAGGTTTTAGGGTTAAGATTAAGGGTTCATGATAAGGTAGGATTTAGAGTTAGTGTTGGGGGTTAGGCACAGGGGTTACGTTTAGTGTTAGGTGTTAGGGTTAATGTTAGGGCTTAGATGTAGTGGTTAGTTTAAGGGCACAGGACCTGTCTATCTATGGTGAGAGGGGGGCGGGCAGGGTCACTGTGACACCACTCCATCGTACACTGGGTCTAAGACCCTGACTGTCATGCAGCACTCAGGCGGAACCTCGTCTCATGCATGGCATCGCTAGATTCCAGGCTTGTCTAACTCTGAGAATGGAAGAAGTGTGAGAATTAGATTTAGGGTTAGGGGTAGGGTTACGGTTAGGGCTTCGGGTTTGGGTTAGGGGTCAGGGGTTAGGGGTAGCATTAGGTGTTAGTGTTAGCATTAGGGTTATGGTTAGGTGTTATGTTTAGGGTTAGGGTCAGGGTTTAGGGTTATGGATTCAGGTTAGGACATGGGCCCTATCTGATCTATCAGTGGTGGGCAACTGGGAAGATCGCCTGGGCCCCACTCCATTGTACACAGGGCATGGGCCCCTGCCTTTCATGTAGGCTACAGGGTCAGACCTTCATCTCACACATGGCATGGGTGGATTGTAGGCTTCCTTAACTTTTAATATTGAAGAAGTTGGAGAGTTACATTGGGGTTAGGGTAAAGGGTAAGGATTAAGGTTAGGATTAAGAGTTCAGGACTAGGATTAGGTTTAGGGATTATGGTTAGAGGTTAGAATTAGGGTTAAGGTTACAGTTACAGTCAAGGATTAGAATTATGTTTAGTAGTTAGGTTTAGGTTTAGTGTGAGGGGTTATGTTTAGGATTAGGGATTAGGGTTACTGTTAGGATTTAGGTTCATGGGTTACTGTTAGGGCTAGGGATTCGTGTTAGTGTTAGCTTAGGTTTAATGATTAGTGTCAGTGCACAGGCCCTGTCTAATCTATGGGGCACTGCGGTTGTGGAGCGTGGGTGCGTCCCCCCTCCATCATACCATGGGTCTTGGGCTCTGATCGTCACGCAGGACTCAGGCAGAGCCTCATCTCACACATGGCATGGCTAGATTGCAGGTTTGCTTAAGTCCTAGAATGGAAGAAGTGTGAGAATTATATTTTGGGTTAGGATTGGGGTTAGGGTTTAGGTTTAGGGTAAAGGGTTAGGGTTAGGAATATCATTAGGGTTAGGGGCTAACAGTGTTAGTGCTAGGGTTTAGGGTTAGGGGTTAGGGTGAGGGTCATTGTTCGGTTAGGGTTAGGGCTAGGTTCACTGTAAGGGGTAGGGTTAGGGTTAGGGATGTGGTTAGGGTAAGTGTTAGGGATACCGTTTTAGGGTTAGTGTTAGTGTTTATGTATTATGGTTTTGGTTACAGGTTTTTCTCAGTGTTAGGGGTTAGGGGTTGGGGTTAGGGTTAGGGATGAGGGTTAGTTTGAAAGGTTAGGGTTAAGCTGAGGGTTAGGTTTAGTTTATAGGTTTAGCATTATGCTTAGGGTTACTGGTTAGAGTGAGGGATTAGGATGAAGTCATGGGCCCTATATGCTCTATGCGGGGTCGGGACTTGGAGCATCGCCGGGACTGCACTCGGTTGTACCCAGTTGATGGGACCCTGTCACTTATGTGGGATACACGGGAGGAGCGTCATCTCACACATTGCATGTGTTGGTGGTAGGCTTGTTTACTTCTGCGAATGGAATCAGTGTGAGAATTACATTTAGAGTTAGGGTAACTGGTTAGGATTATGGTTAGGGATAGGGTCTGTGGTTAGGGTTAAGTTTAGGGTCTAGAGTTAGTGTTGGGTGTTAGGGTCAGGGGTTAAGTTCAGGGTTAGGTGTTAAGGTTAGTGTTAGGGCTCAGATTTAGTGGTTGGTTTGAGGGCACAGGACCTGTCTAATCTATGGTGAGAGAGGTACGGAGAGAATCGCCAAGACACCACCCCAATTTACCCCTGCATTAGGCCCAGACCTACATGGAAGACTCAGGCGGAGCTCATCTCATGTATGGTATGGCTGGATTTTAGACTTGATTAACTCTTAGAATGGAAGAAGTGTGAGAATTAGGGTTAGGGTTAGGTTTAGGGGTTTGGGGTTAGGGAATAGGGTTAGTGGTAGGGTTAGGGATTAATGGTTAGGGTTAATGTTAGGGTCAGGATTAGTGTTAGGGTGAGGGTTAGGGTTGGGGTTGGGTTTAGGGTTAGGGGTTAGTGTTATGGCTAGGGGTTAGGGTTAGGGTTAGGGTTGTTTGTAGGGTTGTGGTTAGGGTTAATGGTTTAGGGTTAGGGTTAGGGTTTAGGTGTTACAGTTATGGCTAGGAGGTAGTGTTACAGTTAGGATTAGTTTTAGGGCTTAAGGTTAAGTTTAGCGTTAGGGTGGGGGTTGTGGTTAGGGTTAGGGTTTAGGGTTAGATTTGTGGTTGGGGTTAGGGTTGGGGTTGGGGTTAGGTTTAGGTTTAGGTTTAGGGTTAGGGGTTGGAGTCCGGGTGTAGGTTGGGATTGGGGTTAGGGTTCAAATTAGGGGTTAGGGTTTGTGTTAGGCATTACGTCAATCCTACAATCCACCTCTTTATAGTGGCTTTCTCTCCGTGAATGTAAGGGTTCTTGTTTATGACTCCTCTCAGGCTAAGAGTTACCCACTTCCTATGAAATGACTTTCTTCATTGTGTTTGACAGAACCTCTCACATTTCTTCCACTCTCAGAGTTAAGCAAGACTACAATCCAGCCATGCTATTTGTGAGATGAAGCTCCGCCCATGTCCTGTGTGACAGTCAGGGCCTCATGGCTAGGGTACGCTGGAGTGGAATCCCTGTGACGCTCTCCATCCCTGAGCCCTCATAGAGTAGACAGGGCTCGAGCCTAAACTTAAATGTTAAACCTAAGCACTAACCCTAAACATAATCCTCACCAAACTGTTGACTCTAACCCCTAACACTAAACTTAACGGTAATTGCTCACCCTAACCCTAACTCCTAAAAATAATCCTAATTCCTAACCCTAACCCTAACCCCTAACTCTATTCCTAACCCAATTCCTAACTCCTAACCCTAACCCTAAATCTAAATCTCATACTTCCTCCATTATCAGAGATAAGCAAGCCTACAATATCCTCATGCCAAGCGTGAAATGAAGCTGCACCCTTGTGTTCCACATGAAAGGCAGGGATCCTTGCCCTCCATACGATGGAGTCGGGACCCAGAAATTCTCCCAGTTCCTGACTCCACGCCATAGAGCAGACAGTGTCCATTCCCTAACCCTAAACCCTAGCTCTCACCCATCACTCTAATCCTACCCATACCACCTAATCCTAACCCTAATGCTAACACCAAACCCTAAACCTAACCCTAAAAGTAATCCTAACCCTAAGCCCAAACCCTATCCCTTAACACTAACACTAACCCCTATTTATAACCGTAACACCTAAACTCTAACACTAACTTAAAAACTCCCACCCTAACCCTAACACTATCGAAACCACTAACCTTATCCTTAACCCTAAAAACAACCTTAACCCTAACAATGACCCTAACAGTAACACTAAACCATAACCCTAACCTTAACCCTAGCCCTACCCCTAAACTCTACCCCTAACAGTTAACCCTAACCTTAACCCTAACACTAAACCTTAACCCTAACCCCTAACACAAAACCTAACCCCTAACCAGAACCCTAACAACAATCCTAATTTCAACCCCAACCCCAACCCCTAACCTTAACCCTAACCCTAATTCTCACACTTCTTCCATTCTCAGAGTTAAGCAACCTTAAAATCCAGCCATGCCATGCGTGAGATGAGGCTCCACCTGAGCTTTGATAGTAGGTCTAGGCCCAAGGCAAGGGTACAATCATGTGGTGTCACGGCGACCCTCTCCACACCCCTCTCACCATAGATTAGACTGGTCCTGTGCACTTAAACTAACCATTAAATCCAAGCCATAATACTAACCCTAACACCTAAACCTAAAGCTAACCCCTGACCCCAATCCCCAACACTAACTCTGAACCCTAACCTTAACACTAACCACAGACCCTATCCCTAACCATAATCCTAACCCATTATCCTAACCCTAAATGTAATTCTCACACTTCTTCCATTCGCAGAAATAAGCAAGCCTACAACCAACCCATGCCATGTGTCAGATGATCCTCTGCCCCTGTGTTCCACATGAGAGCCAGGGTCCCATGACCTGGGTACAACGGAGTGGGGACTCTGCGATGCTCCCAGTCTCGAGCCCAAATAGAGCAGCTAGGGCCCATGCCTTAACGCTAATCCCTAACTCTAACCCATAACCCAAGCCTAATGCTAAACCAAGCCCCTAAACCTAACTGTAAGCTTAACCCTAACGTCTCAAACTAACCCTCATCCCTAACCCTAAACCTAGCCACAACCCCTAACTGTAACATGAACCCATAACCAAAACCATAATACCTAACCACCAACACTAACCCCAACGCTATCCCTAACCCATACCCTAACCACAACCCTAACCGTAACCCTAATCCTGTAATCCTGTACAATGAACCTGGCCCTAACCTTAATCAAACAATGACCCTAACCCTAAAGCCTAGTCCTAACACTAACGTTAGCCCCTAACCCTGATATTTCTAACCATAACTTTTTACCTTAAACCTAAACCCTAACCCTAATCCTAACCCTAAATCTAATTATCATACTTCTTCAATTCTAGGAGTTAAGCAAGCCTACAATCTAGTCATGCCATGCGTAAGATGAGGCTCTGTCTGAGTCCTGCGTGACAGTCAGAGCCAAGGCCCAGGGTATGATGGAGTGGGAATGCAACCACACTCCACACCCCCAGTGCCCCACAGATTAGACAGGGCCTGTGTCCTGACACTAATAATTAAACCTAAGCTAATACTAACGTGAACACCTAGCCCTAATGGTAACCCAGGAACCTAACTCCTAATAGTAACCCTAATCCCGAAACCTAAACATAACCCCTCACCCTAAACATAAACCTAACTACTAAACATAATCCGAATCTCTAACCATAACAGTAAATCTATCCCTAATTCTAACCTCTAACCGTAACCCCTAAACCTAATCCTGGTCCTTAACACCCAGTGCTAACCTTAATCCTAACCCCTTACCCTAACGCCAAATCTAATTCTCAGACTTCTTCAGTTTACAAAGTTAAGGAAGCCTACAATCCACCCATGCCATGCGTGAGATGAGGCTCTGCCCTTGTGTCCTACATGAAAGGCAGGGCCCATGCCCTGAGTACAATGGAGTGGGGACCCGGCTATCTTCCCTTTTCCCCACCACTGATAGATCAGATAGGGCCCATGTCCTAACCCAAATCCGTAAACCTAACCCCGGACTCTAACCCTAAACATAACACCTAACCCTATCCCTAAGGTTAACCCTAACACATAATGCTAACCCTGACCCCTGACCCTAACCCTAATCCAAAACTTAAACCCTAACCTTAACCCTACCCTTAACTCTAACCCTAAATCTAATTCTCACACTTCTTCCATTCTCAGAGTTAAACAAGCCTACAATCTTCCCATGCCATGCGTGAAAGGAGGCTCTGCCACTGTGTCCTGCCTGAAACCCACGGACCCATACTCTGCATATGATAGAGGGGCTTCCCGGCTACAATCCCAGCCCCCTAACCCACACTTCTACTGCAGACTGGGCCCGTGCCGTAAGCATCAACACTAACCCTAACCCTAAAACCCATAACCCTAACCCTAAAAATAAAACCTAACCCTAGCCCTACTGCTCACCTTAACACGTAAACCTAACCGTTACCCTAATCCTAATCCCTTAACCTTCATCCATAACCCTTACCCTAACAAAAATACATATCCTATATCTTTAACCTTACCTCCTAGCCATAACCATAACACCTAAAGATTAACCCTAACCCTAAACAAGTAACCTGAACGTTAACCCAATGAAAAACCCTAAACCTAACCCTAAAACTAACCTCTAACCCTAATCATTAAGCTAATCATTAAACCTAAGCTAACACTAATCAGAACCACTAGCCCAAACCGTAACCCAGGAACCTAACTCCTAACAGTAACCCCTATTCCTGAAACCTAAACATAACCACTCACCCTAAACCTAAACCTAACTACTAAACATAGTCCTAATCCCTAACCCTAACAGTAACCCTAACCCTAATTGTAATCTCTAACCGTAACCCCTAAACCTAATCCTAGTCCCTAACATCCAATGCTAACCTTAATCCTAACCCCTTACCCTAACCCCAAATGTAATTCTCAGACTTCTTCAGTTTGAAAAGTTAAAGAAGCCTACAATCCACCAATGCCGTGCGTGAGAGGAGGCTCTGCCTCTGTGTCCTACCTGAAACTCAGGGGCCCATGCCTTGGGTACAGTGGAGTGGGGCCCTGGCGATCTTCCCATTTCCTCACCCCTGATAGATCAGATAGGGCCCATGTCCTAACCTGAATCCGCTAACTCTAACACGTAATGGTAACCCCATCCCCTGACCCTAACCCTAACCTAAACCCTAACCCTAACCCTACACTTAACACTAACCTTAACCCTAATCCTAAGTCTAATTCTCACACTTCTTCCATTCTCAGAGTTAAACAAACCTACAATTCAGCCATGCTATGCGTGAGATGATTAACACTAACCCTAACACCTAACCCCAAACCCCTAACCCAAACCATAACCATAATTCTCACAGTTCTTCCATTCTGAGAGTTAAGCAAGAGTACAATCATCCCATGCCATGCATGAAAGGAGGCCCTGCCACTCTATACTGCATGAAACCTATGGGCCCATACCCAGCATACAATAGAAGGGGTTCCCAGTGACAATCCCAGCCCCCTAACCCACTAACCAAGTGTAGACAGGGCCCGTGCACTAAGCATAAACACTAACTCTAACCCTAACTCTAAACGTACCACCTAACTGTAACCCTATTGCTCACCTTAAAACATAAACCGAACCATAACCCTAACCCCAAGCCCTTAACCTAACGTTAATGCATAACCCTTACCCTAACAACAACCCCTATCTCATAACACTATCCTTACATCCTAGCCATAACAGTAACTGCTAAATCCTAAACCTAACCCGAAACTGATAACCCTAAACATAACCCTAAGAAAAACCCTAGACCTAACCCTAACTTTAACCTTAACACTAACCCTAAACCCTAACCCTAACTCTAACCCTTAACCCTTAACCCTAACCCTAAGCCCTAAACCCTAACCGTAACGCTAACACTTAACCTCAATCCTAACCCTAACCCTTAAACCTAACCCAAACACTTCCCAGTTCCCCACCACTGATAGATCAGATAGGGCCGATGTCCTAACCCGAATTGGTAACCCTAAACCTTGACTCTGACCCTAAACATAACACCTAACCATAACCCTAATGCTAACACTAACACCTAATGCTACCCTTAACCCCTGACCCTAACCCTAACCCAAACCCTAAACCCTAACCCTAACCAAACCCCTAACCTTAACCATAACCCTAAATCTAATTCGCACACTTCTTCCACTCTCAGAGTTAGATAAGCCTGCAATCCAGCCATGCCATGAATGAGATGAGGATCTGTCTGAGTGCTGCATGACAGTCAGGGTCTAAGGCCCAGTGTACGATGGAGTGGTGTCACAGCATCCCTGCCCGCCCCCCTGTCACCATAGATAAAAATGTCCTGTGCCCTTAAACTAACCACTAAATCTAAGCCCTAACACTAACACTAACACCTAACCCAAATCCTAACCCCTGACCGTAAGCCCCAGCCCCAACTCTAAACACTAATATTAACCCTAACCCCTAAACCTCTTCCTAATCCCTAATCCTAACCATAATCCCAACCCCTTACCCTTATCCTAAATGTAATTTTAACAATTCTTCCATTCGCAGAGGTAAGCAAGCCTACAACGAACCCAAGCCATACGTGAGATGAGGCTCCGCCCCAGTATCCCAAGTCAGTCAGGGTCCCATGCCCTGGGTACAATGGAGTGGGGTCCCGGTGATGCTCCCTGTTCCCGACCCAGTATACCACACATACGGCACATGTGTTAACCCTAATCCCTCACCCTAACCGCTACCCCTAACCATAACCATAACACATAAACCTAACCCTATTGCTAACACTAACACTAACACTAACCCTAACACTAAACTAAACCTCTAATTCCTAACTCTAACCCTAACCCATAACCATAACCGTAGTACCATAACACTAACTGGAAAACACTAACCCTAACCCTAACCCTAATGACAACCCTAAGCCTAACACTACCACTTACAACATCTCTAGCCCTAACCCTAACCAAACCACCACCCTTACCCTAACACTAACCCCAACCCCTAAACCCTAACCCCTAACCCTAACACTAACCTTAACCCATAACCTCAAACCCCTAACCCTAACCCTAATTCTCACACTTCTTCCATTCTCAGAGTTAAGCAAACCTACAGATCAGCAACGCTATGCGTGAGATTAGATTCCACCTGAGTCATGCATGAGGGTCAGAGCTAAAACTCAGGGTACTATGGTGTGGTGTCGTGGTGATCCTGTCCGCATCCCTCTCACCGTAGATTAGACAAGTCCTGTGCCCCTAAACTAACCACTAAATCTAAGCCCTAACACTAATCCTAAACCCTAATCCTAAACTTAACCTCTGACTCTAACACCCAACACTAACCCTAAACCTTAACCTTAACCCTAACCAGAGACCCTATCCCTAACCATAATCCTAACCAGTTACCCTAACCCTAAATGTAATTCTCACACTTCTTGCATTCGCAGAAATAAGCAAGCTTGCATCCAACACATCACATGCCTGAGATGACGCTCTTCCCCTGTATCCCACATGAAAGCCAGGGTCCCATGACCTAGGTACAAAGGAGCGTGTTCCCGTCCATGCTCCAAGTCCCGACCCTGCATAGAGCAGATAGGGCCCATGCCTTAAACCTAATCTATAACTCTAACCCTAACTCTAACCCTAAGGCTAAACCTAACCCCTAAACCTAACCCTAAGCATAACCCTAATCTCTCAAATGAACACTTATCCCTATGAATAACACTAATCACAACCCCAAACCCGTAACTCTAACACAAACCCATAACCAAAAGTGTAACCACTACCACTAACACTAAAACGCTAACCCTCACCATAACCCTAAATACTACCCTAACCTGAACCCTACCCCTTAGAATGAACCTAGCCCTAAGCCTAACCAAACAATGACCCTAACCTTAACCCCTAACCCAAAACCGTAGCACTAACACTAATGTTAGCCCCAAACCATAACCATATTCCTAACCCTATCCCTTTACCCTAACACTAAACCTAATCTTAAACCCTAACCCTAATCCTAACCATAAACCTAACGCTGACACTTCTTCCATTGTAGGAGTTCAGCAAACCTACAATCTAGCCATGCCATGCGTGAGATGAGGCTCTGCCTGAGTCTTGCGTGACAGTCAGAGCCTAAGGCCCAGGATACAATCGAGTGGGGATGCAGCCACACCGCCAGTGCCTTATAGATTAGACAGGGCACTTGCCATAACACTAATCAGTAGAACTGAGCCCTAACCCCAACACTAACCTGAACCCCTAGCCCCGACCATAACCCATGAGCTTAACTCCTAACAGTAACCCTAAGACCTAACCCTCACTATAATTCCTCATCCTAAACCTAAACCTAACCACTAAACATAGTCCTAATCCCTAAGCTTAACAGTAACACTAACCCTAATTCTAACCTCTAACTGTAACCCGTAAACCTAATCCTAGTCCCTAAAACGTAATCCTAACCTTAATCCTAACCCCTTACCCTAACCCCAAATCTCATTCTCAGACTTCTTCAATTCAAAAAGTTAAGGAAGCCTACAATCCACACATGCCATACATGAGATGAGGCTCTGCCCCTGTGTCCTACATGAAAGGCTGGGGCCCATGCCCTGTGTACAATGGAGTGGGGCCCAGACGATCTTCCCAGTCCCCCATCCCAGATAGATCATATAGGACCCATGTCTTAACCCGAATCTGAAACCCTAATCCCTCACTCTAACCCTAAAAATAACACCTAACCCTAACCCTAATGCTAACCCTAACACCTTACCCTAACCCTAACCCAAACCCTAAACCCTAACCCTAACCCTAACCCTACCCCTAAACCTAAACCCTAATCCTAATGCGAAACATAAGCCCTAACCCCTAACCCTAACACTAACCCTAACCACTAACCCCTAACCCTAACCCTGTTTCTCACACTTATTCCATTCTCAGAGTTAAGCATGCCTAGAATCCAGCCATGCCATGCATGAGATGAGGCTCCATGTATTCTTGCATGTAGGTCTGGGCCCAAGGCCCAGGATATGATGGAGTGGGGCCCCAGCTATCTTCTAAACCTAACAGCAACCCTTAACCCTAACACTAACTTTTAAACTTAACGCTAACCCTAACCCTTAACCCTATCCTAACACTTAACCCTAACCCTAACCTTAAGCCCTAAATCTAACCCTAACACTAACCCCTAAACCTGACCCTAACCATACCCCTAGAACTAAAACCTAACCCCCAACCCGAACACTAACCCCAATCCCTAACCCCTAACCACTAACACCAACACCAACCGTGACCCCTAACCTCAAACCCCTAATCATAACCCTAACCCTAATTCTCTCACTTCTTCCCCTCTCAGAGTTAAGGAAGCCTACAATACAGCCATGCCATGCATGAGATGAGGCTCCATGTACTCTTGCATGTAGGTCTGGGCCCAAGGTTCAGGGTACGATGGAGTGGGACCCCAGTGATCTTCCCATTTCCACACCCCTGATAGATCATAGAGGGCCCAAGTCCTAACCCGAATCCGTAAACGTAATCCATGACCCTAACCCTAAATGAAACACCCAACCCTAACCCTAATGCTAAACCTAACATCTAATCCTAACCGTAACCAATGACCCCAATCCTAACCCTACCCCTAAAACTAACCCTACCCCTAAACCCTAACTATAATGCTAACCGCAACCCCTAACCCTTAACACTAACACTAACCCTAACCCCTAACTCCCAACCCCTAACCCTAACCCTAACCCTGTTTCACACACTTCTTCCATTCTCAGAGCTAAGCAAGCTTGCAATCCAGCCATGCCATGCATGAGATGAGGCTCCGCCTGAGTGCTGCATGACAGTCAGTGCCCTAGGCCCAGGGTACGATGGAGTGGTGTCGCAGCAACCCTGCCCACCCACCTCTCACCATAGATAGACGGGTCCTGTGCCCTTAAACTAACCACTAAATCTAAGCCCTAACACAAACTCTAACACCTAACCCTAAACCTAACCTTTGACTCTAACAGCCAACCCTAACTCTAATCCCTAACTTTAACTCTAACCCCTAACCCTAACCTTAACCCCTAAACCTACTCCTAATCCCTAATCCTAACGATAATCCTAACCCCTTATCATTATCCTAAATGTAATTCTCACACTTCTTCCATTCGCAGACATAAGCAAGCCTACAACCAACCCAAGCCATGCATGAGATGAGGCTCCACCCCCGTATCCCAAGTGAGAGGCAGGGTCCCATGCCCTAGGTACATTGGAGTGGGTTCCTGGTGATGCTCCCTGTTCCTGACCCCGCATAGAGCAGATAGGGCCCATGCATTAACCCTAATCCCTAAACTTAACTGCTACCCCTAACCCTAACCATAACACCTAAACCTAACCCTATTGCTAACCCTAACCCTAACCCTAACGCTAACACTAAATCCAACCTCTAACCCCTAAATCTAACCCTAACCCATAACCATAACAGTACCTAAACCATAACACTAATTGTAAAACACTAACCTCAACCCTAATGATAACTCTAACCCTAACACTACCACTTACAACATCTCTAGCCCTAACCCTAAACAAGCAAGCACCCTAACCCTTACTCTAACCACTAACCCGAAGCCCTCACCCTAACGCTAACCTTAATCCTTAACCCTAACCATAATCCTAACCCTAAATCTAATTCTCAGACTTCTTGATTCTCAGAGTTAAGAAAGCCTACAATCCTCCCATGCCATGCGTGAAAGGGGGCTCTGCTACTGTGTTCTGCATGAGACCCAGGAGCTCATACCCAGAGTATGGTAGAGTGGGTTCCTGGTGACAATCCCAGCACCCTAACCACCCCTAGTGCATACAGAGCCCATGCCCTAAACATAATCACTACTCCTAACCCATAACCGTAACCCTAAACATAACACCTTACCCCTAACCTTATTGCTCACCTTAACAAGTAAACCTAACAGTAACCGTAACTTTAACTGCTTAACCTAACTGTAATGCATAACACTTACACTGACAACAAACCCTAGCGCATAATTCTAACCCAAACTCCTAATATAACTGTAACAACCAAACCCTAAACCTTGCCCTAAAGCCTAGACCTAACCCTAACCTTAACCATAAACCCCACCCCTAATGCTAACCTCTTACCCTAACACTAACACTGAACCCAGATCTTAACACTAACCGCTAAGCCTAAAAATCACACTTAACTCTAACACTAAGGCTAAACTGAATGCTTAAAACTAACCGTATAACTAAACCAGAAATCCTAACCCTAACCCTTAACCCTAAAGCTAACCATAAACATTAATGCTAACACTAACCATTAACCCTAACCCTAACAAAAAATCTTTACCTTAATACTAACCCTTATCCCTAAACCTAATCTTAACCCTTAACCTTCATCCTAACCCTTAACCCTAACCACTAACCCTAACCCTAACGCTTACCCCTAACCCTAACCGCTAACACTCACACTAAACCATAACCCTGACCCTAACCCTAAACCTTAACCATAACCCTAACACTAAACCGTAACCCTAACACTAACTATTAACCCTAATCCTAATTCTTACACCTAACCCTAACATTAACCCCTAGTCCTAACCCTAACACTAACCGCTAACCCTAAGCCTAACCCTAACCCATAACCCTAACCCTAACACGTAACACCTAACCCTCACACTAATCCTAACTCCTAACCTCAAACCGCTAACCCTAACCCTAACACTTAACCCTAAGACTAAGCATTAAATGTCACCGTAAATCTTAACCCTAACCCCAACCCAAACCATTATATCTAACCCTGACTCTTAACCCTAACCCTAATCCTAAACCCAAACCCTAACCCTAATATCTAACCCTAAATATAACACTTAACACCAACCCTAACGATAAACCGAACTGTTAACCCTAACCCTAACCCTAAACGTTAAGCCTCACCCTGAGCCTTAAGCCTAACCCTAATCCTATCCCTAACAATTAACCCAAAACCTAAACCTAACCTCTAACCTTAACCCTAAACCTCACCCTTAACCCTAAACCTAATCCTAAACTTTAAACCTAACCCCAACCCTAACCCTTAACCAGAACATTAAACCTTAACAATAACCTAAGACCTAACACTAACACTTAACCACTAAACCTAACCCTAACCCTAACCCATAAACCTAACACTTAACCCCTAAACCAAACACTAACCCCAAACCCTAACCTCTAAGTGCTAACCCTAACAATAACACTAACCCCTAACCCCAAACCACTAAACCTAAACCTAACATGTAAACCTAAGACTAACTGTTAAACCTAACCCTAACCCTAAACCTTGACCCTAAACTAACCCTAACCGTTAACCCTAACCCTAACCCTAACCCAAACCTTAACCCTAAACCGAACTCTAACTGTTAACCCTAGCCCTAACCCTTAATCCTAACCCGAATGCTAAGCCTTAACCCTAATACCAACGCTTAACCATAACACTAACCCTAACCCTTAAACCTAACCCTAATCCTTAACCCTAACAACTAACCCTAACCTTAACCTTTAAACCTAACCTTAACTGTTAACACTCACCCTAACCCTTACTGCTAATTGGAACTCTTAACACTAACCCTAACCCTAACACTAACCCCCTAACCCTAAACCTAACCCTAATCCTAACCCCCAAACCTAACCCCTAACCCCTAACCCTAACACCAACCCCAACCCCTAACCCCTGTCCCTTAACTCTAACACTAACCCTAACCCATAACCCCAAAACCCTAAACCTAACCCTAATTCTCACATTTCTTCCATTCTCAGAATTAAGCAAACCTACAACCCAGTCATGCCATGCGTGAGATTAGATTCTGCCTGAGTCATGCATGAGGGTCAGGGCCAAAGGCTCAGTGTACGATGGTGTGGTGTCTCGGGGATCCTGTCCGCATCCCTGTCACCATAGATTATACAGGTCTTCTGCTCTTAAACTAACCACTATATCTAAGCCCTAACACTAACCCTAAACCCTAACCCTAAACTTAACCCCTGGCCTTAACCTCTAACACTAACTCTAAACCCTAACCTTAACCCTAACCAAGGAACCTATCCCTAACCATAAAATTAACCCATTACCCTAACCCTAAATGTAATTCTCACACTTCTTTCATTAGCAAAGATAAACAAGAATACAACCAACACATGTCATGCGTGAGATGATTCTCCACCCCCGTATCCCACATGAGAGCCAAGGTCCCATAACCTGGGTTCAGAGAAGTTGGTTACAGGCCATGCTCCCTGTCCCGACTCTGCATAGAGCATATAGGTCCCATGCCTTAACCCTAAGGCCTAACTCTAACCCCTAACTCTAACCCTAAGGCTAAACCTAACACTAAGCTTAACCCTAACCTCTCAAACTAACCCTCATCCCTAACTCTAACACTAATCCCAACCACAAATCCCTAACTCTAACACAAAGCCGTAACCAAAAATGTAATATTTAACCACTAACACTAACCCTAAAATGCTAAAGCTCACTCTAACCCTAACTACAACCCTAACCTGAACGCTACCCCTTACAATGAACCTAGCCCTAACCCTAACCAAACAACGACCCTAACCCTAACCGCTAACCCAAAACCCTAGCTGTAACACTGACATTAGCCCCAAGCCCTAACCATATTGCTAAACCTATCCCTTTACCCTAACCCTAATCCTAACCCTAAATCTATTGCTCACACTTCTTCCATTCTAGGAGTTAAGCAAACCTACAATGTAGCCATGCCATACGTGAGATGAGGCTCTGCCTGAGTCTGGCATGACAGTCAGAGCCTAAGGCCTAGGTTACAATGGAGTAGGGATGCAGCCATGCTCCACACTGCCAGTGCCCCAGAGATTAGACAGGGCCGTTGCCCTAACACCAATCAGTAAACATAAGCCCTAACCCTAACACTAACACAAATCCCTAGCCCTAAAAATAACCCATGAGTCTAACTGCTAACATTAATCTTAATCCCTAATCCTAACTATAACCCCTCACCCTAAACCTAAACCTAACCACTAAACATAGTCCTAATCCCTAAGCTTAACAGTAACACTAACCCTAATTCTAACCTCTAACCGTAACCCCTAAACCTAATCCTAGTCTCTAACACCTAACCCTAAGCTTAATCCTAACCCCTTACCCTAACCCTAAATCTAATTCTCAGACTTCTTCAATTTCAAAAGTTAAGGAAGCCTACAATCCACCCATGCCATACATGAGATGAGGCTCTGTCCCTGTGTCCTACATGAAATGCTGAGGCTCATGCCCTGTGTACAGTGGAGTGGGGCCCAGGCAATCTTCCCAGTTCCCCACCACTGATAGATCACATAGGGCCCATGTCTTAACCTGAATCTGAAACCCTAATCCCTCACCCTAACCCTAAAAATAACACCTGAGCCTAACCAAGATCATAACCCTAACACCGAACCCTACCCTAACCCTAAACCCTAACTATAACCCTAAACCCTAACTCTAAGCCTATCCCTAAAACTAACCCCAACCCTAAACTCTAACCCTAACCGTAACCCTAACCCCTAACCCCTAACCCCTCACCCTAACCCTAGCCCTATTTATTTATTCCATTCTCAGAGTTAAGCATGCCTAGAATCCATCCATGCCATGCGTGAGATCAGGCTCCACCTGAGTGCTACATGACAGTTAGGGTCCAAGGCCCAGTGCATGATGGTGTGGTGTTGCAGTGACCCTGTCTGGACCCCTCTCAACATAGATTATACTGGTCTTCGGCCCTCAGACTGACTGCTAAATCTGAGCCCTAACACTAACCTTAAACCCAAATCCTAAACCTAACCCCTGAAGCTAACCCCCAACACGAACTCTAAACACTAAACTTAACCCTAAAAGCCAACACTAACCCTGACGCTTAGACCTAACCCTAACCCTTAACCATTAACCCTAACACTACACCCTACCCTAACACAAACATTAAACCCTAATCCTAACCCTAACACTTAAACCTAACCCTAACAACTCTAACCCTAACCCTTACCCTAATGAAAACCTAACCCTAACAACTCTAACCCTAACCCTTACCCTAATGCCTAGCCCTAAACCTAAGCCTAACTCTAAACCCTAACACTAACACTAAGCTCTAACCATAACGCTAAACCTAAACACTAACGCTAACACTAACCTTAACCCCTAAACCTAACACTAACTGTGAAACCTAAACGGAAACCTAAACCTCTATCCAGAACCATAACACTAAACTCTAAACCTGACCCTAACCTGAAAACACAACTCTAACCAAAACCCCTAGCCCTAAACCTTAACCCTAACATTAACCGTTAAACCTCACCCTAACCCTTAATCCTAACCCTTATCTTAACTTTGAACCCTAACACTAACCCATAACCCTAACTATAACCCTAACCCCAAAACCTAATCCTAACTGTAACGCCTAAACCTAACCATAATACTAACCCCTAACCCTCATCCTGACCCTAACCTAACCCTAACACTAACCCCAACCAGAACCCATAACACCTAACATTAACCCTAACCCTAACACATAACCCTAACTCTAACACTAAACCTTAACCCTAACCCTAAAGCTAACCCCAAACAGTAAAGCTAACCACTAACTCTAACGCTAACCCTAACACCTAACCCTAACCCTAAAACTATCACTAAAACACATAACCCTAACCCTAACGCTAATTGTAACAACTAACCCTGACTCTAACCATAACCATAAGCCCTAACCACTAACCCTAACCTTTAACACTTAACCCTAACCCTAACACTAAGCTTTACCGTAACTCTAAACCCCATTGCAAATGCTAAAACTGACACGTAACCCTGCCCTAACCATACCCTAAACCTAACTCCAAACCTAACCCCAAGACCTATCCCCAACCCTAATCCTAAACTTTAACCCTAATGATAATCCCAAACTCTAACCCTAACCGTAACCCTAACACCAAACCCTAAACCTAACCCTAAAACTGAAACCTAACCCTAATGCTAACCCCTAATCCTAAACCTAACCCTGAACTTACCTCTACCCTAACCCTAACCAGAACCAGAACCCCTAACCCCTAACACTAACACTAAGAACTAACCCTAATACTAAACCTAAACCCAAACCCTCACCCCTAACCCTAATCGTAACCCTAACCCCTAAAACTAACCCTAACCCTAA
Source organism: Lemur catta (assembly GCF_020740605.2). Lineage (NCBI taxonomy): Eukaryota > Metazoa > Chordata > Mammalia > Primates > Lemuridae > Lemur > Lemur catta. The sequence continues at coordinate 2,337,016 of NW_025423850.1, read as the reverse complement.
CCCTAACCCTATCCTCTAACCTTAATCCTCATTCTAATCTGAACCCTAAACATAAACCTAACCCTAAAGCCTAACCCTAAACTCTAATCGTAACCCTAACAGCAACCCTAGCCCTAACACTAAACACTAACCCTAATCCTAACACTAACCCCTAACCCTAACCATAACTCTTACCCTAACCTCTAACTCTAACCTTAATCCCTAACTCTAACATAACCCTACCCATAACCCCTAACACTAACGCTTAACCTAACCCTAAACTGTAACTCAAACCCTAACCCTAACCATAATCCCTAAACTTAACCCTAAACCTAACCGCAAACACTAACCATAATCCTAACTCTAACCACTAACTGTAACCCTAACACTAACCGTAAACCTAAACCTAACCCTAACCACTAACCCTAACCCCTAATCCTAACCCTAACCCTAACGTTAACCCTAAACCTAAAAACCTAACCGTATTGCTAACCCTAACCCTAACGCCTAACCCTAACCCTAACCCCCTAACCCTAACCCTAACCGTAACCCTAACCCTAACCCTAACCCCTAAACCTAACCCTAACCCCTAACCATAACCCTAGTGCCTAACCCAAACCCTTACCCTAAACCTAACCCCTAACCCTAACTCTAAACCTAACCCCAAACCCTAACCCTAACCCTAAATCTTACACCGATTCCTAACCCTACTTCTAACCCTAACCCTAAACATAAACCTAACAGTTGCCCTTAAACTTAACCCTAATCCATAACCCTAACCCAAACCTGAACACTAACATTTACCCCAACACTAAACGAAACCCTCTCCTATACCCCTAAACCTAAAACTCACCCCCTAACCCTAACACTATCCCCAAACTTTAACCATTAACCCCTAACCTTACACTATCCTTAACCCTGAACCCGAAACCGCTAACCCTAAGACTAAACGGTAAACCTTATGCTAACCCTTAAACCTAAACGCTACCCTAACCATTAATCCTAAACCTAACACTTAACACTAACCCTAAACCTAACCCTAACACCTAACCCTAACTCTAAACCTAAACCTATCCTTAACCAGAACACTAACCAGACACTAACCCTAACCTTAACCCCTAACCCGAACCCTAACACTAATCCCCTAACAATAAACGTACCCATAAACCCTAACCCTAATCCTAACCTTAAACCTAACACAAATCTTACACTAACCCTAAACCTAACCCTAACCTAAATCTACCATACCCCTAAGCCCTAACCCTAACCCAAACCCGAGCACTATCCCCTAAATCTAATCCTAATTCTAACCCAACCCTGAACATAAACCTAACCCTAAACACTATCCCTAACCCGTAATCCTAACCCTAACACTAACCTTAACCCTAACACTAAACACTAACACTAACCCTAACACTAACCCCTAACCCTGACCCTAAACGTAACCCTAACCTCTAACCCTAATCCTAATCCCTAACACTAACCAAACCCTATCCATAAGCCCTAACCCTAACCTTTAACCTAACCATAACCCCTTACCCTAAACATAACACTAACCCCAACCCTAACCACAAGCCTAATGCCTAATCCTAGCCCTAACCCCAGGCATAGCCCTAAACCCTAGATCTAACCCAAACCTGGACCTAACCCTTGCCCTAGCCATAGCCTTAGACCTGGCCCTAACCCTAACCCTAAAACTAAACCTACACCTAATCACTAAAACTAAATTTAACACAACCGTTACAGTAACCCTAACCCTAAACTAAACTTAACATAACCCGAAACCCTAACTCTAAGCCAAACCCTAACCCTAACCCTAAACCTAATCTAATTCTAACCCTAACCATAAATATAAACCTAACACTAAACCTTATTACTAACCCCTATTCCTAAGCCTAACACTAACCCTACTCCTAACGTTAAACACTAACCCTAAAACTACCACTAACTCCTAACCCTAACCCTCACCCTAACCCTAACCTCTAACCCTAACCTGAACACTAACCTCTAACCCTAACCCTAACCCTAACCGTAACTCCAACCCTAACCCTGACCCTAGACCTAAGCCTAGACCTAGACCTAACACTAGCCCTAGCTATAGCCCTAGCCCTAACCCTAGCCCTAACACTATCCCTAACCCTAACCATAACCTTAACCCTAACAGCCATAACTCCTAAAACTAACAATAAACCTAACCCCAAACCCTAACCCTAACCCTAACTCTAACCGCTAACCCTAACCCTAATGCTAACCCTAACCCTAACCCTCACCCTAACTTCTAACCCTAACCTTAACACTAACCACTAACCCTAACCCTAATTCTAATGCTAACCCTATATGTAAAGCTAACCCTAAACCCTAATCCAAACGCTAAATCCTAATCCTAATCCTAACCCGAATGCTAAACCTAACCCTAATACCTAAACCTAATCCCAAATATTAACCCTAACCCTAACCCCTAACCTTAATCCTAACCCTAACTCCTAACCCTAACCTTAACCCTAACACTAAAACAACACCCTAAACCTAAACCTAACGCTAATGCTAAGACTAACCCTAACTCTAACTCTAACTGCTAACACCTAATGCTAACTCTAAGCTTAACCCTAACCCTAACCACTATCCTTAACACTAATTCTAACCCTAATCCTAAACATAAACAAAATCCTAACCCTTAACCCTAATTCTAACCCTTATTTCTACCCTAACCCTAACCCTAACCCTTAACCCTCACCCTAACACTAACACTAGCCCCTAACCCTAATCCGAACCCTAACCCTAACCCTTAACCCTAATCTTAACCAAAAACCTAACCCTAAAACCTAAACCTAACACTTAACCACTAACCCTAAACTTAACCCTAGCCCTTATCCCTGAACCTAACACTAAACCCCTAACCCTATCAGTAACACCAAATCCTAACCCCTAAACTTAGTGCTAACCTTTATGCCTAACCCGAAACCTCACATCCTAACCCTAACAGTTAACGCTAAGACTAACTGTTAAGCCTTACCCTAACACTAACCCTAGCAATAACACCTAACCTCAACCTTAATTTTAACCCTAAGCCTAAACCTAAACCCAACCCTATCCCCTAAACCTAACCCTAACCCCTAATCCCAACCCTTACCCTAACGCTCACCCTAACCCAAAACAGTTAACATAACCCCTAACCCTAAACCTAGCCCCTAACACTAACCCTAACCCTATCCACAAACCGTAACACTTACCCTAACCCTAAAACCTAACCCTAACCTTAAACCTAACCTTAACACCTAACTCTAACCATAATCTTAGCCCTAACTCTAACCCTATCTCTAACCCTACCTCTTGCCCTAGGCCTACTCCTAGACATAACCGTAGCCCTAGCCCTAGACCTAGAACTTACAATAAACATAGCCCTAGCCCCGAAACTAAAACTAACCCTAAATCTCATACTAGCTCTGGCCCTATTGGTTGCCCTAGCACTAACCCTAACAATAAACCTAACTCTAACCCCTAACCCTAACCCTAACCCCTAACCCTAACCCTAACCCCAACCTCTAATCCTAATCCTAACCCTAAACCTACGCCTGGCCCTAGCCCTAATCCTAACACAATCCTAGCCCTAACCATCACTCTAACCCTACCCATAGCTCCAGCACTGGTCCTAGCCCTAACCCTAACACTAGGCCTAATACTAACCCTAACCCTAAACATAGCCTTAACCCTATCCCTAGCCCAAACCCTAGCCCTAGCTCTAGCCATAGACCTAACCCTAACCCTAGCCCTAGCCCTAGCAATAGCCCGACAATAACCCTAGCTCTAACCCTAGCTCTAAACCTAACCCTAACATTTAAACCCATCCCTAATCCTTAACCCTAATCTAAACCCTTTACCCTAACCCCTAACCCTAACACTAACCCCTAACCCTAAACCTAACCCTAACTCTAACCCTTAAACTTAACACCTAAACCCTAACTCTAAAACTAACCCAAAACTCTAACTCCAAACCCCTACCCTTAACACTAACCCTATGCCCTATCAACAAACCCCTAACCCTAACCCTAAAAATTAACACTAAGACTAACTGTTAAACCTCACCCTAACCCTTAAATCTAACACTTAACCCTAACCAATAACCCTAACTGTAAACTTAACCCTAACCATTAACCCTAAACTCTACCCTAACCGTTAAACCAAAACCTAAACCTTAACCCTAAATCTAACCTTAAACCTTAACCCTAATACTAACACTTAACCCTAACCCTACCTAACCCTTAACCCTAACCTTTAACCCTAATCCTCACCCTTAACCCTAACCACAAACCCTAACCCTAACACTTAACCATAAACCTATCCCTAACCGTTAAGCCTACCCCTAACACAAACACTTAACGGTAAAACAAACACTTAACCCTAACCCTAACCTTCCCCTTAAGCCTAAACCTAAACCTTAACTTAACCCATAACCCTAACCGTTAACCTTACCCCTGACCCTAACCGTCAACATTCACCCTAGCCATTAACACTCACCCTAACCCTAAAACTTAACCCTACCCCTAACACTTAACCATAACCCTAACACTAACCCTTAATCCTAATCCTAACCCTTACCCCTAACCCTAACACTAACCCCTAGTCCTAAACCTAACACTGACCCCTAGCCCTAAACCTAACCCTAAATGCTAACCCTAATCCTAACACCTAACCCCTAACCCTCACACTAACCTTAACCTCTAACTGCAAAGCGCAACCCTAAACCTAACACTTAACCCTAAGACTAACCATTAACCCTCACACTAACCCTTAACCCTAAATATAGTCCTAACCCTAACACTTTATCCTACCCCTAAACTAAACCCTTATCATTAATTCTAAACCTCACCCTTAACCCTAAACCTAACTGCAAATAGTAACCCTAACACTAACCTTTAAACCTAAAGTTAACCCTACACCTTAAATCTAATCTTAACCCTTAATCCTAACCCTAACCACTAACACTAACACTAAACCCTAAACCTAATCCTAACCCTAACCCTATGTCCTAAACCTAACACTTAACCGCTAACCCTAACACTTACCTCACACACTAACCCTTAACTCCTAACCCTAACAATAACCCAACCACTCTTCCCCAACCCGTAACCCTAACCCTAACTGTTAACACTCACCCTTACACTTCAGCTTAACCCTAACGCTAACACTTAACCCTAAGTCTAAGCTTTAAGCGTAACAATAACCCTTAACCCTAAACTTAATGTTAACTGTTAACCCTAATCCTAACCCTAACACTTAATGCTAAACCTAACCCTAACCATTAACCCTAACCCTAAAACTGAACCCTAGCACTAACCCTAACACTTAACCCTAATACTATCCCTAAACTCTAACGTTACTCTTTAACCCTAATCCTAACCCTTAACACTAACAACTAACCCTAACCCCAACCCTTAACCCTAACCCTAACCGTTAACACTCACCCTAAACCTTAACCCTAATACTTAACCTATCACTTAACCCTAATCCTTAACCCTAACACCTACCGCCTAAACGTAACACTAACTCTAACCCTTAACCACTAACCCCTAACACTAACACTGACCCTAACCCCAAACGGCAAACACCTAACCCTAACCATAACCATAATTATCACACCTCTTCCATTCTCAGAGTTAAGCAAACCTGCAATCATCTCATGCCATGCGTGAAGGGAGGCTCTACCGCTGTGCCCTGCATGAAACGCACAGGCCCATACCCAGTGTACAATAGAGGGGGTTCCTGGCAACAATCCCAGCCACATAACGCACCACCCTAGTGCAGGCAGGACCCTTGTCCTAGGCATAAACACTACCTCTAACCCATAACCCTACCCCTAAACATAACAACTAACCCTAAATCTATTGCTCACCATAACACACAAACCTAACCCTAACTTTAATCCCGTAAACTTATCTTAATGCATGACTTTTCCTGAAACAGCCCCTATTCCATAATTGTAACCCTAACTCCTACCCATAAACGTAACACTTAAACCCTGACCCTTACCCTAAAGCCTAGACCTAACCCTAAACCTAAACCTAACGCATAACCCTAACCCTAACCCCTTACCCTAACAATAACCTGGAACCCTCATCCTAACCCTAACCCCTAACAATAACCATAACCCTTAGCTCTAACACTAACCCTAAACCGAACTCTTAGCCCTAACCCTAAAACTAAACCACAAACCCTAACCCTATCCCTTAACCCTAAACCTAACCCTAACCATTAAGCCTAAACCTATCACTAAACCTTAAAACTAATCCTAACACTTAACCCTCACCCTAACGGTTAACCCTCACCCTAACCCTTAACCTTGACCTTAACCCTAAACCTAACCCTTAACCCTAACCTTAACCCTAACTTTTAACCCTAATTCTAACTCTTAACCCTAACCCTAACACTAGCCCTAACCCTAAACGCAACCCTAACACCTAACCCCTAACGCTCACACGAACCTTAACCCCTACACCAAACCGCGACCCCTAACCCTATCCCTAATTCTCACTCTTCTTCCATTCTCCAAGTTAAGGAAGCCTACACTGCAGCCATGCCATGTGTGAGATGACGCTCCTCCTGAGTCCTGCGTGACAGGCTCATGCCCATAGAACGATGGAGTGGGATCCGTTGGTATGTAGGCTTGCTAAACTCCAGTTTGGAAGACTTGCAATACTCATATATAGGGTTGCTTACATTTACTTATAGGAAGCAACTATTGGGGTGTGCTTTGTAGGCTTGGATGAAGTGGGTGAGTCCTATATAGGAACTTTAGCATTGAGTAGAGGGAGCATCTATGGGGACTGCTTTTTAGGCTTGCTAAACTCTAGTTTGGAAGAAGTTGGAGAGTCATATATAGGAACGATTTCATTCATTCAGAGAAAGCAATTATAGGGAGTTTATTTGTAGGCTTGCTAAGCTCTACTTTGGAGGAAGTTGAGAGTCATATATAGGAATGCTTACATTCACAGAAAGCACTTATGGGGAGTGGTTCCTAGGCTTCTTAAACTCTAGTTTGGAAAAAGGGGAAAGTCATGTATATGAACGCTTACATTCACTTAGAGGAAGGAAGTATCTGTGGGGATTTGCAGTATTGCTAAAATCTTAGATTGGAAAAATCGTGGGAGTGATATATAGGAATGTTAACATTCACTTAATGAAAGCAACTATAGGGGGTGGTTTCCAGGTCTGCTATACTCTAGTTTGGAAGAAGTGTGACAGTCATATACAAGAAGGCTTACATTCACTCAGAGAAAGAAATTATGGGTAGGTGCATTGTAGGCATGCTAAACACTAGTTTTGAAAAAATTTGAGAGCCATATATAGTAAAGTTTACAGTCACGTAGAGAAAGCAACTACTGGGGGTGGTGTGTAGGCTTGCTAAACTCTAGTTTGGAAGAAAGACTATAGTCATACAGAAATGCTTAAATTCATTCAGAGAAAGCAGCTGTCGGGGATTGGTTTGTCGGCTTACTTAACTCTAGCGTGGAAGAAGTGCGAGAGTCATACATAGGAAGGTTTACATTCACTCAGACAAAGCAACTATAGGGGTGATTTGTAACCATGCGAAAGTCAAGGTTGTAATGCGTGCGTCAGTCATACAAAGCAATGCTTAAATTCACTCAGAAAAAGCCACTGTGGGCAAGAGGTTTGTAGGCAGGCTAATCACTACTTTGGAAGAAATTCGAGTCATATATAAGAAGGCTTATATTCACTCAGAGACAGTACTATGGGGGGAGTAATTTTTGCATGTTAAAGTCTAGTTTGGAAGGAGAACGAGAGTCATATATAGGAACGCTTACATTCACGCAGAGAAAGCAACTATGGGGTGGTGTTAGATAGGCATGCTAAACTCTTTCTTGGGAGGAGTTCCAGAATCCTATTTAGGAAAGGTAACAGCCACTTAGGAAAAGCAAGTGTCGGCGGGTGGTTTGTAGGCCTGCGAAACACTATTTTCAATGAAGTGTATGTGTCATATACGGGAATGATTATATTCACTCAGAGATAGCAACGTTGGGGTCGTGGTTTGTAGGCATACTAAACTCTAGTTTGGAAAAAGTACGAGTCGTATAAAGAAACGCCTACATTCACGCAGAGAAAGCAACTATGGGGTACTGTTTTTACGCATGTTAAACAATAGTTTGATGGAATTTCGGGAGTCGTGTCTAGGGAAGCGTACAGTGACAGAGAAAACAACTCTCGGGGTGGTTTGTGGGCCTGCTAAATTCTGTTCTCAATGAAATGTAAGAGTTATGTATGGCAATGCTTACATTCCCTCAGATAAAGCAACGATGGGGCGGTGGTTTGTAGGCATTCTAAACTGTAGTTTGGAAAATGTAGGAGAATCATATATAGGAACACTTACTTTCACACAGAGAATTCAACCATGGGGTGGTGTTTTGTAGGCATGCTAAAGGGTAGTTTGGAAGAAATTCGAGAGTCTTATATAAGTGTGAGAGTCATACATGGGACAGCTTATATTCAGTCAGAGAAAACAACGTCGGGGTGGTGGTTTTTAGGCGTACTAAAGTCTAGTTCGGATGAATTGTGGCAGCCATACAAGGGAAGGCTTACATTCAGTCAGAGAAAGCAACTATGGGGTGGTGTTTGGCAAATCTCTAGTTTGGAAGAAATTGAAGAGTAATATATAGGAAATCTTGAGTCGCTTAGAGAAAGCAACTCTCGAGGTTGCTTGGTAGGTCTTCTGAATTCTATCTTTGGAAGAAGTGTGAGAGTCATGTATGGGAATGCTTGCATTCACACAGAGAAAGCAACTGTGGGGTGGTGATTTCTAGGTATTCTACACTATAGTTTGGAAATTCAAGAGTCATATATAGGAAAGCCTACAGTCACTTAGAAAAAGCAACTGTTGGGGGGTGGTTTGTAGGCCTGCTAAACTTTACTTTGGAGGAAGTGAGAGAGAGTCATATATGGGAATGCTTACATTCACTCAGAGAAAGCAAAGTTCAGGTGGTGGTTTGAAGGCATACTGGATTGTTTGGAGGAAGTACGAGTGTCATATATAGGAACCCTTACATTCACGCAGAGAAAGCAGTTATGGGGTGTTGTATTGTAGGCAAGCTAATCTCTAGTTTGGAAGAATTTCAAGAGTAATATATAAGAAAGATTCCAGTCACAGAAAGCAACTCTCGGGCGGTGGTTTGTAGGCCCATAAACTCTATATTCAATTAAGTGTAGGAGTCACATATGACAACGCTTATATTCCCTCAGAGAAAGTTACTTTTTCCGCATGAATGTAAGCGTTGCTATATATGACTTGTACTTCTTCCAATCTAGAGTTTAGGATGCCTACCAACCAACACCCCATCGTTGCTTTCTCTGAGCGACTGTAAGCGTTCCTGTATATTACTGTTGAATTTCTTCCAAACTAGATTAGCACGCTTACTAAATACCACCGCACGGTTGCTTTCTCTGCATGAATGTATGAGTTCCCGTATATGACTGTCACACTTCCTCTAAAATAGAATTGAGTGCCCCCTGTGTGTTCCTTAATCTAACTTACTCAGGCTTTCATACCTATTACTCTTGAACTTCTTCAAAACTAGCGATTTGCCTGCTTATCGAACACCACACCATAGTTGCTTTCTCAGAGTGAATGTAAGCGTTCCCATGTATGACTCTCACTCTTGACCAAGCTAGATTTCAGTATGGCCACAAACCACGACCCCAACGTTCCTTTCTCTGAGTATAAGCGTTCCCATGTATGACTCTAACACTTCATCCAAATTAGAGTTTAGCATGCCTACATACCACCTCCAGAGAGATGCTTTCTTTAGGTGACTGTCATCTTTCCTATATACAACACTCCAACTTCTTCCAAACTACTCTTTAGCATGCCTACAAAACACCACCGCATAGTTGAATTCTCTGCATGAATGTAAGCGTTCCTACATATGATTCCCCTACTGTTACCAAACTACAGTTCAGTATGCCTAAAAACCACCACTCCAACGTTGCTTTATCTGAGTGAATGTAAGCGTTCCCATAGATGAATCTTATATTTCATTGAAAATACAGTTTAGCAGGCCTAGAAACCACTCTCCGTGAGGTCCTTTCTCTATGTCACTGGAAGCTTCCCTAGATATGACTGTCGAAATTTCTTCAAACTACAGTTCAGCACGCGTGCGAACACTACCACATAGCTGCTTTCTCTGTGTGAATGTAAGCGTTCCTACATATGACGCTCGTACTTCTTCCAAACTACAGTTCAGTAAGCCCTCAAAACACCACCCCATCATTGCTTTCTCTAAGTGAAGGTAAGCGTTCCCAAATATGACTCCCACTTCTACCAAAATATTTTGCAGGCCTGCAAACCACCCGCAGAAACTTCCTTTTTCAAAGTGGTCGATATCTCTCCTGAATACCACAGCCCCATCATTGCTTTCTTTAAGTGAATGTAGGTGTTCCCATATATAAGTCTCACACTTAAACCAAAATAGAGTTCAGTAAGCCTGCATTCCACACACTGAGAGTTGCTTTCTCTAAGTAACTCTAAGGTTTCTTATATATGACCCACACACTTCTTCCGAACTACAGTTTAGTGTGCCTACAACCCACCACCCCATCGTTGCTCTCTCTGAGTGAATGTAAGCGTTCACATATATGACTCTCGCACTTTTTCCAAAGTACAGTTTAGCAAACCTACAAACCACCCCCTGAGAGTTGCTTTCTCTAAGTGACCGTAAGCTTTCCTATACATTACTCTTGTACTTCTCCCAAACTGGAGATTAGCATGCTTAAAAAACATCAACCCATAGTTGCTTTCTCTGCCTGCTTTTAAGGCACACTGATCTGTAGTTTGGAAAAGGTAGGAAAATCATATATAGGAATGCTTACATTAACCCAGAGATTTCAACTATGCGGTGGTGTTTTGTAGGCATGCTAAACTGTATTTGGGAAGAAGTTCGAGATTCTTATATAGGAAAGATTCCAGTCACCTAGAGAAAGCAACACTCTGGAGGTGGTTTGTAGGCCTGTAAAACGCTAATTTGGATGAAGTGTGAGCGTCATACATGGAAACGCTTATATTCACTCAGAGAAAGGAACATCGGGTCGTGGTGTGTGGCCATACTAAAGTCTAGTTTGGATGAAGAGTGAGAGTCATACATGGGAACGCTTACATTCACTGGGAGAAAGCACCATGAGGTGGGGTCCGGTAAGCAGGCAAACCACTAGTTTGGAAGAAGTTCAAGATCAATATATAGGAAAAGTTCAGTGACTTAGATTAAGGAATTCACAGTGCGTCCTTTGCAGGTCTTCTCAATTTTATTTTGGAAGAAGTGTGAGAGTCCTGTATGGCAACTCTTATATTCATGCAGAGAAAGCAACTATGCAGTGGTGTTTAGTAAGCGTGCTAATCTCTAGTTTGGAAGAAGTTCAAGAGTAATATATAGGAAAGCTTACAGTCACTTGGAGAAAGCAATCTCGCAGGGTGGTTTGTAGTCCTGATAAAGTCTACTTTGGAAGAAGTGTGAGAGTCATATTGGGGAATGCTTTACATTCACTCAGAGAAAGCAATGATGGGGTGGTCGTTCGTAGGCTCAGTAAACAGTTGTTCCGAAGAAGTATGTGAGTCATATATTGGAACCCTTACATTCACGCAGAGAAACCAACAGTGGGGTGGTGTTTCCTAGGCATTCTAAACCCTAGTTTGGATGAAGTGTGAGAGTCAGAAAGCTTAGAGTTACGTAGAGAAAGGAACTCTTGGGATGTGGAATGCAGGCCTGCTAAACTCTTTTTGGTTTAAGTGTGAGTCTCATATATGGGAATACTTACCTTCACTTAGAGAATGCAATGATGGGGTGGTGTTATTCAGGAAAGGTAACAGCCATTTAGAGAAAGGAAGTGTCGGCGGGTGGTTTGTAGGACTGCAAAACTCTATTTTCGTTGACGTGGGATTCATATAAGGGGGTGCTTACATTCACTCAGAGGAAGCAACGATGGAGTGGTCGTTTATGGGCATACCAAACTCCAGTTTGGAAGACGTACTAGTCATCTATAGGAACACTTACATTTATGCAGAGTATTCAACCATGGGGTGGTGTTTCTAGGTATGTTAAGGTAGGTTTGGAAGAAGTTCGAGAGTCTCATATAGCATAGATTACAGCAACATAGAGAAAGCAACTCTCGGGGTGGTTTGCAGGCCTGCTACAGTCTTCTTTGGAAGAAGTGCGAGAGTCATGTATGGGAATGCTTACATTCACTCAGAGAAAGCAACGATGCGGTGGTGGTTTGCAGGCGTACTAAATTCTAGTTTGGAAGACGTACGAGTCATATATACAAACGCTTACATTCACGCAGAGAAACCAAATATGTAGTGGTGTTTTCTAGGCATTCTATACTCTACGTTGGATGAAGTGTGAGAGTCATATATAAGAAAGCTTAGAGATTCTTAGAGAAACCAACTCCCGGCATCAGGAATGCAGGCCTGCTAAACTCTATTTTGGTTTAAGTGTGAGACTGATATATGGGAACACTTACATTCACTTAGAGAAAGCAATAAGGGGTGGTGGTTTGCAGGCATACTGTTTGGAAGAAGTACGAGAGTCATATATGGGAACGCTTACGTTCACTCATATAAAGCAACATTGGAGTGGTGGCTTTTAGGCATACTGAACTGCATTTGGAAAACCTAGGAGAATCATATGTAGGAACGCTTATATTCACGCAGAGAATTCAACTATGGGGTGGTGTTTTGTAGGATTCTAAAGAGTAGTTTGGAAGAAGTTCGAGAGTCTTATATAGGAACGATTATAGTCACCTAGAGAAAGCAACTCTCTGGAGGTGGCTTGTAGGCCTGCTAAACTCTAATTTGGATGAAGTGTGAGAGTCATATATGAGAACGCTTACCTTCAGTCAGAGACAGCAACGTCGGGGCGGTGGTTTGTAGGCATATTAACTCTAAATTTGAAGACCTACGTGTCATATGTAGAAAAGCTAACATTCACGCAGAGAATTCAACTATGGGGTGGTATTTTGCAAGCATCCTGATCTCTAGTTTGGAAAATGTTCAAGAGTAATATATAGGAAAGCTTAAAGTCACTTAGAGAAAGCAACTCTCAGGTGGTGGTTTGCAGGCCTGCTATACTCTGGAAGAAGTGTGAGAATGATATATGGGAACCCTTACATTCACTCAGAGAAAGGAACGATGGGGTGGCGGTAGGTAGGCATCCTAAACTCTAGTTTGGAAGAAGTACGAGTCTATATAGGAAGGCTTACATTCATGCAGAAACAGCGACTTTCTATGAGTGAATATAAGCGTTGTCATATACGACTCCTGCACTTCATTGAATATAGAGTTTAGCGGGCCTACAAACCACCGCCTGAGAGTTGCTTTCTGTAAGTGACTGGAATCTTTCTTATATATTACTCTTGAAATTCTTCCAAACTAGAGATTAGCTTGCCTACAATACAACACCCCATAACTGCTTTCTCTGCGTGAATGTAAGGGTTCCTACATATGATACTCGTACTTCCTCCAAACAACAATCCAGTATGCCTTCAAACCACCACCTGAACGTTGCTTTCTCTGAGTGAATGTAAGCATTCCCATATATGACTCTCTCACTTCCTCCAAAGTAGCGTTTAGCAGGCCTACAAACCACCCCCCAAGAGTTGCTTTTTCTAAGTGACTGTAAGCTTTCCTATATATGACTCTTGAACTTCTTCCAAACTAGAGTTTAGAATACCTAGAAAACACCACCCCACAGTTGCTTTCTCTGTGTGAATGTAAGCGTTCCCCTACATGACTCTCATACTTCTTCCAAAGATAGAATTCAGAAGACCTACCAAGCAACCCCGAGAGTTGCTTTCTCTAAGTGACTCAAGCTTTCCTATATATTACTCTGGAATGTCTTCCAAACTGGAGATTTGCATGCCTACCAAATACCACCCCATAGTTGCTTTCTCTGACTGAATGTAAGCCTTCCCTTGTATGGCTGCCACAATTCATCCAATTTAGACTTTAGTACCCCTACAAACCACCACTCAGACTTGCTTTCTCTGAGTGAATATAAGCCGACCCAAGTATGACTCTCACACTTCATCCAAAATAGAGTTTAGCAGACCTGCAAACCACCTCCAGAGAGTTGCTTTCTCTAGGTGACCGTAATCATTCATATATAAGACTCTCGAACTTCGTCCAAACTACCCTTTAGCATGCCTACAAAGCACCACCCCATAGTTGAATTCTCTGCGTGAAAGTAAACGCTCCTATATATGATTGTCCTACATTTTCCAAACTACAGTTTAGAATACCTACAAACCACCACCCCATCGTTGCTTTGTCTGAGTGAATGTAAGCATTGCCATATATAACTCTTACACTTCATTGAAAACAGAATTCAGCAGGCCTACAAACCACCCCGAGAGTTGGTTTCTCTGTCACTGTAGGCCTCCCTAGACACGACTCCTGAAATTCAATCAAGCTATTGTTTAACATGCGTAAAAACACTACCCCACAGTTGTTTTCTCTGTGTGAATGTAGCCGTTTCTATATACGACTCGTACTTTTTCCAAACTAGAGTTTAGTATGCCTACAAACCACGACCCCAACGTTGCTCTCTCTGAGTGAATATAATCGATCCCGTATATGACACATACACTTCATTGAAAATTGTGTTTCGCAGGCCTACAATCCACCCGCTGACACTTGCTTTACCTAAGTGGCCGTCACCTTTCCTAAATAGGATTCTGGAACTCCTCCCAAGAAAGAGTTTAGCATGCCTACCTAACACAACCCCATAGTTGCTTTCTCGGCGTGGATGTGAGCGTTCCTATATATGACTCTCGTTCTCCTTCCAAACTAGACTTTAGCAGGCCAAAATTACACGCCCCCCCATAGTTACTGACTCTTGAGTGAATATAAGCCTTCCTATATGTGACTCGAATTTCTTCCAAAGTAGAGATTAGTCTGCTTACAAACATCCTTCCCATAGTTGCTTTTTCTGAGTGATTTTAAGCATTCCTATGTATGACTGACGCACGCATTACAACCTTGAGTTTCGCATGCTTACAAATCACCCCCATAGTTGCATTCTCTGAGTTAATGTAAACCTCCCTATGTATAACTTTCGCACTTCTTCCACGCTAGAGTTGAGTAAGCCTACAAACCAATCCCCGACAGCTGCTTTCTCTGAATGAATTTAAGCATTTCTATATGACTATGCCCTCTCTTCCAAACTAGAGTTTAGCAAGCCTACACACCACCCCCGGTAGTTGCTTTCTCTACGTGACTGTAAGCTTTCCTATACATGGCTCTCAAAATTTTTCGAAACTAGTGTTTAGCATGACTACAATGCACCCACCCATAATTGCTTTCTCTGAGTGAATGTAAGCCTTCCTATATATGACTGTCGCAGTTCTTCCAAGCTAGAGTATAGCAGACCTGGAAACCACCTCCTGATAGTTGCTTTCATTAAGTGAATGTTAACATTCCTATATATGACTCCCACGATTTTTCCAATCTAAGATTTTAGCAATACTTCAAATTCCCACAGATCCTTCCTCTAAGTGAATGTAAGCGTTTCTATACATGACTTTCGCCTTTCTCCAAACTAGAGTTTAGGAAGCCAAGAAACCACTCCCCATAGGTGCTTTCTGTGAATGTAAGCATTCCTATATATGACTCTCGACTTCCTCCAAAGTAGAGATTAGCATCCCTACAAATAAACTCCCTATAATTGCTTTCTCTGAATGAATAAAATCGTTCCTATGTATGAATCTCCAACTTCTTCTAGAGTTTAGCAAGCCTAAAAAGCAGCCCCCATAGATGCTCCCTCTAACTCAGTGCTAACATTCCTGTATAGGACTCACCCACTTCTTCCAAACTAGTGTAAGGTAAGCCTACAAACACACCCCAATCGTTGCTTCCTATAAGTAAATGTAAGCAACCCTATATATGAGTATCGCAAGTCTTCCAAACTGTAGTGTAGCAAGCCTACATACCCACGGACCCCACTCCATCGTACTATGGGCATGGGCCTGTCACGCAGGACTCAGACGGAGCCTCATCTCACACATGGCATGGCTGCAGTGTAGGCTTCCTTAACTCGGAGAATGGAAGAAGAGTGAGAATTAGGGATAGGGTTACGGGTTGGGGTTTGGTGTAGGGGTTAGGGTTAGTGTGAGGGTTAGGCGTTAGGTGCTAGGGTTGGGTTTAGGGTTAGGGTTAAGAGTTAGAATTAGGGTTAAAAGTTAAGGTTAGGGTTAGGGGTAAGGGTTAGGGTTAGGGTTAGGGTCAAGGTTAAGGGTTAGGGTGAGGGTTTACAGTTAGGGTGAGGGTTAAGTGTTAGGATTAGCTTTACGGGTTAGTGATAGGTTTAGGATTAATGGTTAGGGTTAGGTTTAGGGTTAAGGGATAAGGTTAGGATTTGTGGTTCCAGGTTATTGTTATGGTAAGGGGTTAGGGTTAAGGTTATGGGTTAGGTTTAGGTTTAGGTCTAGGCTTTAGGGTAAGGGTTAGGGTTTAGGTGTTAGTTTATGGGTAGGAGTTAGGGTTACAATTATGGGATAGGGGCTGTTGTCAGGGTAAGTCATGTATTAAGGTAAGTTTACGGGATTAAAGTTAGGATTACGTTTGTGTGTTATGGTGAGCAGTAGATTTAGGGTTAGTTGTTATGTTTAGGGCTAGGGTTATAGGTTAGAGGTAGTGTTTATTCTTAGGACACGGGTCCTGCCTGCACTAGGGTGGTGGGTTATGTGGCTGGGATTGTCGCCGGGAATCCCCTCTATTGTTCACTGGGTATGGGCCTGTGCGTTTCATGCCGAAAACAGCGGTAGAGCCTCCCTTCACGCATGGCAAGGGATGATTGCAGGTTTGGTTAACTCTGAGAATAGAAGAAGTGTGATAATTATGGTTATGGTTAGGGTTAGGTGTTTGCGGTTTGGGGTTAGGGTCAGTGTTAGTGTTAGGGAGTTAGTGGTTAAGGGTTAGAGTTAGTGTTAGGTTTAGACGCTAGGTGTTAGGGTTAGGATTAAGGATTAGGGTTAAGTGATAGGTTTAGTATTGGGGTTAAGGTTTACGGTAAGTGTTAACAGTTAGGGTTAGGGTTAGAGTTAGTTGTTAGTGTTAATGGTTAGGGTTAGGGTGAAAGAGTACTGTTAGAGTTAAGGGATAGTATTAGGTTTAAGTGTTAGGGTTAGTTCTAGGGTTAAGGTTTAGGGTTAGGGTTAATGGTTAGGGTTAGGTTTAGCATTAAGTGTTAGGGTTAGGATTAGGGTTAATGGTTAAGGTTAAGTTTAGGCTTAAGGGTTAGGGTTAGGGTTAAAGCTTAGACTTAGGGTTAGGGTTAGGCTTAAGTGTAAGGGTGAGTGTTAACAGTTAGGGTTAGGGTTAGGGGTTGGGGAAGAGTGGTTCAGTTATTGTTAGGTTTAGGGTTTAGTGGTTAAGGGTTAGTGTTTGTGGTTAGTGTTAGGGGTAGCGGTTAAGTGTTAGGTTTAGGGCATAGGGTTAGGGTTAGGATTAGGTTTAATGTTTAGTGTTATTGTTAGTGGTTAGGGTTAGGATTAAGAGTTAAGATTAGATTTGGGGGTAGTGTTAACGTTAGGTGTAAAGGTTAGTGTTAGGGTTACCATTTGCAGTTAGGTTTAGGTTTAAGGGTGAGGTTTAGGATTAATGTTAGGGGTTTGGTTTAGGCGTAGTGTAAAGTGTTAGGGTTAGGACTAGGTTTAAGGTTAAGGGTGAGTGTGAGGGTTAATGGTTAGTCTTAGGGTTAAGTGTTAGGTTTAGGGTTGGGGTTTTCGATTAGAGTTAAGGTTAGTGTGAGGGTTAGTGGTTAGGTGTTAGGATTAGGGTTAGCATTTAGGGTTAGGTTTAGGGCTAGAGGTTAGTGTTAGGGTTACGACTAGGATTTAGTGTTAGGGTTAGGGTTAAGGGTTAAGATTAGGTTTAAGGGTTAGTGTTAGGTTTACGGTTAAGTGTTAGGGGTAGGGTTAAGGGTTAGGGTTACGGTGAGTGTTAATGGCTAGGGTGAATGTTGACGGTTAGGGTCAGGGGTAAGGTTAACGGTTAGGTTTAGGGGTTAAGTTAAGGTTTAGGATTAGGCTTAAGGGTAAGGTTAGGGTTAGGGTTAAGTGTTTGTTTTACCATTAATTGTTTGTGTTAGGGGTAGGCTTAACGGTTAGGGATAGGTTTATGGTTAAGTGTTAGGGTTAGGGTTTGTGATTAGGGTTAAGGGTGAGGATTAGGGTTAAGAGTTAGGGTTAGGGTTAAGGGTTAGGTTTAGGTTTAGGGTTAAGTGTTAGTATTAGGGTTAAGGTTTAAGGTTAGATTTAGGGTTAAGGGTTAAGATTAGGTTTAACGGTTAGGGTAGGGTTTAGGGTTAAGGGTTAGGGTTAAGTTTACAGTTAGGGTTAATGGTTAGGGTTAAGTGTTAGGTTTAAGGGTTAGGATGAGTTTTAACAGTTAGTCTTAGTGTTAATTTTTAGGGTTAGGGTTAGGGGTTTGTTGATAGGGCATAGGGTTAGTGTTAAGGGTAGGGGTTAGGGGTTAAGTTTTGGGTTAGTTTTAGGGTTAGGGTTTAAGTCTTAGGTTTAGGGGTTAGAGTTAGGGTTAGGTATAGGGTTAGTGGTTAGTGTTAGGGTTAGGGGTTAGGGTTAGGGTAAAGGGTTTAGATTAGGGTTAAAGATTAGGGATAGGCTTAAATGTTAGGGTTAGGGCTAGGTTTAGAGGTAGGGTTAGAGTTTGGTTTAGGGCTAGAGCTAGGGATAGGGATAGGGTTAGGGCTAGAGTTATTGTCGGGCTAGGGCTAGGGCTAGGGCTAGGGTTAGGGTTTGGGCTAGGGATAGGGTTAAGGCTAGGTTTAGGGTTAGGGTTAGTATTAGGCCTAGTTTTAGGGTTAAGGTTAGGTTTAGGGTTAGTGTTAGGGCTAGGACTAGTGCTAGAGCTATGGGTAGGGTTAGAGTGATGATTAGGGCTAGGGTTGGGTTAGGATTAGGGCTAGGGCCAGGCGTAGGTTTAGGGTTAGGATTAGGATTAGAGGTTGGGGTTAGGGTTAGGGTTAGGGTTAGGGGTTAGGGTTAGGGTTAGGGTTAGGGGTTAGAGTTAGATTTAGTGTTAGGGTTAGTGCTAAGATAAGCAATAGGGCCAGAGCTAGTATTAGATTTAAAGTTAGTTTTAGTATCGGGGCTAGGGCTAGGGTTATGGTTTGGTCTAGGGCTAGGGCTAGGGCTAGGGTCATGTCTAGGTGTAGGGCTAGAGCAAGGGCTAGGGTTAGCGCTAGAGTTAGAGCTGGGCTAGGGTTATGGTTAGAGTTAGGTGTCAGGGTTAGGTTTAGGGTTAGGGTTAGGTTTTAGGGTTAGGGTAAGTGTTACGTTTTGGGGATAGGTTTAGGGTTACTGTTAGGGGTTAGGTTTAGGGTTAGGGGTTAGTTTAAGGGTTTTGGGTTAGGGTTAGCGTTAGGGTAAGCTTTAGGATTAGGGTTTAGTTTTAGGGCATAGGGTTGGGTTTAGGTTTAGGCTTAGGGTTAAAATTAAGGGTGAGGTTAGGTGTTATGACTAGGGTTAGTGTTAGGGTAAGGCTTAACAGTTAGTCTTAGGGTTAACTGTTAGGGTTAGGATGTGAGGTTTGGCGTTAGGGGTTAGGGTTAGCACAAAGGTTAGGGGTTAGGATTTGGTGTTACTGTTAGGGTTAGGTGTTTAGTGTTAGGTTCAGTGATAAGGGATAGTGTTAGGTTTAGGGTTAGTGGTTAGTGTTAGGTTTAGTGGTTGGGGTTAGGTTTTTGGTTAAGATTAGGGTTAAGTGTTAGGGTTAGAGTTCGGGTTAGGGTTAGGGGATAATGTTAGTGTTAGGGTGAGGGTTAAGGGTTAGGATTAGGGTTAGGGTAGAAATAGGGGTTAGAGTTAGGGTTAAGGCTTAGGATTTTGTTTATGTTTATGTTTAGGATTAAGGTTAGAATTAGTGTGAAGGATAGTGGTTAGGGTTAGGGTTATGGTTAGTGGTTAGGGTTAAGCTTAGAGTTAGCGTTAGGTGTTAGTAGTTGAGTTAGCGTTAGGGTTAGGGTTAGGTTTAGGGTGTTGTTTTAGTGTTAGGGTTAAGCTTAGGGTTAGGGGTTAGGGTTAGGATTAAGGTTACCGGTTAGGGTTTGGGTTAATGTTTGGGATTAGGGTTAGGTTTAGCATTAGGGTTAGGATTAGGATTAGGGTTTAGGGTTTGGATTAGGGGTTAGGGTTAGCTTTACATATAGGGTTAGGGTGAGAATTAGGGTTAGGGTTAGTGGTTAGTGTTAAGGTTAGGGTTAGAAGTTAGAGTGAAGGTTAGGGTTAGGGTTAGTGTTAGGGTTAGGGTTAGCGGTTAGAGTTAGGGTTAGGGTTAGGGTTTGGGGTTAGGTTTATTGTTAGGGTTAGGGGTTACGACTGTTAGGGTTAGGGTTAGGGATAGTGTTAGGGATAGTGTTAGGGCTAGGGTTAGGGCTAGGGCTATAGCTAGGGCTAGGTTTAGGTCTAGGTCTAGGGTTAGGGCTAGGGTTAGGGTTAGGGCGGGGTTTAGGGTTAGGGTTAGGGGTTAGTGTTAGGGTTAGGATTAGAGGTTAGGGTTAGGGGTTATTGGTAGTTTTCAGGTTAGGGTTTAACATTGGACTGGGGTTCGTGTTAGGTTTAGGAATAGGGGTTAGGGTTAGGGTTTAGTGTTAGGTTTATATTGATGGTTAGGGTTAGAATTATGATTAGGTTTAGGGTTTAGGTTTAGGGTTTGGCTTAGGGTTAGGGTTTGGGGTTTTGGTAAGTTTAGTTTAGGGTTAGGATTAGGGTTAGTGTAAGTGTTGTGTTAGGTTTAGGGTTAGGGTTAGGGATTAGGTGTAGGTTTAGGGCTAGGGAGTTTGGGTTATATTTGGGGTTAGGGGTTAGGGTTAAGGTTAGTGTCTGGTTAGTGTTATGGTTAGGGATTGGGTTAGGTTTAGCGTTAGGGTTAGGTGTCAGGGTTATATTTAGAGTTAGTGTTAGGGCTAGGGCTAGGGCTATGATAAGAGCTAGGGCTAAGTCTATGGCTAGGGCAAGGGTTAGGTCCTGGTTTCGGTTAGATCTAGGGTTAGGGTTAGGCCTGGGGTTAGGGATAGGGTTAGCCATTAGGGTTATGGTTAGGGTTGGGATTAGTGTTATGTTTAGGGGTTAGGGTTAGGTGAAGTGTTAGGGTTAGGGCTTATGGATAGGGTTAGGTTAGTGTTAGGGATTAGGATTACAGTTAGAAGTTCGGGTAAGGTTTAGGGTTAGGGTTAGGATTTAGTGTCAGGGCTGTTAGTGTTAGGGTTAGGATTAGGGGTTAGGGTTAGTGTGTAGGGTTAGGTTTATGTTCAGGGTTAGGGTTAGTATTAGGATTAGGTTTAGAAGTTAGTGTTCGGGTGTGGGTTAGGGTTAGGGTTAGCGCTTAGGGTTATGGTAGATTTAGGTTAGGGTTAGGGTTAGGGTTAGGTTTAGGGTTAGTGTAAGAGTTGTGTTAGGTTTAGGGTTAGGATTAGAGTTAGCGATTACGGGTACGTTTATTGTTAGGAGATTAGTGTTAGGGTTCGGGTTAGGGGTTAAGGTTAGGGTTAGTGTTCTGGTTAGTGTTACGGTTAAGGGTAGGGTTAGGTTTAGAGTTAGGGTTAGGTGTTAGGGTTAGGTTTAGGGTTAGTGTTAAGTGTTAGATTTAGGATTAATGGTTAGGGTAGCGTTTAGGTTTAAGGGTTAGCATAAGGTTTAACGTTTAGTCTTAGGGTTAACTGTTAGGGTTAGCGGTTTCAGGTTCAGGGTTAAGGATAGTGTAAGGTTAGGGGTTACTGGTTAAAGTTTGGGGTTAGTGTTAGGGTTAAGGGTTTAGTTTTAGGTTTATGGGTATAGGATAGGGTTTCATTTAGTGTTAGAGGTAAATGTTAGTGTTCAGGTTTGGGTTAGGGTTATGGATTAGGGTTAAGTTTAAGGGCAACTGTTAGGTTTATGTTTAGGGTTAGGGTTAGAAGTAGGGTTAGGAATCGGTGTAAGGTTTAGGGTTAGGGTTAGGGTTTGGGGTTAGGTTTAGAGTTAGGGTTAGGGGTTAGGTTTAGGGTAAGGGTTTGGGTTAGGCACTAGGGTTATGGTTAGGGGTTAGGGTTAGGGTTACGGTTAGGGTTAGGGTTAGGGTTAGGCGTTAGGGTTAGGGTTAGCGATAGGGTTAGGTTTTAGGTTTAGGGTTAGGGTTAGGGGTAGGATTAGGGGTTAGGGTTAGTGGTTAGGGTTAGGTTTAGGCTTAGGGTTAGTGTTAGGGTTAGAGTTAGTGGTTAGAGTTAGGATTATGGTTAGTGTTTGGGGTTAGGGTTAGGGTTAAGTTTAGGGATTATGGTTAGGGTTTGGGTTAGAGGTTAGGGTTAGGTTAAGGGTTAGGGTTAGGGGTTATGGATAGGGTTATGTTAGATTTGGGGATTAAGGTTAGGGTTAGAGGTTAGGGTAATTGTTACGGTTAGGGTTAGGGGTTAGTTTTAGGGTTAGGGTTAGTGTTTAGCATTAGGGCTAGGGTTGGTGTTAGGGTTATGATTAGGGTTTAGGGTTAGGCTTTAGGGTTAGGTTTATGTTTAGGGTTCAGGTTAGAATGAGGTATAGGGTTAGAGGTTACGGATAGGGTTAGTGTTTAGGGTTATGTTAGGTTTAGGTTAGGGTTAGCATTTGGGGTAGCGTTAATTTTAGGGGTTAGGGTTAGGGTTTGGGTAAGGGATTAGGGTTAGGGTTAGTGTTCTGGTTAGCGTTATGGTAAGGGATAGGGTTAGGTTTAGGTTTAGGGTAAGGTGTTAGGACTAGGTTTAAAGTTATGGTTAGGCTTAGGGTTAGTGTTAAGTGTTAGGTTTAGGGTTAATAGTTAGGGTAGCATTTACGGTTAAGGGTTAGGATAAGGTTTAACAGTTAGTCTTAGCATTAACTTTTATGTTTAGGGTTAGTGGTTTGTGGTTTGTCATTGGGGATAGTGTTAAGGTTAGGGTTTAGGGGTTAGAGATTGTGGTTAGTGTTAGGGTTGGGGGTTAATTTTAGGTTTAAGGGTAAGGGATAGGGTTAGATTTAGGGTTAGGGATTAATGTTATGTTTAGGGTTGAGTTAGGGTTATGGGTTAGGGTTAAGGTTAAGGGTAATGGTTAGGTTTATGTTTAGGGTTAGGGTTAGAAGTAGGGTTAGGGATAGGTGTTAGGTTTAGGGTTAGGGTTAGGGGATAATATTCAGGTTAGGGTTAGGATTAGGGGTTAGAGTTGTTAGGGTTCGTGTTAGGTTTAGAATTAGGGTTTGTGATTAGGTTTAGGGTTACTGTTACGGTTAGTTGTTAGGGTTAGGTTAGAGCTTGGGTTAGGCATTAGGGTTACTGTTAGGGGTTAGGGTTAGGGTTAGGGTTTAGGGTTATGATTAGGGTTAGGGTTAGGCGTTAGGCTTTAAGGTTAGCAATAGGGTTAGGTTTTATGTTTAGGATTAGTGTTAAGATTAGGGTTAGGATTAAGGGTTAAGGTTAGTGGTTATGGTTAGGTTTAGGTTTAGGGTTAGTGTTAGAATTAGGGTTAGGGTTAGTGGTTAGAGTTAGGGTTATGGTTAGGGTTATGGGTTAGAGTTAGGGTTAGGGTTAGGGTTAGGGTTAGTGGATAGTGTTAGGTTAATGATAGAGTTAGGGTTTGGGTTTATGGTTAGGGGTTAGGGCTGTTAGGCTTAGGGTCATGGTTAGGAATAGTGTTAGGTTTAGAGACACAGCTAGAGCTAGAGCTAGGGCTAGGGCTAGGGTTAGTTTTAGGGTTAGGGTTAATATCCAGGCTAAGGCTAGGACTAGGGCTAGGGTTAGTTCTAGGACTAGGGCTAGGTCTAGGTTTAGAGCTAGGGTTGAACTTAGGGCTAGGTTTAGGATTAGGGTTAGGTTTAGGGTTAGGTGTTAGGGTCAGGGTAAGGTTTAGGATTTGGTGTCAGTGTTAGAGTTAGGGGTAGGGGTTAGGTTTAGGGTTAGGTGTTAGGGTTAGGGTTAGGGTTAACTGTTAGGGTTAGGGTTAAGTTTGGGGCCAGGGTTACGGTTAGGGTAAGGTTTAACAATTAGTCTTAGGGTTAACTGTTAGGGTTAGGATGTACAGTTTGGTTTAGGGGATATGGTTAATGTTAAGGTTAGGGGTTAATGTTCGGTGTTACTGTTAGAGTTAGGGGTTTAGTGTTAGGTTTAGGGGTAAGGGATAGGGTTAGGATTAGGTTTAGCTGTTAGTGTTAGGGTTAGGTGTTAGGGTTAGGTTTATGGTTAAGATTAGGGTTAAGGGTCAGGGTTAGAGTTTGGGTTATTGTTAGGTGCTAAAATTAGTGTTAGGGTTAGGGTTAGTGGTTATGGTTAGGGTTAGGGTTAGGAATAGGTTTTAGGATTAGGGGTAAGGTTTAGGGTTTGGTTTAGGTTTAGGCTGCAGGTTAGAATTAGAGTTATGGATAGGGGTTAGGGTTAAGGTTATGATTAGGGGTTAGGGTTACGGTTAGAGTTAGCATTAGGGTTATGGTTAGGGGTTAGGGTTTAGGGTTATGGTTAGGGGTTAGGGTTTAGAGTTAGTGTTAGGGTTATTCTTAGCATTAGAGTTAGGGTTAGGTTTAGGGATTAGTGTTAGTGTTAGGGTTAATGTTAGGGGTTAGAGGTTAGTGTTAGGGTTAGGTTTAGGGGTTAGTATTAGTGTTAAGGTTAGAGTTAGGGGTTAGGGGTTAGGGTTAGGGTTAGTGTTAGGAGTTAGGTTTAGGGTTAAGGTTAGGGATTAGAGTTAGGGTTAGGGTTTAGGTTTAGGTTTAGCGTTAGGGTTAGGATTAGGATTAGGGTTTAGGGTTTGGTTTAGGGGTTAAGGTTAGATTTATGTTTAGGGTTAGTGTTAGAATTAGGGTTAGGGTTAGGTGTTAGTGTTAGAGTTAGGGTTAGATTTAGGGTTAGGGTTAGCATTAAGGTTAGGGTTTGCGGTTAGAGTTGGTGTTAGGGTTTGGGGTTAGGGTTATTGTTAGGGTTAGGGGTTAGGGGTGTTAGGGTTAGGGTTAGTGTTAGGAGTTAGGCTTGTCAGGGTTATGGTTAGGGTTAGGGATAGTGTTAGGTTTAGTGTTAGGGCTAGGGTTCTCACCAGACCTAGGCCTAAGGCTAGGCTTATGTTTATGGTTAAGGTTAAGGTTAGGGCTAGGGCTAAGGCTTTGATTAGGGCTAGGGCTAGGGCTATGGCTAGGGATAGTGTTAGGTCTAGGTCTAGGTTTGGAGATATGGTTAGGGTTAGGGCTGGGGTTAGGTTTAGGGTTAGAGGTTAGGGTTAGGGTTCAGGTTCGGAGTTAGTGTTAGTGTTAGGGCTTGGGTTAGTGTTCAGTTTAGGATTAGGGTTTAGGGTTAGGTTTATGTTTAGGGTTAGTGTGCGAGTTAGGATTAGGGTTAAACATTAGGTTTAGGGTTAGGGTTTAGGGTTTTGGTAGGATTATTTTAGGGTTAGGTTTAGGGTTAGTTTAAGGGTTGTGTTAGGTGTAGGGTAGGGTTATGCTTAGGGATTAGGGATAGATTAATGCCTAAAGGGCATTAGTGTTTGGGTTAGGGTTCAGGCTTAGGGTTAGGATTAGGGTTAGTGTTAGCGGTTAGGGTTGGATTTAGTGATAGAGTTAGGGTTTGCCGTTATGGTTAGAAGTTAGAGCTCTTAGGGTTAGGGTCAGGTTGAGAGATAGTTTTAGGTTTAGGGTTAGGTTTAGGGTTAAGTATAGGGCTAGAGCTAGGGCCAGGGCTAGGGTTAGGTTTAGTGTTAGGGTTAGTGTCAGGGCTAGGACTAGGACTAGGGATAGGGTTAGGACTTGGTCTAGAGCTAGGGCTAGCTAAGAGCTAGGGTTTAACTTAGGTCTAGGTTTAGGGTTAGGGTTAGGAGTCAGGGTTGGAGTTAGGGTTATGGGTTAGGGTTAGGTTAACTGTTAGTGTTAGTGTTTAGGGTTAGGGATAGAGATAAGGTTTAGGTTATGGTTAGGGGTTAGGTTTAGGGTTAGGGTTAGGGTTTAGTGTTAGGGTTAGGGTTAATGGTTAGGGTCAGCATTAGGGTTGGCTTAGGACTAGGGGTAACAGTTAGGTTCATGGGATAGTGTTAGGTTTAGGTTTAGGCTGAAAGTTAGAATTAAGGTTAGGGTTAGGTGTTAGGACTAGCGTTATGGTCTGTGATAGTGTTAGGATTAGGGTTATTGATAGGGGTTAGAGGTTAGAGTTAGGATTAGGGTTAGGAGTTAGTGTTAGGTTACAGATTATGGTTAGGGGTTATGGATAGGGTTATATTAGTGTTAGGGATTAGGGTTAGGGTTAGGGTTAGTGTTAAGTGTTAGGTTTAGGGTTAATGGTTAGGGTAGCGTTTGGCATTAAGGTTTTGAGTAAGGTTTAACGGTTAGTCTTAGAGTTAACTGTTAGGTTTAGGGTTAGTGGTTTCGGGGTCATGGTTTGGGATAGTGTTAAGGTTAGGGGTTAGGGTTTAGGGTTTGGAGTTAGTGTTAGGGTTAGGGGTTTAGCTTTATGTTTAGGGTTAAAGGATAGGGTTAGATTTAGGGTTAGGAGTTAATGCTAGGGTTCAGGTTTGGGTTAGGGTTATGGGTTAGGGTTAAGCTTAAGGGTAAGGGTTAGGTTTATGTTTAGGATTAGGGTTAGAAGTAGGGGTAGTGATAGGTGTTAGGTTTAGGGTTAGGGTTAGGGATTAGTGTTCAGGTTAGTGTTAGGGTTAGGGGTTAGGAGTTAGAGTTGTTAGGGTTCGTGTTAGGTTTAGGGTTAGGTATGGGGTTCAGTTTAGGGTTAGGGTTAGGGTTAAGTTTTGGGTTAGGAGTTAAGGTTGCAGTTAGGGGTTAAGGTTAGTGTTAGAGTTTAGTGTTATGGTTAGGATTAGGGTTAGGGGTAAGGGTTAGGGTTAGCCATAGTGTTAGGTTTAGGGTTATCGTTAGGGTTAGGGTTAGGATTAGGTGGTAAGGATAGGAGTTAGTGTTAGCTTTCAGTTTAGGGTTAATGTTAGAATTAGGGTTGGGTTAGCGGTTAGAGTTAAGGTTATGGTTAGGGTTAGGGTTAGGTTTAGCGTTATGGTTAGGATTATTGGTTAGGGTTAGGTTTAGTGGTAGAGTTAGGGTTTGGGGTTATGTTTAGGGCTTAGGGCTGTTAGGCTTAGGGTCAGGGTTAGGGATAGGGTTAGGGCTAGGGCTAGGGCTAGGGTTAGGGATAGGGCTAGGGCCAAGGCTAGGGTTAGGTTTAGGGTTAGTGTTAAGGCTAGGACAATTGGTAGGTCTACGGCTAGGGTTAGGGTGAGGGTTAGGCCTTGGGTTCGGGTTAGGTTTAGGGCTAGGACCAGCCTTAGGGTTAGGGTTAGGCTTAGGGTTATGGTTTAGGGTTAGTGTTAGGAGTTAGGGTTAGCTTTAGGGTTAGGTCTAGGGTTAGGGTTAGGGTTACCAAATAGCGGTTACAGTTAGTGTTAGGGTTAGTCTTAGCATTAGGGTTAGGGTTAAGGTATAGGGTTAGCATTAGGGTTATGGTTAGCATTAGGTGTTAGAGGTTATGCTTAGGGTTAGTGTTAGGGGTTAGAGTTAGGAATAGGAATGGGCGTTAGGTTTATGTTTAAGGTTAGGGTTTAGGGTTAGGGTTAGCATTAGGGTTCGGGTTAGGATTAGGGGTTAGGGTTAGGGTTAGGGGTTAGGGTTAGGATTAGTTTCAGGGTTAGGATTAGAATTCGATTTAGGGTTAGGGGTTAGGTTTAGGATTAGTTTTATGGTTAGAAGTTAGGTTTACATTTAGGGTTAGCATTAGTGTTAGGTTTAGTGGTTAGGGTTAGGGCTTTGAGTTAAGGTTACAATTAAGGTTTGTGGTAAGTGTTAGGGTTAGCATTAGGGTTTGGGTTAGGATTAGGGGTTAGGGTTAGGGTTAGGAATTAGGGTTACGTTTCGGGTTAGCATTAGGGTTAGTGTTAGCGCTTAGGGTTAGGGTTTTGGGTTAGGGTTAGTGTTAGGGTTTCGGGTTAGGGTTAGGTTTAGGCATTAGGGTTCTTAGGGTTAGTATTATTATTGGTTTAGGTTTAAGTTTAGTGTTAGGGTTTAGGGTTGTTATGGTTAGTATTTGAGATAGTGTTAGGGTTAGGAAAAGGGCTAGGGTTAGGGCAAGGGCTAGGACTAGGGCTAGAACTAGGGTTAGGTTTAGGGTTATGTTTAGGGTTAGGTTCAGGGCTAGGGCTAGGGCTATGTTTGGGGCTGGTTCTAAGGCTAGGGCTAGGGGTAGGTCTAGGGCTAGGGTTAGACCTAAGTCTAGGTATGACCTAGGGTTAGTGTTAGGGCTAGGGTTTGGGTTAAGGTTAAGGCTAGGGCTAAGGCTAAGTTTAGGGCTAGGTCTAGGGTTTGAGTTAGGGCTGGGTCTACAGTTAGGGTTAGGGCTAGTTTTAGGGTTAGGGTTAGGGCTAGATTTAGGGCTAGGATTAACTTTAGGCTTAGGGTTAGTGTTAGGGTTAGGTTTAAGTGTTAGGGTTAGTTTTAGTGGGTTAGGGTTAGGTATAGGGGTAGGGTTAGGTTTAGGGTTAGGGTTAGGGGTTAGGGATAGGGTTAGGGGTTATAGTTATGGTTAGGGGTTAGGGTTAGTGTTAGGGATTAGGGTTAGGGCTAGGGTTAGGGTTATGGTTTGGATTAGGATTATGGATTAGGGTTATGGTTAGCATTAGGGGTTAGCATTAGGGTTAGGATTAGGGTTAGGGGTTAGGGTTATGGTTAGGTTACGGAAAGGGTTTCATTAGTGTTAGGGATAGGGTTAGGTGTTAGAGGTTAGGATTTGGTATTAGTGTTAGTGTTATGTGTTAAGTGTTAGGTTTAGGGGTTAGAATTAGGGTTATGTTTAGGGTTACAGGTTAATGTTAGCAATAGGGGTTAGGGTTAGTGTTAAGTTTTAATATTAGGGTTAATAGTGTTAGTGTTAGGTTTAAAGGTTAGTTTTAGGGTTAACATTTACAGTTAGGTTTAGGGTTAAGGGTGAGGTTTAGGGTTAAGGTTAAGGGTTAGGGTTACAGTTAGGGTTAAGTGTTAGGGTCAGAATTGGGATTACGGTTAAGTTTTAGTCTGAAGGTTAACGGTTAGGGTTAGGGTTATGGGTTAGGTTTAGGGTTTAGGTTTAGTGTTAAGGTTTCGTGTTAGCGTTAAGTTTAATGTTTTTGTTTAGGATTAGGGGTTAGGGTTAGATTTAGGGTTCATGGTTAGTGTTAGCGTTAGGGGTTAGGGTTAGTGTTAGGGGTTAGGGTTAGGATTAGGTTTAGGTCTAGCCATTAGGGGAAGGGTTAGGATTAAGCTTAGGTGTTGGTGTTGGGGTTTTGGTTGGGTTTGGGTTTAGGGTTGGGGTTAAGGTTAGGGGTAGGGGTTAGGGTTGGGGTAGGGTTTAGGGTTAGGTTTGGGTTTAGGATTCGGGGTTAGGGTTACGGTTAGTGTTAGGGTATGGTTATGGTTAGGGTTAGGTGTTAGGGTTAGAAATTAGGGTTAGGGTTTAGAGTTAGAGTTAGGATTAGCGTTAGGGTTAGGGTTAGGAGTTAGCGGTTAAGGTTAGGGTTAGGGTTAGGGGTTATGGGTTAGGTATAGGGCTAGGATTAGGGTTAGGTGTTAAGTTTAGGGTTAAGGTAGGGTTAGGTTTAGGGTTAGGGTTGCGTTTAGGGGTTAGGGTTATGATTAGGGTTAGGGGTTAGGGTTTGGGTTTAGGTTTAGTGTTAGGGTTAGTTCTTAGTGTTAGAGTTAGGGTTAGGTGTTAGGGTTAGGGTTAGGGGATAGGAGTTCTGGTTCTGGTTAGGATTAGGGTTAGAGGTAAGTTCAGGGTTAGGTTTAGGGTTAGGGTTTAGGATTAGGGTTGGTTTAAGTGTTAGGCTTAGGGTTAGGGTTTGGGGTTAGTGTTGGGTTAGGTTTAGGGTTTGGGATTATCGTTAGGGTTATAGTTTAAGATTAGCGTTGGGGTTAGGGTTCAAGGTTAGCTTTGGGGTTAGGTTTAGGGTATGGTTAGCGTTAGGGTACGCATTAGTGTTAAAATTTGCAATAGGGTTTAGAGTTATGGTAAAGCTTAGTGTTAGGGTTAAAGTGTTAAAGGTTAGGGTTAGGGGTTAGGGGTTATGGTTAGAGTTAGGGTCAGGTATTACAATTAGGGTTAGGGTTATGTGTTAGTGATAGTTTTAGGGTTAGGTGTTAGGGTTAGGGTTAGAGTTAGTGGTTAGGTTTACGGTTTGGGGATAGCGTTAGGGTTAGGGTTAAGGTTTAGTCTTAGAGTTAGGGTTAGGTGTTAGGTTTAGGGTTAGGGTTAGTGGTTATGGGTTCTGGTTGGGGTTAGTGTTAGGGTTAGGTTAGGGTTAGGATGAGAGTTAGGGGTTAGTATTATGGTTAGGTTTAGGCGTTACAGTTAGGATTACAGTTTGGGGTTAGGGTTATAGTTAGGGTAAGGGGTTAGTGTTAGGGTTCAAGGTTAAGAAAAAGGGTTAGGGTTAAGGGTAAGGTGAGGTTTAATGGTTAATGTTAGGGTTAAGCTTTAGGGTTAAGGGTTATGGCTAGGGTTATGTTTTCAGGTTAGGGTTAGGTTTAGAGTTAAGTGTTACGGTTCTTGATAGGGGTTTAGGGTTAGGTTTAGGTTTCAGGGTTAGTGTTAGGTTTAAGGGTTAAGGTTAGGGTTAGCTTTAGTGTTTAGGTTTAGCGTTATGGTTAGAGCTTAGTGTTAGTGTAGGGTTTAGGGTTAAGCTTAGGTTTAGGGCTAGGCATTAGGGTAAGGGTGGTTAAGTGTTAGGGTTAGATTTAAGTGTTAGGGTTAGGATTAGGGTTTAATGTTTTTGTTAGGGTAGGGTGTAGTGTTAGGGTTAATGGTTAAGGGTTAGGGTTAGGTCTAAGCCTCAGAGTTAGAATTAGCTTTTAGGGTTAGGTTTAGTGTTTAGAGTTAGTGTTGGGGGTTAGTTTCGGAGGATAGGTTTAGGATTTGGGTTTAAAGTTAGTGTTAGGAATTAGTTTTAGCAGTTAGTTTAGTGCCCAGGACCAGTATAATCTATGTTGAGAGGGGTCCAGACAGGGTCACTGCGACACCACACCACCATACACTGGGCCTTGGACCCTAACTGTCATGTAACACTCAGGTGGAGCCTGATCTCTCGCATGGCATGGATGGATTCTAGGCATGCTTAACTCTGAGAATTGAATAAATAAATAGGGTTAGGGTTAGGGTGAGGGGTTAGGGGTTAGGCTTAGGGTTAGGGTTAGGGTTTAGGATTTACGTTTAGCATTAGGGTTAGAGTGTAGGGTTGGGGTTAGGTTTAGGGATAGGGTTAGAGTTAGGGTTTAGGGTTATGGTTAGGGTTTAGGATTAGGATTAGGTGTTAGGGTTATCATTAGGGTTAGGCTTAAGTGTTACTTTTAGGGTTAGGGTGAGGGATTAGGGTTCAGATTCAGGTTAAGACTTGGGCCCTATATGATCTATCAGTGGTGGGGAACTGGGAAGATCGCCTGGGCCCCACTCCATTGTACACAGGGCATGAGCCTCAGCCTTTCATGTAGGACTCAGGGACAGAGCCTCATCTCATGTATGGCATGGGTGGATTGTAGGCTTTCTTAACTTTTGAAATTGAAGAAGTCTGAGAATTAGATTTAGGGTTAGGGTAAGGGGTTAGGATTAAGGTTAGGGTTAGGTGTTAGGGACTAGGATTAGGTTTAGGGGTTATGGTTAGAGGTTAGAATTAGGGTTAGTGTTACTGTTAAGCTTAGGGATTAGGACTATCTTTAGTGGTTAGGTTTAGGTTTAGGGTGAGGGGTTATAGTTAGGGTTAGGGATTAGGGTTAATGTTAGCAGTTAGACTCATGGGTTATTTTTAGGGCTAGGGATTTGGGTTAGTGTTAGGGTTAGGGCTTATGTTTACTGATTAGTGTTAGAGCAAGGGCCCTGTCTAATCTATGGGGCACTGGAGGTGTGGAGCATGGCTGCGTCCCCACTCCAGTGTACCCTAGGCCTTAGGCTCTGACTGTCACGCCAGACTCAGGCAGAGCCTCATCTCACGCATGGCATGGCTACATTGTAGGTTTGCTTAACTCCTAGAATGGAAGAAGTGTGAGCAATAGATTTAGGGTTAGGATTAAGGTTAGGGTTTAGGATTAGGTTTAGTGTTAGGGTAAAGGGATATGGTTAGGAATATGGTTAGGGTTTGGGGCTAACATCAGTGTTACAGCTAGGGTTTTGGGAAGGGTTAGTGTTAGGGTCGTTGTTTGGTTAGGGTTAGGGCTAGGTTCATTGTAAGGGGTAGCGTTCAGGTTAGGATTGTAGTTAGGGTTAGGGTGAGTGTTAGCATTTTAGGGTTAGTGTTAGTGGTTAAGTATTACACTTTTGGTTATGGGTTTGTGTTAGGGGTTTATGGTTGGGATTAGTGTTAGAGTTAGGGGTGAGGGGTAAGGCATGAAACCTATATGCTCTATGCAGTGTTGGGACAGAGAGCATGACCTGTAACCCACTCCTTTGAACCCAGGTCATGGGACCCTGGCTCTCATGTGGGATACGGGGGTGGAGCATCATCTCACGCATGGCATGTGTTGGTTGTATTCTTGTTTATCTTTGCTAATGAAAGAAGTGTGAGAATTACATTTAGGTTTAGGTAATGGGTTGAAATTATGGTTAGACATAGGTTCTATGGTTAGGGTTAAAGTTAGGGTTTAGAGTTAGTGTTAGGGGCTAAGGTCAGGGGTTAAGTTTAGGGTTATTGTTTGGGGTTAGTGTTTGGGCTTAGATATAGTGGTTAGTTTAAGAGCAGAGGACCTGTATGGTGACAGGGATGCGGACAAGATTACCGAGACACCACACCATCATACACTGAGCCTTTGGCCCTGACACTCATGCATGACTCAGGCAGAATCCAATCTTACACATGGCATGCCTGGGTTGTAGGCTTGCTTAATTCTTAGAATTTAGGAAGTGTGAGAATTAGGGTTAGGGTTAGGGTTTTAAGGTTAGGGGTTAGGGTTAGTGTTAGATTTAGGGGACAGGGGTTGGGGGTTGGGGTTAGTGTTAGGGTTAAGGGTTAGGGGTTAGGTTTGGGGGTTAGGGTTAGGTTTAGGGTTAGGGGGTTAGTGTTAGGTTTAGGGTTAGTGTTAAGGGTTAGGATTCAGGGTAAGGGTTAAGGGTAAGGTTAGGTTTAAAACTTAGTTTTAGAGTTAACAGTTATGGATAGTTTAAAGTTAAGTGTTAGGGATAGGGTTAGGGTTAAGGGTTAGGGTGAGTGTTAACGGTTAGGGTTAGGTTTAAAGGTTAAGGTTAGGGTTAGTTGTTAGGGTTAAGGATTAGGATCAGGTTTAAGGGTTAGTGTTAGTGTTAGGGTTAAGCGTTAGTATTAGGGTTAAGGCTTAGCGTTAGGGTTAGGATTAGGCTTAACAGTTACGGTTCGGTTTAGGGTTAAGGTTTTGGGTTAGCGTTAAAGGTTAGGGTTAGTTTAGGGTCAGGGGTTAGGGTTAGGGTTAGGTTTAACAGTTAGTCTTAGGGTTAAGTGTTAGGTTTAGGTTCAGTGGTTTGGGGTAGGGGTTAGTGTTATTGTTAGGGTTAGCGGTTAGAGGTTAGGGTTCGGGGTTACTGTTTGGTTTAGGGGTTAAGTGTTAGGTTTATGGGTTAGGGTTAGGGTTTGGTTTAGGTTTAGTGGTTAGTGTTAGTGTTAGGTGTTAGGGTTAGGGTTAAGGGTTAATGTTCTGGTTAAGGATTAGGGTTGGGGTTAGGTTTAAAGTTTAAGGTTAGGTTTAGGGTTAAGGGTGAGGTTTAGGTTTAAGGTTAGAGGTTAGGGTTAGGTTTTGGGTTAATTGTTAGGGTTAGGATTATGGTTAGGCTTCATGCTTAGGGTGAGGCTTAACGTTTGTGGTTAGGGTTAAGGTTTCAGTTTATCGTTAGGGTTGGTGTTAAGTGTTATTTTAAGGGCTATATATTACAGTTAGGTTTAGGGTTCATGCTTAAGGTTAGGGTTAGGGGATAGGATTAGGGTTAGGGTTAAGGGTCAGGGTTAGATATAATGGTTTGGGTTGTGGTTAGGGTTAAGGTTTAGGGTGAAATTTAATGGTTAGTCTTAGGGTTTAGTGTTAGGGTTAGGGTTAGCGGTTTGATGTTAGGAGTTAGGATTAGTGTGAGGGTTAGGTGTTACATCTTAGGGTTAGGGTTATGGGATAGGGTTAGGTTTAGGGTTAGCGGATAGTGTTAGGGTTAGGATTGGGGGTTTTGTTAGGGTTAGGTGTAAGAATTAGGATTACGGTTAAGAGTTAATGTTAGGGTTATGGTTTAGTGTTAGGGTTTGGTTAAGGTTTAGGGTTAGGGTCAGGGTTATGGTTTAGGGTGAGTGTTAGCGGTTAGCATTAGGGGTAAGCGTTAGGGTTAGGGTTAGTGGTTAGGGTTAAGGGTTAGGATGAAGGTTAAGGGTTAAGGTTAGGTTTAGGGATAAGGGTTAATATTAAGGTAAAGGTTTTTTGTTAGGGTTAGGGGTAAGGGTTAGTGTTAGCGTTAACGGTTATGGTTAGCTTTAGGGTTAAGGGTTAGGGTTAGGATTTGTGCTTTAGCTGTAGGGTTAGGTTTAAGCATTCAGTTTAGGCTTAGTATTAGAGTTAAGTGTGATTTTTAGGCTTAGCGGTTAGTGTTAAGATCAGGGTTCAGGGTTAGTGTTAGGGTAAGAGGTTAGCATGAGGGGTGGGGTTTGTGGTTAAAGTTAGGGTTAGGTCTAGGCTTTAGGGCAAGGTTTAGGGTTTGGTTGTTACAGTTATATTAGGAGTTTGGGTTAGAATTATGCGCTAGGGGTTGTTGTCAGTGTAAGTGTTATGCATTACAGTTAGGTTAAGCGGTTAAAGTTACGGTTACAGTTAGGTTTACTTGTTAAGGTGAGCAATAGGGTTAGGGTAAGGTATTATGTTTAGGGTTAGGGTTATGGGTTAGGAGTAGTATTATGCTTAGGGCATGGGCTCTGTCTGCACTAGGGGTGGTTAGGGTGCTGGGATTGTCACCAGGAACCCACTCTACCATACTCTGGGTATGCGCTCCTGGGTCTCATGCAGAACACAGTAGCAGAGCCTCCTTTCACACATGGCATGGGAGGATTGTATGCTTTCTTAACTCTGAGAATCAAGAAGTCTGAGAATTAGATTTAGGGTTAGGATTATGGTTAGGGTTAAGGATTAAGGTTAGCGTTAGGGTGAGGGCTTCGGGTTAGTGGTTAGGGTTAGGGTTAGGGTGCTTGTTTGTTTAGGGTTAGGGCTAGAGATGTAAGTGGTAGTGTTAGGGTTAGGGTTATCATTAGGGTTAAGGTTAGTGTTTTACAATTAGTGTTATGGTTTAGGTACTGTTATGGTTATGGGTTAGGGTTAGATTTAGGGGTTAGAGGTTGGGTTTAGCGTTAGGGTTAGGGTTAGGGTTAGGGTTAGCAATAGGGTTAGGGTTAGGTGTTATGGTTAGGGTTAGGGGTAGCAGTTAAGTTTAGGGATTAGGGTTAACGCATGGGCCCTATCTGCTCTATGCAGGGTCGGGAACAGGGAACATCACCGGGACCCCACTCCATTGTACCCAGGGCATGGGACCCTGCCTCTCACTTGGGATACTTGGGTGGAGCCTCATCTCACGCATGGCTTGGGTTGGTTGTAGGCTTGCTTATCTCTGGGAATGGAAGAAGTGTGAGAATTACATTTAGGATAATGGTAAGGGGTTAGGATTATGGTTAGGGTTAGGGATTAGGAGTAGGTTTAGGGGTTAAGGTTAGGGTTAGGGGTTAGAGTTAAGGTTAGGGATTAGAGTTAGGGTTGGCTGTTAGAGTCAGGGGTTAAGTTTAGGGTTAGGTGTTAGGGTTAGTGTTAGGGCTTAGATTTAGCAGTTAGTTTAAGGGCACAGGACCTGTGTATCCATGGTAAGAGGGGGGTGGGCAGGGTCGCTGCGACTCCACTCCATCTACCCTGGGCCTAGGGCCCTGACTGTCATGCAGCACTCAGGCGGAGCCTCATCTCATGCATGGCATGGCTGGATTGCAAGCTTGCTTAGCTCTGAGAATGGAAGAAGTGTGTGAAACAGGGTTAGGGTTAGGGTTACGGGTTGGGAGTTAGGGGTTAGGGTTAGTGTTAGTGTTAGGGGTTAGGGGTTGCAGTTAGCATTACGGTTAGGGTTTAGGGGTAGGGTTAGTTTTAGGGGTAAGGTTAGGATTGGGGTCATTGGTTAGGGTTAGCATTAGATGTTAGGTTTAGCATTAGGGTTAGGGTTGGGTGTTACATTTAGGGTTAGGGTCAAGGATTAGGTTTATGGATTCGGGTTAGGACATGGGCCCTCTATGATCTATCAGGGGTGTGGAAATGGGAAGATCACTGGGGTCCCACTCCATCGTACCCTGGACCTTGGGACCAGACCTACATGCAAGAATACATGGAGTCTCATCTCACGCATGGCATGGCTGTGTTGTAGGCTTCCTTAACTCTGAGAAGGGAAGAAGTGAGAGAATTAGGGTTAGGGTTATGATTAGGGGTTTGAGGTTAGGGGTCAGGGTTGGTGTTGGTGTTAGTGGTTAGGGGTTAGGGATTGGGGTTAGTGTTCGGGTTGGGGGTTAGGTTTTAGTTCTAGGGGTATGGTTAGGGTCAGGTTTAGGGGTTAGTGTTAGGGTTAGGTTTAGGGCTTAAGGTTAGGGTTAGGGTTAAGTGTTAGGATAGGGTTAAGGGTTACGGTTAGCGTTAAGTTTAAAAGTTAATGTTAGGGTTAATGGTTGCTGTTAGGTTTAGAAGATAGCTGGGGCCCCACTCCATCATATCCTGGGCCTTGCGCCCAGTCCTACATGCAAGAATACATGGAGCCTAATCTCATGCATGGCATGGCTGGATTCTAGGCATGTTTAACTCTGAGAACGGAATAAGTGTGAGAAATAAGGTTAGCGTTAGGGGTCAGTGGTTAGGGTTAGTGTTAGGGTTTGGGGTTAGGGCTTATGTTTCGCATTAGGATTAGGGTTTAGGTTTAGGGGTAGGATTAGGTTTAGGGTTTAGGGTTTGGGTTAGGATTAGGGTAAGGTGTTAGGGTTAGCATTAAGTTTTAGGGTTAGCAATGGGTTAGGGTTAGGTGTTATTTTTAGGGTTAGAGTGAGGGATTAGGGTTTCAGATTCGGGTTAAGACATGGGTCCTATATGATCTATCTGGGATGGGGAGGTGGAAGATCCTCTGGGCCCCACTCCATTGTACACAAGGCATGGGCTGCAGCCTTTCATGTAGGACACAGGGGCAGAGCCTCATCTCATGTATGGCATGTGTGGATTTTAGGCTTCCTTAACTTTTTGAATTGAAGAAGTCTGAGAATGAGATTTGGGGTTAGGGTAAGATGTTAGGATTAAGGTTAGGATTAGGTGTTATGGACTAGGATTAGGTTTAGGGGTTATGGTTAGTGGTTAGAATTAAGGTTAGTGTTACTGTTAAGCTTAGGGATTAGGACTATATTTAGTGGTTAGGTTTAGGTTTAGGATGAGGGATTATAGTGAGGGTTAGGTCTTAGGGTTACTGTTAGGAGTTAGGCTCATGGGTTATGGTTGGGGCTAGAGGTTCAGGTTAGTGTTAGGGTTAGGGCTCAGTTCTACTGATTAGTGTTATGGCAAGTGACCTGTCTAATCTATAAGGCACTGGCGGTGTGGCTGCATCCCCACTCCATTGTACCCTGGGCCTTAGGCTCTGACTGTCATGCAAGACTCAGGCAGAGCCTCATCTCACGCATGGCATGGCTAGATTGTAGGTTTGCTGAACTCCTAGAATGGAAGAAGTGCGAGCGTTAGGTTTATCGTTAAGATTAGGATTAGGGTTTAAGATTAGGTTTAGTGTTAGGGTAAAGAGATAGGGTTATGAATATGGTTAGGGTTTGGGGCTAACATTAGTGTTAGCGCTAGGGTTTTGGGTTAGGGTTTAGGGTTAGGGTCATTGTTTGGTTAGGCTTAGGGCTAGGTTCATTGTAAGGTGTAGGGTTCAGGTTAGGGTAGTATTTAGGGTTATGGTGAGGGTTAGCCTTTTAGTGTTAATGGTAGTGGTTACGCTTTTGGTTACGGGTTTGTGTTAGAGTTAGGGGTTTGGGGTTGGGATTAGTGTTATTGATAGGGATAAGTGTTCGTTTGAGAGGTTAGGGTTAAGCTTAGGCTTAGGTTTAGGGGTTAGGTTTAGCCTTAGGGTTAGAGTTATACATTAGATTTAAGGGATGGGCCAGCTGCTCTATGTGGGGTCGGACTTGGAGCATGGACAAGAACACGCTCCTTTGTACCTAGGTCATGGGACCCTGGCTCTCATGTGGGATACAGGGGAAGAGCGTCATCTCAGGCATGTGATGTGTTGGACGCAAGCTTGCTTATTTCTGCGAATGCAAGAAGTGTGAGAATTACATTTAGGGTTAGGGTAACTGGTTAGGATTATGGTTAGGGATAGGGTCTCCGGTTAGGGTTAAGGTTAAGGTTTAGGGTTAGTGTTGGGTGTTAGGGTCAGAGGTTAAGTTTAGGGTTAGGATTTAGGGTTAGTGTTAGGGCTTAGATTTAGTGGTTAGTTTAAGGGCACAGGACTTGTCTAATCTACAGTGAGAGGGATGCAGACAGGATCACCACGACACCACACCATAGTACCCTGGGTTTTAGCCCTTACACTCATGCATGACTCAGGTGGAATCTAATCTCACGCATAGCATTGCTGGGCTGTAGGTTTGCATAACTCTGAGAATGGAAGAAGTGTGAGAATTAAGGTTAGGGTTAGGGTTAGGGGTTTTAGGTAAGGGGTTAGGGTTAGTGTTAGGGTTAGGGGTTAGGGGTAAGGGGTTGGGATTAGTGTTAGGGTAAGGGTGGTGGTTTGGTTAGGGTTAGGGCTAGAGATGTTGTAAGTGGTAGTGTTAGGCTTAGGGTTGTCATTAGGGTTAGGGTTAGGTTTAGTGTTTTACAGTTAGTGTTATGGTACTACGGTTATGGTTATGGGTTAGGGTTAGAGTTAGGAATTAGAGGTTTAGTTTAGTGTTAGGGTTAGTGTTAGTGTTAGTGTTAGCAATAGGGTTAGGTTTAAGTGTTATGGTTAGGGGTAGCAGTTAGGGTTAGGGATTAGGGTTAACACATGTGCCGTATGTGCTCTATCCTGGGTTGGGAACAGGGAGCATCACCGGGACCCCACTCCATTGTACCCAGGGCATGGGACCCTGACTGACTTGGGATACTGGGGCGGAGCCTCATCTCACGCATGGCTTGGGTTGGTTGTACGCTTACTTATCTCTGCGAATGGAAGAATTGTTAAAATTACATTTAGGATAAGGGTAAGGGGTTGGGATTATGGTTAGGATTAGGGATTAGGAGTAGGTTTAGGGGTTAGGGTAAGGGTTAGGGGTTAGGGTTAATATTACTGTTTAGAGTTAGGGTTGGGGGTTACGGTCAGGGGTTAGGATTTGGGTTAGGAGTTAGTGTTAGTGTCAGGGCTTAGATTTAGCGGTTAGCTTAAGGGAACAGGACCTGTTTATCTATGGTGACAGGGGGGCGGGCAGGGATGCTGTGACACCACTCCATCGTACACTGGGCCTTAGGCCCTGACTGTCATGCAGCACTCAGACGGATCCTCATCTCATGCATGGCATGGCTGGAGTGCAGGCTTGTCTAACTCTGAGAATGGAAGAAGTGTGAGAATTACATTTAGGGTTATGGTCAGGGTTAGGGGTTGGGTTAGGGTTAGGGTTTAGGGTTTGGGTTAGGGTTAGGGTCAGGGGTTAAGGGTAGCATTAGGTGTTAGTGTTAGCATTAGGGTTATGGTTAGGTGTTATATTTAGGGTCAGAGTCAAGGTTTAGGGTTACCAATTCGGGTTAGGACATCGGCCCTATCTGATCTATCAGTGGTGGGGAACTGGGAAGTGTTTGGGTTAGGTTTAAGGGTTAGGGTTAGGATTGGGGTTAAGTGTTAGTGTTGCGGTTAGCGTTTAGGGTTTAGGATTAGGGTTAAGGTTTAAGGGTTAGAGTTAGGGTTAGGGTTTAGGGTTAGCGTTAAGGTTAAAATTAGGGTGAGCTCTAGGGTTTTTCTTAGGGTTATGTTTAGGGTTATCAGTTTTGGGTTAGGTTTAGGGTTTAGCAGTTACTGTTATGGCTAGAATGTAAGGTTAGTGTTATGAGATAGGGGTTGTTGTTAGGGTAAGGGTTATGCATTAACGTTAGGTTAAGGGTTGGCGTTAGGGTTATGGTTCGGTTTATGTTTTAAGGTGAGCAATAGGGTTACAGTTAGGTGGTACATTTTGAGTTACGGTTATGAGTTAGGGGTAGTGTTTATGCTTAGGGCACAGGCCCTGTCTACACTTGGTTAGTGGGTTAGGGGGCTGGGATTGTCACCAGGAACCCCTTCTATTGTATGCTTGGTACGGGCCCATAGGTTTCATGCAGTATAGCGTGGCAGGGCCTCCTTTCATGCATGGCATGGGAGGATTGTAGTCTTGCTTAACTCTCAGAATGGAAGAACTGTGAGAATTATGGTTATGGTTTGGGTTAGGTGTTTGGGGTTAGGGGTTAGGGTTAGTGTCAGTCATCTCACGCATAGCATGGCTGGATTGTAGGTTTGTTTAACTCTGAGAATGGAAGAAGTGTGAGAATTAGACTTAGGATTAGGGTTAAGGTTAGTGTTAAGTGTAGGGTTAGGTTTAGGGTTTACGGTTTAGGTTAGGGTTAGGGTCAGGGGATGGGGTTACCATTACGTGTTAGAGTTAGCGGATTCAGGTTAGGACATGGGCCCTATCTGATCTATCAGGGGTGAGGAAATGGGAAGATCGCCAGGGCCCCACTCCACCGTACCCAAGGCATGGGCCCCTGAGTTTCAGGTAGGACACAGGGGCAGAGCCTCATCTCACGCATGGCATGGGTGGATTGCAGGCTTCCTTAACTTTTCAAACTGAAAAAGTCTAAGAATTACATTTGGGGTTAGGGTAAGGGGTTAGGATTAAGGTTATCATTGGATGTTAGGGACTAGGATTAGGTTTAGGGGTTACGGTTAGAGATTACAATTAGGGTTAGGGTTACTGTTAGGGTTAGGGATTAGGACTATGTTTAGTAGTTAGGTTTAGGTTTAGGGTGAGTGGTTATGTTTAGGTTTCAGGATTAGGGGTTACTGTTAGGAGTTAGGTTCCTGGGTTACGGTTTGGGCTAGGGGTTTAGGTTAGTGTTAGCTTAGGTTTAATGATTAGCTTAATGATTAGCGTTAGGGGTTAGGGTTAGGTTTAGGGTTTTTCATTGGGTTAACGTTCAGGTTACTGGTTTAGGGTTAAGGTTAGGCTTTAGGTGTTATGGTTATGGCTACGAGGTAAGGTTAAAGATATGGGATAGGTATTTTTGTTAGGGTAAGGGTTATGGATGAAGGTTAAGGGGTTAGGATTAGGGTAACGGTTAAGTTTACGTGTTAAGGTGAGCCAGTAGGGTTAGGGTTAGGTTTTATTTTTAGGGTTAGGGTTATGGGTTAGGGGTAGTGTTGATGCTTATGGCACGGGTCCAGTCTGCAGTAGAAGAGTGGGTTAGGGGGCTGGAATTGTCGCCGGGAAGCCCCTCTATCATATGCCCATGGGTTTCATGCAGGACACAGTGGCAGAGCCTGCTTTCACGCATTGCATGGGAGGATTGTAGGCTTGTTTAACTCTGAGAATGGAAGAAGTGTGAGAATTAGATTTATGGTTAGGGTTAAGGGTAGGGTTAAGGTTAGGGTTTAAGTTTTGGGTTAGGGTTAGGGTCAGGGGTTAGGGTTAGCACTATGTGTTACGGTTAGCATTAGGGTTAGGGTTAGGTGTTATGTTTAGGGTTAGATTCTGGGGTTAGGTTTACGGATTTGGGTTAGGACATGGGCCCTATCAGTGGTGGGGAAAAAGGAAGATAGCCGGGTCCCCACTCCGTTGTACTCAGGGCATGGGCCCTGCCTTTCATGTAGGACACAGGGGCAGAGCCTCATCTCACCCATGGCATGGGTGGATTGTAGGCTTCCTTAACTTTGCAAACTGAAGAAGTCTGAGAATTAGATTTGGCGTTAGGGTAAGGGGTTAGGATTAAGGTTAGCACTGGGTGTTAAGGACCAGGATTAGGTTTAGGGGTTACAGTTAGAGGTTAGAATTAGGAATAGATTTACTGTTATGGTTAGAGTTTCGGATTATGTTTAGTAGTTAGGTTTATGTTTAGGGTGAGGGGTTATGTTTAGGTTTCGGGATTAGGGTTACTATTAGGAGTTAGGTTCCTGGGTTACCATTAGGGCTAGGTGTTTGCGTTAGTATTAGCTTAGGTTTAATTATTAGTGTCAGGACACAGGCCCTGTCTAATCTGTGGGGCACTGGGGGTGTGGAGTGTGGTTGCGTCCCCATTCCATCGTACCTTGGGCCTTGGCTCTGACTGTCACGCAGGACTCAGACAGAGCCTCATCTCACGCATGGCATGACTAGATTGTAGGCTTGCTTAACTCCTAGAATTGAAGAAGTATGAGAATTAGATTTAGGGTTAGGATTAGGGTTAGGGTTTAGGTTTAAAGTAAAAAGTTATGGTTTGGAATATCAGGGTTAGGGGCTAACGTTAGTGTTAGGGCTAGGCTTTAGGGTTAGGGTCATTGTTTGATTAAGGTTAGGGCCAGGTTCATTGTACAGGATTACAGGATTAGGGTTACGGTTAGGGTTGTGGTTAGGGTATGGGTTAGGGATAGCGTTGGGGTTAGTGTTGGTGGTTAGGTATTATGGTTTTGGTTATGGGTTCAAGTTACAGTTAGGGGCTGTGGTTAGGATTAGGGTTATGGATGAGGGTTACTTTGAGAGGTTAGGGTTAAGCTTACAGTTAGGTTTAGGGGGTTGCTTTAGCATTAGGCTTGGGTTATGGGTTAGAGTTAGGGATTAGCATTAAGGCATGGGCCCTAGCTGCTCTATTTGGGGTCGAGACAGGGAGCATCGCGGAGTCCCCACTCCGTTGTACCCAGGTCATGGGACCCTGGTCTCATGTGGGACACAGGGGAGAAGCATCATCTGACACATGGCATGGGTTGGTTGTAGGCTTGCTTATTTCTGCGAATGGAAGAAGTGTGAGAATTA
Source organism: Lemur catta (assembly GCF_020740605.2). Taxonomy (NCBI): domain Eukaryota; kingdom Metazoa; phylum Chordata; class Mammalia; order Primates; family Lemuridae; genus Lemur; species Lemur catta. Next base: position 2,294,054 of record NW_025423850.1, on the reverse strand, counting down.
CATTTAGGGTTAGGATAATGGATTAGGATTATGGTTAGGGATAGGGTCTGTGGTTAGTGTTAAGGTTAGGGTTCAGAGTTAGTGTTGGGTATTAGGGTCAGAGGTTAGGTTTATGTTTAGGTGTTAGGGTTAGTGTTATGGCTTGGATTTAGTGGTTAGTTTAAGGGCACAGGACCAGTCTAATCTATGGTGAGAGGGGTGTGGAGAGGGTCGCTGTGACACCACACGATTGTACCCTTGCCTTGGGCCCAGACCTACTGTCAAGGCTCAGGTGGAGCCTCATCTCACGATTGGCATGGCTGGATTTTAAGGTTGCTTAACTCTGAGAATTGAAGAAGTGTGAGAATTAGGGTTAGGGTTAAGGTTAGGGATTGGGGTTGGGTTTGAGGTTAGGATTGTTGTTAGGGTTCGGGTTAGGGGTTAGGTTTTGTGGTAGGGTTTAGTGTTAGGGTTAAGGTTAGGGTTAACTGTTAGGGGTAGAGTTTAGGGGTAGGGCTAGGGTTAAGGTTAGGGTTATGGTTTAGTGTTACTGTTAGGGTCGTTGCTAGGGTTAGGGTTGTTGTTAGGGTTAAGGATAAAGTTAGTGGTTTCGATAGTGTTAGGGTTAGGGTGGGAGTTTTTAAGTTAGTGTTAGAGTTTAGGTGTTACGGTTATAAATAGGGGTTAGTGTTAGTGTTAAGGGGTATGGTTTGGGCTTAGGGTTAGGGTTACTTTTAGGGTTAGGTTTAAGGTTTGGTGTTAGCATTAGGGTTAGGATTAGGTGGTATCGGTATGATTAGAGTGATGGGTGAGAGCTAGGGTTTAGGGTTAGGGAATGGACACTATCTGCTCTATGGCGGGGAGTCAGGAACTGGGAGAATTTCTGGGTCCCGACTCCATCGTATGGAGGGCAAGGATCCCTGCCTTTCATGTGGAACACAAGGGTGCAGCTTCATTTCACGCTTGGCATGAGGATATTGTAGGCTTGCTTATCTCTGATAATGGAAGAAGTATGAGATTTATATTTAGGGTTAGGGTTAGGAGTTAGGAATTGGGTTAGGAATAGAGTTAGGGGTTAGGGTTAGGGTTAGGAATTAGGATTATTTTTAGGAGTTAGGGTTAGGGTGAGCAATTACCGTTAAGTTTAGTGTTAGGGGTTAGAGTCAGCAGTTTGGTGAGGATTATGTTTAGGGTTAGTGCTTAGGTTTAACGTTTAGGTTTAGGCTCGAGCCCTGTCTACTCTATGAGGGCTCGGGGACAGAGAGCGTCACAGGGATTCCACTCCAGCGTACCCTAGCCATGAGGCCCTGACTGTCACACAGGACAGGGGAGGAGCTTCATCTCACAAATAGCATGGCTGGATTGTAGTCTTGCTTAACTCTGAGAGTGGAAGAAATGTGAGAGGTTCTGTCAAACACAATGAAGAAAGAGTCATTTCATAGGAAGAGGGTAACTCTTAGCCTGAGAGGAGTCATGAAAAAGAACCCTTACATTCACGGAGAGAAAGCCACTATAAAGAGGTGGATTGTAGGATTGACCTAATGCCTAGCACAAACCCTAACCCCTAATTTGAACCCTAACCCCAATCCCAACCTACACCCGGACTCCAACCCCTAACCCTAAACCTAAACCTAACCCCAACCCTAACCCTAACCCCAACCACAACTCTAACCCTAAACCCTAACCCTAACCCCAACCCCCACCCTAATGCTAAACTTAACCTTAAGCCCTAAAACTAATCCTAACTGTAACACTACCTCCTAGCCATAACAGTAACACCTAAACCCTAACCCTAACCCTAAACCATTAACCCTAACCACAACCCTACAAACAACCTTAACCCTAACCCTAAACCCTAGCCATAACACTAACCCCTAACCCTAAACCTAACCCCAACCCTAACCCTCACCCTAACACTAATCCTGACCCTAACATTAACCCTAACCATTAATCCCTAACCCTACCACTAACCCTATTCCTTAACCCCAAACCCCTAAACCTAACCCTAACCCTAATTCTCACACTTCTTCCATTCTAAGAGTTAATCAAGTCTAAAATCCAGCCATACCATACATGAGATGAGCTCCGCCTGAGTCTTCCATGTAGGTCTGGGCCTAATGCAGGGGTAAATTGGGGTGGTGTCGTGGAGATTCTCTCCGTACCACTCTCACCATAGATTAGACAGGTCCTGTGCCCTCAAACCAACCACTAAATCTGAGCCCTAACACTAACCTTAACCCATAACCCTGAACTTAACCCCTGACCCTAACACCCAACACTAACTCTAGACCCAAACCTTAACCCTAACCACAGACCCTATCCCTAACCATAATCCTAACCAGTTACCCTAACTCTAAATGTAATTCTCACACTGATTCCATTCGCAGAAGTAAACAAGCCTACCACCAACACATGCAATGTGTGAGATGACGCTCCTCCCCTTTATCCCACATGAGTGACAGGGTCCCATCAACTGGGTACAACTGAGTGCAGTCCCAGCGATGCTCCCAGTCCCGACCCCGCATAGAGCATATAGGGCCCATGACTTCATCCTAATCCCTCACTCTAACCAGTAACCCTAAGCATAATGCTAAACCTATAAACTAAACCTAACCCTCAGCTTAACCCTAACCTTTCAAACAAACCGTCATCCCTAACCCTAACCCCAACCCCTAACCCCTAACACTGACAAGAACCTGTAACCAAAACCATAATACATAAACACTAACACTAACCCTAAAACGCTATCCCTAACACTTACCCTAACCACATCCCTAACCCTAACCCTACCCCTTACAGTGAACCTAGCCCTAACCCTAACCGAACAATGACCCTCACCCTAACCCCTAACCCTAAACCCTAGCACTAACACTGTTAGCCCCTAACCCTAATGATATTCCTAACCCTAACCCTTTACCCTAAACCTAAACCCTAACCCTAATCCTAACCCAAAATATAATTCTCACACTTCTTCCATTCTAGGACTTAAGCAAGCCTGCAATCTAGCCATGCCATGTGTGAGATGAGGCTCTGCCTTAGTCCTGCGTGACGATCAGAGTCCAAGACCCATGGTATGATGGAGGGGGGACGCACCCACGCTCCACAACCGCAGTGCCCCATAGAGTAGACAGGGTCTGTGCACTGACACTAATCATTAAACCTAAGCTAACACTAACACGAATCCCTAGCCCTAACAGTAACCCATGAACCTAAATCCTAACAGTAACCCTAATCCCTAATCCTAAACATAACCCCTCACACTAAACCTAAACCTAACTACTAAACATAATTCTAATCCTTGACTGTAACTGTAACCTTAATCCTAATTCTAACCTCTAACCATAATCCCTAAACCTAATCCTAGTTCTGAACTCCTAACCCTAACCTTAATCCTTACCTTTTACCCTAACCCCAATGTAACTCTCCAACTTCTTCAATATTAAAAGTTAAGGAAGCCTACAATCCACCCATGCCATGTGTGAGATGAAGCTCTGACCCTGTAGCCTACATGAAAGGCAGGGGCCCATGCCCTGTGTACAATGGAGTGGGGCCCAGGCTATCTTCCCAGTTGCCCACCACTGATAGATCAGATAGGGCCCATGTCCTAACCTGAATCCATAACCCTAAACCCTGACCCTAACCCTAAACATAACACCTAACCATAACCCTAATGCTAACACTAACACCTAATGCTACTCCTAACCCCTGACCCTAACCCAAACCCGAAGCCCTAACCCTAACCCTACCCCTAACCTTAACACTAACCCTAACCCTAAATCTAATTCTCACACTTCTTCCATTCTCAGAGTTAGACAAGCCTGCAATGTAGCCATGCCATGCATGAGACTAGGATCCGCCTGAGTGCTGCATGACAGTCAGGGTCTTAGGTACACTGTAGGATTGAGTGGTGTCACAGCGACCCTGCCCGCCCCCCTCGCACCATAGATAGACAGGTCCTGTGCCCTTAAACTAACCACTAAATCTAAGCCCTAACATAAACCCTAACACCTAACCGTAAACCTAACCCCTACGCCTAACGCCCAACACTAAGTCTAAACCCTACCTTAACATGAACCCTTAATCCTAACCCTAACACCTAAACCTACTCCTAATCCCTAACCCTAACCATATTCTTAATCCCTTACACTTATCCTAAACGTAATTCTCACACTTCTTCCATTCGCAGAGATAAGCAAGCCTACAACCAACCCGAGCCATGCGTGAGATGAGCTCCACCCCAGTATCCCAAGTGAGAGGCAGGGTCCCACGCCCTGGGTACAACGGAGTTGGGTCCCGGTGATGCTCCCTGTTCCCAACCCAGCATACAGCAGATAGGGCACATGCGTTAACCCTAATCCCTAAGCTTAACCGCTACCACTAACCCTAACCATAATATCTAAACCTAACCCTACTGCTAACACTAACCCTAACCCTAACACTAAACCAAACCTCTAATCTCTTACTCTAACCCTAACCTGTAACCATAACCATAGTACCTAAACCATAACACTAACTGTAAAACACTAACCATAACCCTAACCCTAATGACAACCCTAAGCCTAACACTACCACTTACAACGTCTCTAGCCCTAACCCTAACCAAACAATCGCCCTAACCCTAACACTAACCCCTAACACTAAGCCCTCACCCTAACACTGTTAATCCCTAACCCTAACCATAATCCTAACCCTAAATCTAATTCTCAGACTTCTTCCATTCTCAGAGTTAAGCAAGCCTACAATCCTCCCATGTCATCCATAAATGGAGGCTCTGCCACTGTGTCCTGCATAAAACCCACGAGCCCATATCCAGTGTATGATAGAGTACGTTGCTGACGACAATCCCAGCCCCCCAACTCACCACCCTAGTTCAGCTAGGGCTCATGCCCTAAGTATAAACACTACCCCTAACCCATAACCCTACCCCTAAACATAAACCTAACCCTAACCCTTAACCATAAATCTAACCTCTTACACTAACCCTGAACCCTGATATTAACCCTAACTGCTAAGCCTAACCATAATGGTTAACTCTAACACTAATCCTAACCTTAAACCTTAAACCTAACCCTAAAACTAAAGCACAAACCCTAACCCTAACCCTTAACCCTAAACCTAACCCTAACCATTAACCCTAAACTTAACCCTCAAACCTAACCTTAACACAAACTCTTAACACTAATACTAACCCTTAACCCTAACCCCAACCTTAACCCTTAATCCTAATCCTAACCCTTAACCCTAACCCCTAATCTTAACGCTTATCCCAACCCTAACCGTTAACACTGACACTAACCGTTAACCCTGACCTTAACCCTAAACCTTAACGCTAACACTTAACTGTAACCCTAACTCTTAACCCTAATCCTAACCCTTACACCTGACCGTAACCCGAACCCCTAGTCCTAACCCAAACACTAACCGCTAACCCTAAACCTAACCCCTAACCCAAATACTAACCCTAACCCTTAACTCCTAACCCCTAACCCTAACCATAACACTGTTTCTCAAACTTCTTCCATTCTCAGAGTTAAGCAAGCCTACAATCCAGCCATGCCATGCATGAAGATGAGGCTCCGCCTGAGTGCTGCATGACAGTCAGGGACCTAGGCCCAGTGTACGATGCAGTGGTTTCGCAGCGACCCTGCCCGACCCTTCTCACTATAGTAGACAGGTCCTGTGCCCTTAAACTATCCTCTAAATCTAAGCCCTAACACTAACCCTAACACCTAACCCTAAACCTAACCCCAGACCATAAACCCCAACCCTAACTCTAAACCCTAACTTTAACCCTAACCCCTAACTCTAACATTAACCCTTAAACCTAGTCCTAATCCCTAACCCTAACGGTAATCCTAACCCCTTATCCTTATCCTAAATGTAATTGTCACACTTCCATTCACAGAGATAAGGAATCCTACAACCAACCCAAGCCATGCGTGAGATGAGGCTCCGCCCCAGTATCCCAAGTTAGAGGCAGGGTCCCATGCCCTGGGTACAATGGAGTGGGGTCCCGGTGATGCTCCCTGTTCCCAACCCGGCATAGAGCAGATAGGACCCATGCATTAACCCTAATCCCCAATATTAACCGCTACCCCTAACCCTAACCTTAACACCTAAGTCTAACCCTATTGCTAACCCTAACCCTAACCCTAACCCTAATGCTAAACCCAACCTCTAACCCCTAAATCTAACCCTAACTCATAAGCATAACAGTAGTACCTAAACCACAACACTAACTGTAAAACATTAACCTTAACCCTAATGACAGCCCTAAGCCTAACACTACCACTTACAACATCTGAATCCCTAACCCTAACCAAACAAGCACCCTAACCATAACCCTAACCACTAACCTTAAGCCCTCACCCTAAAACTAACGTTAATCCCTAATCCTAACCATAATCCTAACCCTACATCTAATTCTCAGACTTCTTGCTTTCTCAGAGTTAAGAATGCTTACAACCCTCACATGCCATGCATGAAAGGAGGCTCTGTCACTGTGTCCTGCAGGAAACCCAGGGACTCATACCCAGGGTATGATAGAGTGGGTTCCTGGTGACAATCCCAGCACCCTAACCACCCCCAGTGCAGACAGAGCCCATGCCCTAAGTATAATCACTACCCCTAACCCATATCCTAACCCTAAATATAACACCTAATCGAACCCTATTGGTCACCTTAACACGTAAACCTAACAATCACCCTAACTTTAACCCCTTAACCTAACCGTAATGCATGACAATTACATTGACAACAACGCCTATTCAATGATTCTAACCCTAACTCCAAGTTATAACCGTAACAACTAATCCCTAAACCTTACCCTAAAGCCTAGACCTAACCTTAACCCTAACCTTAACCTTAACCTCTTACCCTAACACTAACCGTGAACCCTGATTCTAACCTTAACCACTAAGCCTAACCATAACACTTAACTCTAACACTAAGCATAACCTGAAACCCTAAAGCTAACCCTAAAACTAAACCACAAACCCTAACCCTAACCCTAACTCTTAAACCTAAAGCTAACCATAGCCAATAACCCTAACCCTTAACCCTTAACCCTAACCATAACACAAACCCTTAACCCTAATACTAACCCTTAACCCTAATCCTAACCTTAACCTTTAACCCTAATTCTAACCCTCAACCCTAACCACTAAAACTAACACTAACACTTACCCCCTGACACTAACCCTAAACCTTAACCCTAACCTGAACAATTAACTGTAACAACCACACTAACTCTTAACCCTAATCCTAACTCTAACACCTAACCCTAACATTAACCCCTAGTCCTAATCCTAACACTAACCGAGAACCCTAAACCTAACCCTAAGCCATAACCCTAACCTTAACATCTAAACCCTAATGCTCACACTAACCCTAACTCGTAACCCCAAACCCCTAACCCTAACCTTAACACTTATCCCTAAGACTAACCGATAAACCTCACTCTAACCCTTAACCCTAACCATAACCCAAACCATTATACCTAACCCTGTCCCTTAACCCAAACCCCTAACCCTAAACCCAACCATGAACCCTAAACTTAATCCTAATATCTACCATAAAAATAACCTTTAATACCAAACCTAACGCTAACCCGAAACCTTAACACTAACCCTAAACCCCAAACCTAACCCTTAACCCTAGTCCTAACCGTTAACCCTCACCATAAGCCTTAATCCTAACCCTAATCCTAACCCTAACAATTAACCCTAAACCTAAACGTAACCTCTAACCTTAACACTAAAACTCACCCTTAACTCTAAGCCTAACCATAAACTTTAACCCTAACACTAAACTTTAAACCTAACACCAAAACTAACCCTTAACTGGAATATTAACCGTTAACCCTAACCCTAACACTTAACCCGAACACTAACCCCTAAACCTGAACCCTACCCTAACCCTAACCTGTAAACCTAACACATAACCACTAAACCTAACACTAACCCCAAAGCTTAACCCCTAACACTTAACCCTAACAAAAACCCTAACCCATAACCTGAAACCCATAAATCTAAAACTTAACCCTAAGACTAACTGTTAATCCTAACATTTGACCCTAAACTTAACCATAACTGTTAACGCTAACCCTAACCCTAATCAAAAACCTTAACCCTAAACCTAACCCTAACTGTTAACCCTAACCCTAACCCTTAACCCTAGCCCTAACCTTGATCTTTAACCCTAATACTAATGCTTAATGCTAACACTAACCCTAACCCTTAACCCTAATCCTAACCCTTAACCCTAAAAACTAACCCAGACCCAAACTCTTAACCCAAACCCTAACTGTTAACACCCTAACCCTTAACCCTAACCCTATGCATAACACTTAACACTAAAACTAACCATAACCGTTAACTTTAATCCTAACCTTTAAACTTAACTTTAACCCTAACCATTACCTCGTATCCTAACCCTTAAAACTAACCCTAACCCTAACCATAACACCAACCCCCTGATGCTAGACCTAACCCTAACCCTAACACTATCCCCTAAACCTAGCCCCTAACCCCTAATCCTAACACTAACCCCAATCCCTAAGCCCTCTCCCCTAACCCTAACACTAACCCTAACCCCTAACCCCAAAACCCCTAACCATAACCCTAACCCTAATTCTCATACTTCTTCCATTCACAGAGTTAAGCAAGCCCTGCCATGCATGAGATTAGTTTCTCCCTGAGTCATGCATGAGGGTCAGGGCCAAAGGCTCAGTGTACGATGGTGTGGTGTTGCGGTGATCCTGTCTGCATCCCTGTCACCATAGACTAGACAGGTCCCCTGTTCTTACAGAGGACCACTCTATCTAAGCCCTAACATTAACCCTAACCCCTAACCCTAAACTTAACCCCTGACCCTAACACCCAACACTAACTCTAAACCCTAACCTTAACCCAAACCACAGAACCTATCCTTAACCATAAATTTAACCCGTTACCCTAACCCTAAATGTAATTCTCACACTTCTTCCATTCAGATATAAGCAAGCCTACAACCAACACATGCGATGCGTGAGATGACGCTCTGCTCCTGTGTCACACATGAGAGCCAGGGTCCCATAACCTGGGAACAACGGAGTGGATTACTGGCCATGCTCCCAGTCCCGACCCTGCATAGAGCAGATAGGGCCCATGCCTTAACCCTAATCCCTAACTCTAACCCCTAACTCTAACCCTAAGGCTAAACCTAACCCCTAAACCTAACCCTAAGCTTAACCCTAACCTCTGAAACTAACCCTCATCCCTAACCCTAACCCTAATCCTAACCCCGAAGCCCTAACTCTAACACGAATCCATAACGAAAAGCATAATACCTAACCACTAACACGAATCCTAGAATGCTAACCCTCACCCTAACCGTACCCCTTACAATGAACCTAGCCCTAACCCTAAGCAAACAACGACCCTAACCCTAAACCCTAACCCTAAACCCTAGCCCTAACACTAATGTTAGCCCCAAACCCTAACTATATTCCTAACCCTAACCCTTTACCCTAACACTAAACCTAATCCTAAACACTAACCCTAATCCTAACCCTAAGTCTAATGCTCACACTTCTTCCATTCTAGGAGTTAAGCAAATCTACTATCTAGCCGTGCCATGCATGAGATGAGGCTCTGCCTGAGTCCTGCGTGACAGAGCCTAAAGACCCAGGGTACAATGCAGTGGGGACGCAGCCATGGTCCACACCGCCAGTGCCCCATAGACTAGACAGGGCCCTTGCCCTAACACTGATCAGTAAACGTAAGTCCTAACCCTAACACTAACCCTAACCCCTTGCTCTACTGTAACCCATGAGTCTAACTGCTAACATTAACGCTAATCCCTAACCCTAACCACAACCCCTCACCCTAAACCTAAACCTAACCAGTAAACATAGTCCTAATCCCTAACCATAACAGTAACCCTAACACTAATTCTAACCTCAACCATAACCCATACACCTAATCCTAGTCCCTAACACCTAACCCTAACCTTAATCCTAACCCCTTACCCTAAACCCAAATCTAATTCTCAGACCTCTTCAATTTGAAAAGTTAAAGAAGCCTACAATCCACCCATGCCATGCATGAGATGAGGCTATGCCCCTGTGTCCTACTTGAAAGGCTGAGGCCCATGCCCTGTGTACAATGGAGTGGGGCCCAGGCGATCTTCCCAGTTCCCCACCCCTGATAGATCATACACAGCTCATGTCTTAACCTGAATCTGAAACCCTAATCCCTCACCATAACCCTAAAAATAACACCTAACAATAACCTTAATGCTAACTGTAAAACCTAATGCTAACCCTAACACTTTACCCTAACCCTAACCCAAACCCTAAACCCTAACTTTAACCCTCCCCCTAAACCTAACGCTAACCCTAAACCCTAACCTTTATGCTAAATGTAAGCCCTAACCCTAACACTAACCCAGGCCCCTAACCCCTAAACATATTTCCCACAATTATTCCATTCTCAGAGTTCAGCATGCCTACAATCCAGCCACGCCATGTATGAGATGAGGCTCCGCCTCTGTGCTGCATGACAGTCAGGGCCCAAGGCCCAGGGTACGATGGTGTGGTGTCGTAGTGACCCTGTCCGGACCCCTCTCACCATAGATTATACTGGTCCTGTGCCCTTAAACTAACTGCTAAATCTAAGCTCTAACACTTACCTTAACCCCAAACCCTAAATCTAACCTCTGACACCAACCCCCAACACTAACTCTAAACACTAAACTTAACCTTAAAAGCTAATGCCAACCCTAACGCGTAAACCTAACCCTAACTCTTAATCCTTCACCCTAACACTACACCCTAACCCTAACCAAAACACTTAACACTAATCCTAATCCTAACACTTAACACTAATTCTGACCCTTACCTAATGCCTAGCCCTAAACATAACCCTAAACCTAACCCCTTACACTATCACTAAGCCCTAACCGTAACGTGAACACTTAACCCTAACCCTAATCCTAACTTTAACCCCTAACCCTAACACTAACCCTGAACCCTAAACCTAATCGTAACCCCCTAACCAGAACCATAACACTTAACTCTAAACCTAACGCTAAGCCGAAAACTTAACCCTAAACATAACCCCTAACCCTAATCCTTAACCCAAAAAACCAATAAACCTCACCATAACAATTCATCCTAATCCTAATCCTAACCTTTACCCCTAACCATAACCCCTGACCCCATACACTAACCCTAACACTAACCTCTAAACCTGACCCTAATCCTAACCCCTAACCCTAATCCAAACCCTAAGTTTACCCCTAACCATAACCGCAAGCAGAATCCCTAATCCCTAACCTTAACCCTAACCAAAAACACTAACCCTAACACTAACCTCTAAACCTGACCCTAATCTTAACCCCTAACCCTAAACCTAACCCTAAGTTTACCCCTAACCATAACCGCAAACAGAATCCCTTATCCCTAACACTAACCCTAACAGAAAAACCTAACCCTAAGTTTACCCCTAACCATAACCGCAAACAGAATCCCTTATCCCTAACACTAACCCTAACAGAAACACCTAACCCTAACTCTAACCACAAACCCTAATGAAAGCCCTAAATCTAACCAAAAACCTTAACCCTAACCCCTAACTGTAACCCTAAACCTAATCCCTAAACCTAACCCTAAGCCTAACACTAAAGCCTAAACCTAACTCTAACCTTAACCCTAACCCTAATCCCTAACACCAAACCATAACCCCTAACACCTAACACTAACCCTAACCCCAAACATAATCCTAACTGTAACCCTAAACCTAACCCTAACCATAACCCTAAACCTAACCCCAAATGCTAACTGTAACACTAACCATTACCCCAAACCCTATGCCGAATGCTAACCCTAACCCTGACCCCTAACCATAAACCTAACGATAACTGTAACACTAACCAAAACCCCTAACCATAACCCTAACCATAACCCGAATCCCTAACCCTAATTCTAACCCGAAGCTTAAACCTAAACCGAACTCTAACCCTTAACTCTAACCCTAACCCTATGACTAATCTTAACCCTAACCCTAACCCCAAACCCTCACCCTCATCCAAACACTAGCCCCTAACCCTAACCCTAACCCCAACCCTTAAACGTAATCTTAACCAAAACCCTAACCTTAACCCCTAACCTTCACACTAACCTCTAGCCCTAAACCTTACCCTGTCACTTACCCCTAAACCTAACACTAAGCCACTAACCCTAACACTAACCCCAAACTCTAACCCTAACCCCTAACCTTAACACAAACCCTAAACCCTAACACCAAACCTCAAACCCTAACCCTATCAGTTAACCCTAAGAATAACTGTTAAACTTTACCCTAACACTAACACTAACCCTAACCCCTCACCCTAACCCAAATTCTAACCCTAACCCCAAACCTAAACTTGACCCTATCCTCTAAACCTACCACTTACCCCTAATCCTATCCCTAACCCTAACGCTAGCCCAAAGCATAAACCCTAACCCTAAACCATAACCCTATCCCTAACGCTAACCCTTACGCCTATCCCTAATGCCTAACCCTAATTCTAACCAAAGACCTTAAAGGTTATCCTAACCATAACACCTAACCCTCACTCTAACCGTAACCCATAAACCTAACCCTTATCCTACCCTTACGTGTAACCATAACTCTAACCCTAGCCCTAGACCTAGACCTAACAATAGCGCTAGACCTAGCTCTAGACCTAACCATAGCCCTTGCCCTAGCTCTAGCCCTAGCCCTAACCCTAGCCCTAGCCCTAACACTAACATTAACAAAAAACCTAACCCCAACCCTAACAACCCTAATCCCTGATACTAACCTTAACATTAACCCAAACCATTACCCTAACCCTAAAAGCCCTAACCCCTAGCCATAATCCTAATGCTAACCCTAATCCTAACCTTAACGCCTAACCCTCATCCTAATACTAACCCTAACGCTATACAGAAAACTAGCCCTAACCCCTAACCCTAATCCCTAATTCTAACCCTAACAGTAACCCTAGCTCTTACCCAAACCATAAACATAACCCTAAACTCTAACCCTAATCCGAAACCCTAACACTAACCCTAACCCTAAACATAACAACTAACACTAACCCTTACTTTAACTCTAACCCCTAAACCTAACCCTAACCCTAATCTCTATCCCTAACTCTAACACTAACCCTAATGCCTAACCCTAAACCTAACCCCAGCCCTTACTGAAACCCTAGCTCTAACCCTAACCCACAAACCTAAACCCAACTGTAACCGTAAGCCTAATCCTAATGCCAAAACTACCTATAACCCTAACCCAAACCCTAACAACTCTAACCACTAATGCCTATCCCTAACCCTAACCCGAACACTATCCCCTAAGCCTAACCCTAAACCTAACACCTATTTCTAACCCTATTTCTAATACTAACCCTAACCCTAAACCTAACGCTTACCCTTAACATTAACCCAAACTCATAACTCTAATCGTAACCCTAACATTAACCCCTAACCCTAAACCTAACCGTATCCCTTACCCCTAAACCTAAAACTAAACGCCTAACCCTAATACTAACGCCAAAGCCTAACCCCTAACCCCTAACCTTAACACTATCCCTAACCCCAAATCCCAAACCGCTAATCCTAAACATAACAGTTAACACTAAGACTAACCGTTAAACCTTACCCTAACCCTTAACCCTAAATGCTACCCTAACCATTAACCCTAAAGCTAACACTTAACACTAACCCGAACCATAACGATAACCCTAAACTTAACCCTAACACCTAACCCTAAACCTAAACATAACCTTATCCCTAACCACAAACCTAACGAGAACACTAACCCAAACCCTAACTCCTAACCCTAACACTAACTCTAACACAGTAACACTAACCTTAACTCTAATCCCTAACCCTAACCTTAGCCCTAAACCTAACACAACCCTAACACTAACCCTAACCCTAACCCTAACCCTAAACTAACCCTATCATAACTCTAATCCCTAACCCTAATCATAACCGTAAACCTAAGCCTAAGCCAAACCCTAACACTAACCCTAACCGTAACCCTAAACCTAAACCCTAACACTAACCCTAACCTTAACACTAACCCTAACACTAAGTCTTAACCCTAAACCTAACACTACCCGTAACCCTAAACCCTAACCGTAACCCTAACCCTAAAAGTAACCCTTAACTCTAAACCTAACCATCTTACACTAACCCTAACGCTAAACCCTAACCATAAACCTAAAACTAACCCTAACCATAACCTTAACCCTAACACTAACACTAGCCCCTAACAGTAACCTGAACTCTGAACCTAACCTTTAAACATAAACTTAACCACAAACCTAACCCCTAACCCTAACACTAACCCCTAACCCTAAACCTAACCCTATCCCTTACCCCTAAACCTAACACTAACTGCTAACCCTAACCTTAAACCTAACACCTATCCCTAAAACTACTTCTAACATTAACTCCAAACCTAAACCTAACCCTAACCCTTAAATTAACCCTAACCCATAACCCTAACCCTATCACTAACCCGTAACCCTAAACCTAATCCAATCCCTTACCACTAAACCTAAAACTAAACCCCTAACCCTAATGATAACCCCAACTGTAACCCCTAATCCCTAACCTTAACACTATCCCTAACCCAGAACCCCAAACTGCTAACCCTAACACTAACAGATAACCCTAAGACTAACCATTAAACATTACCCTATTGGTAAACCGTAAATGCTACCATGACCATTACACCTAAACCTAATAATTAACACTAACCCTAACCCTAACACTAAACCGAACCCTAACACCTAACACTAACCCTAAACCTAACCCTATCTCTAACTACAAGCATAACTAGAACACCAATCCTAATCCAAACTCCAACCCTAACCCCAACCTTAACCCACTAACACTAACCCTAACCCTAATCTTTACTGCTAATCCTAAACCTAACACAACTCTAACACTAACACTAAACCTAACCTAACCTTATCATAACCCTAAACGCTAACCTTAACAGTAACCCTAACCCTAAACCCTAACACCAACCATAATCTGAACACTAACCCTAACCCTAAACGTCAGCCTAAGCCTAAACCTAACACTAACCCTAAACCCTAACCATAATGCTAACCCTGACACAAAACCCTAAACCTGAACCTAACCTAACCCTAACCCTAAACACTAACCGCAAGCCTAACTTTAAAAGTAACCCTTAACTCTAAACCTACCCCCCTAACAGTAACCCTAACCCTCACCTCTAACCCTAACCCTAACACAACCCTAACCCTAACCATAACCTTAACACTAACCCCTAACCCTAAACCTAAACCCTAACCCTAACCCTAAACCCTAACCATAACCCTAATCCATAAACCTAACCCTAAGCCTAAACCCTAACCCTCACCCTAACCCTAATTCTAAACCCAGACCCTAACCCTAAACCAAACCATAACCCTAACCCTAACCCCTAATGGCTAACCCTAACCCTAACACTAACCTCTAAACCCTAACCCTAAATGTAACACGAACACTAACTCCTAACCCTTACCCTAACCCTAACCCCTAACCCTAACCCCAACCCTAACCCCTATACCTAATCCTTACTGTAACCCTAACCACTAACCCTAACCCTATCACCTAACCCTAACCCTAACCCTAGCCCTAACCCCTAACCCTAACCCTAACACTAGACCTAACATTAACCCTCACATTAACCCTAGTCCTAGCCCAAAACCTAACTCTAACCTTAGTCCTAAACCTAGCTCTAATTCTAACATTATCCATAAGCCTAATAACCCTAACCCCTAATACTAACAATGACACTAACCATAACCATTATCCTAATCCTAAAAGCCCTTACCCCTAAACATAACTGTAACACTAACCCTAATGCTAACCCTAACACTAACCCTAACCCCTAACCCTAACCACTAACCCTAATCTTAATTCTAACCTTAACCCTAAACATAAACCTAGCCCTAACCCTAACCATAACATTTTCCCTAACTCTAACCATAACCCCTAACCCTAACCCTTACCCTAAACCTTACCCCTAACCCTAACACTAACCCCTAACACTAACCATAAATCTAACCCTAACCATAACACTAAACCTAACCCCAAACACTAACCCAAACCCAAACCCGAATCCTAACAACCATAACCCCTAACCCATACCCCTAAACCTAACCCTAACATTAACCACTCACCCTAACCCTCACCCTAGCCCCTAACACTACCCCTAACCTTAGCCCATAACCCTAATTCTAACCCTAACCATAACCCTAAACCTAACCCCAAACCCTAATGCTAACACTAACCATAACTTCAAACACTTACTGGAACCCTAAACCTAACCCTTAAGCTTAATCTTAATCATAACCCTAACACTAACCCATTACCCTAACACTACCCCTAACCCTAAAACTAACCCTATCCCATACCCCTAAACCTAACACTAAACCCATAACCCGGACACTAACCTCAAATCCCTAACCTTAACACAAACCCTATCCACTAACCCCAAACTTCTAACCCTAACCCTAACAGTTAACCCTTAGACTAAACATTAAGCGTTACCCTACCCTAACTCTAAATCTAACCACTAACTCTAACAGTAATTCTAACCCTAACCCTAAACCTAAACCTAACCCTAGCCCCTAACCCTAACTCTAAACCCTAATCCTAACACAACCTAATGCCAGCCCTAACCATAAACCCTAACCCTAACACTAACCTCTAAACCTAACCATAACCCTAACCACTAAGCCTAAACCTATCCCCTAACCTTAACCCTAACCCCAAAACCTAACATTTACGCTAACCGTGTCTCCTAACCCTAACCCTAACACTATCCCCTGACTGTAATCCTACCCCTAACCTGTAACCCTAAACTTAAACCAAGTCCTAACTCTACCCCTATTTCTAAACCTAGCCCTAGCCCTAGCCTTAACCCAAGACGTGACGCTAGCCCTACCACTAGCCCTAGCCCTATTCATAGCCCTAGCCCTGACACTAACACTAACCCTAAACCTAACCCTAGCCCTAGCTCTAGCCCTAAACCTAGCTCTAGCCCAAATCTAGCACTATTCATATCCCTAAACCTAACCCTAACAACGCTAACTTCTTACACTAACCCTAACCCCAACCCTAACCAAAACCCTAACCCTAACAGCTCTAACCACTAACCCTAAAGTTATGCCATCACCCTCAACTTAACACTAACCCCAAACCTTAAAACTAACCCTAAACCTAACCGCTAACACTAACCCGAAAACTTACCCCTAACCCTAACCCTAACCCCTAACACTCACCCTAATTCTAACGCTAAACCTAAACATTAACCTAATGGTAACCCATAACCCTAATCCTAATTCCTAATCCTAACCCTAAACCTAACGCTAATCCTAATCATAACCCTAACTCTAACCCTAATCCTAATCCCTAACCCTAAACCTAAACCTAAGCCTAAATCACAGCCTTAACCCTAAGCCTAACTCTAACCCCTAACCCTAACACTAAACCTAAATGTAACGCTCAACCGAAACCCTAAGCCTAACACTAACCCTAAACCTAACCCTAACCCCTAACCGCTAACCATCACACCTAACCCTAACCGTAACACTAACCCCTAACCCAAAACCTAACTCTAACCCTAACCCCTAACCCTAACCTGAACCCTAACACTAACACCTATCCCTAACACTTACTGTAAACCTAACCACTAACAATAACCCTAAGCCCTAACCCAAACACTAGCCCTAACCCCTAACTGTAACCCTAGACCTAACTCTAACCCTTACACTAACCCTAGCCCTAGCCCAAACCCAAACCCTGACCATAACCCTAACCCTCACCCAAGCCCTAGCTCTAAACTTAACCCTATCCCTTGCCCTAGCCATAGACCTAGCCCTGACCCAAGCACTAGCCCTAACCCTAACATTATGCCTAAGCCTAACCTTAACCCTAACAACTCTAACCCCTAATACTAACCCTAACACTAACCCTAACCCTAACCCTAACCATAAAAGCCCTAACCTGTAACCCTAATCCTGACCCTACCCTAATCATAAACCCTAACCCTAAACATAAACCTAAACGATAACCATAATCCTAATTCCTACCCTAACCCTAAACATAAACCTAGCCCTAATCCCTAACCCTAAACCTAACCCTAACATTAACTCTAGCCCTAACCCTAATACTAACACTAACCTCTAACCATAACCCTAACCCCCAACACTAACCTTAACCCTAAACATAACCCCTATCCCTAACACTTACGCTAACCCTAACCCCTAATGATAACCCCAACACTTGTCCCTAACATTTACCCGAACCCTAGACCTCACACTTAAACTTAATCTTAACCATAACCCTAACCCTAGCCCCTAAACCTAACAGTAACCCTTAACCCTAAACCTAAGCCTATCCTTTACCCCTAAACCGAACACTAAACCCCTAACCGTAACACTAACCTTAAATACAAACCCCAAACCCCTAACATTAACACAAACCCTATCCCCTAACCCCAAACCTCTAACCCTAACAAAACAGTTTACCCTAAGAATAACTGTTAAACCTTACCCTAACCCTAACTCTTAACCTAACCACTAATCCTAACCCTAATTCTAACCCTAACCTTAAACCTAAACCTAACCCTAACCCCTAACCATAACCATAACCCCTAATCCTAACGCTAACCCTAACGCTAATCCTAACCAGAAACCCTAAAACTAACAATAACCGCTAACCCTAACCCTAACCCTAACACATAACCCTAACAAATAACCTTAACCCTAACCCTAACCTTAACCTTTACCCCAAAACCTAACCCTTACCCTAACTGTGTCCCCTAACACTAAACTTAACCATATCCCCTAACCCTAACCCTAACGCTAACCCCTAATCCTAACCCTAACCGAAGCCCTAACTCAAAATCTAGCTCTAACGCTAGCCATAGCCTTATCCCTAGCCCTAGCCTTAGACTTCACACTAGGCCAAGCCCTAGCCCCAACCCTGCCCTTGCCCTAGCCCTAACCCTAGCCCTAGCCCTAACCCTACCATTATCCCTAAACCTAACCTTAACCTTAACAATCCTAAGCCTTAATACTAGCCATGACACTAACCCTAACCTTTACCTTATCCCTAAAAGCCCTCATCTATAACCCTAACCCTACCCCTCACCCAACACTAACCCTAACCCTAACCCTACCACCTAACACTAACTCTAACCCTAATCACTAACCTTAATCTGAATTCTAACCCTAAACCTAAACATAAACCTAGCTCTAACTCCTAAACTTAATCCTGAACACTAACCCTAACCCTAACCTCAATCCTAACCTTAACCGTAACGTGAAACCTAACCATAAAACCTAGCCCTAACTGTAACCGCTAACCCAAACCTTAACCCTAACACCTAACCCTAACCCTAACATTAACCCTTACCCCAAACTCTAACCCTTACCCTGTGTCCCCTAACATTAACATTAACCCTATCCCCTAACCCTAACCCTAACGCTAACCCCTAATCCTAACCCTTACCTAAGCCCTAACTCTAAATCTAGCTCTAATGCTAGCCGTAGCCCTAGCCCTAGCCCTAGCGCTAGCCCTAGCCCTACACCTCACCCTAGGCCTAGACCTAGCCCTGACACTAACTCTAAGCATAAACCTAAGCATAGCCCTATCCCTAACTCTAGCCCTAACCCAAAACCTAACACTATCCCTAACCTTAACCCTAACCCTAAATCTCTAACCTCTTATACTAACCCTAGCCCTAACCATAACCATAACCCTAACGCTAACAGCCCTAACTGCAAACCCAAAGGCTAACCCCCAACCCTAACCCTAATCCCAAACTCTAAAACTAACCCTAACCTTAACTGCTAACCCTAACGCTAAGACTAAACCTTACCCCTAAACCTAAACCTAACCCTAAACCTAATTCTAACACTAACCCTAAACTTAAAACTAATGCTAACCACTAACCCTAACCCTAACCCCTAATCCTATCCCTAACCTTAACGTTAACCCAAACAGTAACCCTAACCCTAAAACCCTAACACTAACCCTAACCTTAACCCTAACCCTAACAATAAACCCTAAACCTAACCCTAACGCTAATCAGGACCCTAAACCTAACCTTTAACCACAATCTTAACCATAAACCTAACCCTAACCCCTAACACTAACACTAACACTAACACCTAACCCTAAACCTAACACTATCCCTTACCCCTAAATCTAACACTAAACCCCTAACCCTAACACTACCCCAAACACTAACCCCTAACGCATAACATTAACAGTAACACTAACCCCTAACCCCAAACCTCAAATCCTAACCCTAACAGTTAACCCTAAGATTAACTAATAAACCTTACCCTAACCCTGACACTAGGCCTAACCTCTAACCCTAACCTTAATTCTAAACCAAAACTGAAACCTAAACCTAACCCTATCCCCTAACGCTAACCCTAACCCCTATCCCTAATGCTAACCCTACCCATAAAACCTAACCTTAACCCTAAACCCTAGCCCTAATCCTAACCCTAAGCCCAAACACTAACCCTAACCCTAACTCACCCTAATCCATACCCTAGCCCTAACTCTAAGCCTAGCTCTAACCTAGCCCTAGCCCTAAACCTAGATCTAGACCTCACCTTAGCCCTAGCCCTAGGCCTAGCCCTAACCATAGTTCTAGCCCTAGCCCTGGCACTAACCCTAACCCTAAACTTAACCCTAGCCCTAGCCCTAGCCCTAGCCCTTGCCTTATCACTAACCCTAGCCCTACCCTAACACTAACACTATCCCTAACCCTGACCCTAACACTATCAACACTAAGTCCTTACACTAACCCTAACACTAACCATAAACATAACCCTAATCCTAACAGCCATAACCCCTAACCCTAACCAAAAACCCTAACACTAATGCTAAACCTAAGCCTAACCCTAACGCTAACACAAACCCTAAACCTAATTCCTAATCCTAACCATAACTCTAACCCTAACCCCTATCCCTAACCATAACTCTAACACTAGCCCTAAACCTAAACCTAACCCTAACCCCTAACCCTAAACATAACTCCTAATCCTAACCATCAGGCTAAGCCTAAACCTAAATCTTAACCATATCGCTAACCCGAACCCTAATGCCTAACCCTAACCCTAACACTAACTCTAACTCCTAACCCTAACCCTAACCCCCCTAAGCGTAACCCTAACGCCTAACCCAAACCCTAACACTAACCTTAACACCAACCCTATCCCTAACCCTAATCCTAACCTCTAACCCTAAACCTAACACTAACTGTAAACATAAACCTAAACCCAAATCCTAACCCGAAACCTAACAACCCTAACCCCTAACCCTAACCCTAGCCTAACCTGAACACTAACCCCTAACCCTAACCCTAAACCTAACACCTATCCCTAACCCTACCTCTAACCCTAACCCTAAACCTAAACCTAATCCTTACCCTTAACCTTAACCCTAACCCTAAACCTAATACCTAATCCTAAACCTAAATCTTATCCCTTACTCCTAAACCCAAAACTAAATCCCCAACCCTAACACTAACCTCAAACCCTAACCCCTAACCTTAACACTATCCCTTACCCTGAACAACAAAGCACTAACCCTAACCCTAACAGTTAACCCTAAGAGTATAACATTAAACATTACCCTAATGCTAAACCCTAAATGCTATCCTGCCCATTAACCCTAAACCTAACATGTAACACCAACCCTAACCCTAACACTAAACCGAACCCTAACACCTGACACTAACCCTAAACCTAACCAGATCCCTAACCATAACCCTAACAAGAACACTAAACCTAATCCTAAATCCAACCCTAACCCGAACCTTAACCTACTAACACTAACCCTAAACCTAATGCCTAAACCTAACCGTAACCCTAAACCCAATACAACACTAACACTAACCCTAACCCTAACCCTAACCTAACCCTATAACTCTAAAACCTACCCCTAGCCCTAATGCTAACTCCTAAACCCAACCCTAACCCTAACCTTAACCCTAAGCAGATGCCTAAGTCTATCCTTAACACCAACCCTAACTGTAATCCTAACCCTAAACCCTAACACTAACCCTAAACTTAACCCTAAACCTAACACTAAACAGTAAACATAAAATTAACCTAACCCTAACCCTAAACACTAACCATAACTATAACCCTAAAAGTAACCCTTAACTCTGAACCTAACCCCCTAACACTACCCCTAATGCTCACCACTAACCCTAACACAACCTGAAACCTTACAATAACCCTAGCCCTAACGCCTAACACTAACCATAAACCTAAACCCAAACCCTAATCCTAGCCCTAAACCCTAACCATAACCCTACTCCCTAAACCTAACACTAAACCCTAACCCTCACCATAACCCTAACTCTAAACCCTAACCCTAAATTAACAATAATGCTAACAGTAACCCCTACGTCTAACCTTAACCTGCACCCAAGCCCTAACTCTAAACCCTAATCCTAACCCTAAAACTAATCGTAATGCTAACCCTACCCCTATCCCTAACCCTAACCCCTAATCCTAACCCTAACCCTAACCCCTATCCTTAATGTACCCCTAACCACTAACTCTAACCCTATCCCCTAACCCTAACACTAGCCCTAACCCCTAACCCTAACCCTAAATGTACCTCTAACCACTAACCCAAACCCTAACCGCTGACCCTAACCCTAACAATTAGCCCTAACCCTAGCCCTACCCGTAACCCTATCCCTAGAACTAATCTAACCCTCACACTAAACCCTAATCCTAAACCTAACCCTATCCCTTACCCCTAAACCTAACATGAAACCCCTACCCAAACACTAACCCCAAACACCTAACCTTAATAAAAACCCTATCTCATAACCCAAAAACTTCTAACTCTAACCCTAACAGTTAACCCTAAGTCTAACCATTAAATCTTACCCTAACCCTAACCCTAACTCTAACCACTAACCCTAACCCTAATTCTAACACTAACCTTAACCCTAAACCTAACCCTAACCCCTAACCCTAACACTAAATCCAAATCCTAACCCTAACCCAGCCACTAACCCTAACCTTAACCATAACCATGAAACTAACCCCAGAAACCTAACCCTTACCCTAACCGTGGCCCCTAACCCTAACCCTCATCCTAACCCCTACCCTAAACCTAACCCTAACCACTAACTCTAACCATAACTGAAGCCCTAACACTAACCCTAGCTCTAACCCTATCCCTATCCCTAGTACTAGCCCTAGACCTCACCCTGCCCTAACCCTAGCCCTAACCATAGCCCTAGTGGTAGCCCTGACAGTAACCCTAACCCTAAATCTAGCCCCAGAGCTAGCCCTAGCCATAGCCCTAGCACAACCCTAGCCCTAGCCCAAACCCTAACACTATCCTTATCCTTAACCCTAACCCTAAAAACCCTAACTTCTTACACTAACTCGAATCCTAACCATAACCCTAACCCTAACCCTAACCGTAACTCCAAATTCTAAAACTAACCCTAAACCTAACCGCTTACCCAACCCTACTGATAACCCTAACCCTTACCCCTAACATTAACCCTAACTGTAACACCGAACCCTAACACTAATTCTAACCCTAACACTAAACGAAACCTAACGCTAATGCCTAACACGAGTCCTAACCCCTAATCCTAACCCTAACACTAATGCTAACCCTAACCCTAAACCATAACCCTAACCTTAATCGTAAAGCTAACCTCTAACACTAACCTTAATCATATCCCTAACCCCTAACCTTAAACCTAATGCTAGCACCTAACCCCTAACCCTAACCCTAACCCTAACCTCTAAACCTAACTATAACCATAACCCTGGCCCTTGCCCTAAACTTAACACTAACCCTAGTCGTACCTGTAGCCCTAGCCCGAGCCCTAACCTTAAACTTAAATCTAAACCTAGACCTAACCCTAAACCTAACTCTAAGCCTAGCCCTAAATTTAACCATATTCCTAAACCTAAATCTAGGCCTAGCCATAACTCTAGCCCTAGCCCTAACACTAACTCTATCCCTAACCCTAAACCTAACCGTAGCCATAGCACTAGCAATAATCCTAGCCCTTGCGCTAGCTTTAAACCTAAACCCAAATCAAACACTAACCCTAGCCCTAAACCTAGCCCTAACCCTAGCCCTAGCTCTAGCCCTAGCCCTAACCCTAACCCTAGCCCTAAGCCTAACACTATCCCCTAACCCTAACCCTAACAACCCTAGCTGCTAACACTAAACCTAACGCTAATCCTAACCATAACCCTAACACTAACAGCCCTAACAACTAAATCTAACCCTAAACCTATCCCATAACCCTAACCCTAACCTCAAACCCTAACACTAACAGTAACCCTAACCCCTAACCTTAACTCTAACGTTAACCCTAACCGTAACACCTAACCCTAACACTAATCCTAAACCTAAGCCCTAAACCAAATTCTAAATCTAACCCTAAACCTAAACCTATCCCCTAACCATAACCCTAAACCCTAATCCTAACTGTAACCCTAAAACCCAACCCTAACCCTAAACCTAACCTCTAACCTTAATCCTAACCTTAACCCGTAGACCCTAACACTAACCCTAACCCCTAACCCTAACACTAACCCTAAAGCTAAGAATAACCCTAACACTATCCTTAACCCCTAATCCATAACAGTAAACCTAACCCTAACCCTAACCCTAGCCCTAAACCTAGCCCTAGACCTAGCCCCAACACTACCACTAACCCCATCCCTAACCCCAACCCTAACACTAATCCTAAACCTAACCCCTAAACCAAATTCTAATTCTAACCCTAAACCTAACCTCTAACCTTAATCCTAACCCATACACCCTAACCCCTAAACTGTAACACTAACCATAACCCTAACACTAACAGTATCTCTTAACCCTAACCCTAACCCTAAAGCTGAGACTAACCCTAACATTATCTTTAACCCCTAATCCGTAATCCTAACCCTAACCCTAAACCTAGATCTAGACCTAGCCCTAGCCCTTACTCTAACTTTAATTCTAGCCCTAGCCCTAGCACTAACCCTAACCCTAGCCCTAATCCTAGCCCTAGCCCTAACCCTAACTCTAACCCTACCTCTAACCCTAACCCTAACATTGAAACCTAATCCTAACCCTAACCATTAACCCTAATCTTAACCCTTTACCCTAACCCCAACTTCTAACCGTAACACTAACCCCTAACCGTAAACCTAACCCTAACCCTAACTGCTAAATCTAACACTTAACCCCTTAACCCTAAAACTAACCCAAAACTCTAACCTCTCACCCCTACCCTTAACATTAACAGTATCCCCTATCACCAAACCCCTAACCCTAACCCTAACAATTAACCCTAAGCCTAACCATTAAACCTCACCTTAACACTTAAACCTAACACTTAACCCTAAACTTATCCCTAACCCTTAACCCTAACTGTAACCTTAACCCTAACCCTTAACCCTAAACCCTGCCCTAATTGTTAAACCTAACCTTAACCCTTAACCCTAACCCTAACCCTTAACCCTAATACTCACCCTTAACCCTAACCACAAACCCTAACCCTAACGCTTAACCATAAACCTATCCTTAACCGTTAAGCCTAACCCTAACAAAAACACTTAACTGTAATACTAACCCTCAACCATAACCCTAACCTTACCCTTAATCCTAATTCTAAATCTTCACACCTAACCCTAACCGTAAACCTTACCCCTAACTCTAACCAACACTCACTGTAGCCCTTAACACTCACCCTAACCATAACACTTAAACCTAACCCGAATAATTAACCATAACTGTAACTCTAACCCTTAACCCTAATCCTAACCCTTACCCCTAACCCTAACCTAACCCCTAGTCCTAACCCTAACATTAACCCCTACCTAAACCTAACCACAAACCCCTAACCCTAACCATAACACTTAACCCTAAGGCTAATCATTAAACCTTATCCTAACACTTAACCCTAATCCTAACCCTAACCTTAAACATTAAAGCTAACCTTGCCCCTTAACCCTAACCCTAACCCAAACCCCTAACCCTAACCATAAGCCCTAATCATAATCCTATCCATGAACCCTAAACCTAACTCTAACACCTAAACCTACAAATAACCCTTAACCCTAACCCTAATGCTAACCCAAAAAATTATCCCTTACACTAAACTCTAACCCTAACACTTAACCCCAACCCTAACCCTTAATCCTAACCCTAGTCCTAACCCTAACACTTTACCTACCCCTAAATCAAATTCCTAACCTTAACCGTAAACCTTGCCCTTAACCCTAAATTTAACTGTAAACTTTAACCCTAACACTAAACTTTCAGCCTAACGTTAATCCTAACCCTTAAATCTAATCTTAACCCTTAACCCTAACCCTAAACCCTAACACTAACACTAAACACTAAACCTAATCCTAACCCTAACCCTATGCCCTACACTAACACTTAAACCCTAACCCTGACATAAACCCCAAACCTTAACCACTAACCCCTTACCCTAACAATAACCCTAACCCCTAATCCCAAACCCCTAATCCTAACCCTAAATGTTAACACTCACCCTTACCCTTAACGCTAACCCTAACCCTAACACTTAAACCTAAGACTAACTGTTAACCCTAACCCTAACCCTGAAGCCTAACTCTAACACTTAACCCTAATCTTAACCCTAATCGTTAACGCTAACACTAATCCTTAACCCTAAATCTAACCCTAACCATTAACCTTAACCCTAAACCTTAACCCTAACACTAACCCTAACACTAAACCCTAATACTATCCTTTAAACCTAACCCTTTATCCTAATCGTAACCCTTAACCCTAACCACTAACACTAACTCTAACCCTTAACACTTACCCTAACCGTTAACACTCACCCTAAACCTTAATTCTAACCCTAACCCTATCACTTAACCCTAAGCCTTAACCCTAACCCTAACACCTACTGCCTTAACCTAACACTAACCCTAACCCTTAACCTCTAAACCCTAATGCTAACACTAACCCTAACCCCCTAACAGCAAACCCCTAACCGTAACCATAAACCATAATTCTCACACTTCTATTCTCGGAGTTAAGCAAACCTACAATCATTCCATGCCATGCGTGAAAGGAGGCTCTGTCACTGTGTCCTGCATGAAACCCACGGGGCCATATCCAGCGTAGAATAGAGTGGGTTCCTGGCGACAATCCCAGTCCCGTAACCCAACACCCTAGTGCAGTCAGGACCTGTGCCTTAAGCATAAACACTACGCCTAACCCATAACCCTACCCCCAAACCTAACATGTAACCCTAAATCTGTTGCTCACCGTAACTCTTAAACCCTAACTCCAATAACGTAGCTTTTTCTAAACTGTAGTTTGGAAGAAGTTTGAGAGTCATATATAGGAACGATTTCATTCATTCAGAGAAAGCAATTACAGGGAATTTATTTCTAGGCTTGCTAAGCTCTACTTTGGAGGAAGTCGAGAGTCATATATAGGAATGCTTACATTCACAGAAAGCATCTATGCGGGGGTGATTTCTGAGCTTCCTAAACTCTAGTTTGGAAAAAGGGGAAAGTCATGTATAGGAACGCTTACATTCACTTAGAGGAAGGAAGTATCTGTAGGGATTTGCAGTATTGCTAAAATCTTAGAT